>NC_081384.1:40229437-40550516 GCF_030684315.1 Stegostoma tigrinum
AGTGGATTCTGTTTCTGCCTGCTCCTTGTTCTTTTTGTGACCTTAATACATAACTGCAAATACCGTTATTCTTGCTCGTTCCTTCTCTCTGTACACCTCAGAAAGACTGTCACCCTCACCAGCCTCCTGTTTTTAGTAAAGTAAGCAACAGCTAACTGTTTATCACACCCCAAAGTGGGACATATTCTGATCTTGACTCAGCCAACACCCAGCCTTCAAGCAGGAACCTTGACTGAAGCCCTGGCTGTAGCCCAGATGGTGCTGAGGGGAGCCATTTCTTGCCTCCAATTCATACTGTGGTGTGGTAAATGAAAATCTTCTCCAGTTTAAACCACTCAAGTCTAAATTTGATTGACTGTGTATTTCCTATCAATTACCAGGAGCCTCAGGAAATAATGAACCAGCAGGAGGGGGTGTCCCTTCCAGCTGTAGCAATCTCTATCTTCTGAATAATGATTTCTCACTGCAGTGGTTCCGTGAACTGGAACAGTGTTGCTGAATATGAGTGTGATCTACATGTTGGGGCTCCATAAGACCATTAGATATAAGAACAGAATTAGACCATTTGGCCTTTTGAATCTGCTCCACAATTCGACCATAGCTGATATGTTTCACAATCCCATATTCCTGCCTTCTCCCTGTAACCTTGAACCCCTTACTAATGAAAAACCTACATATCTGTCTAAAAGACATTCCATGATTTGGCTTGACAACCGCACCTCCCAGTCGCGAACTATTTCAACTCCCCCTCCCATTCCTCAGACGACATGTCCATCCTGGGTCTCCTGCAGTGCCACAACAATACCACCCGAAGGTTGCAGGAACAGCAACTCATATTCCGCTTGGGAACCCTGCAGCCCAATGGTATCAATGTGGATTTCACCAGCTTCAAAATCTCCCCTACCCCCGCTGCATCCCAAAACCAGCCCAGCTAGTTATCACCTCCCTAACCTGTCCTTCCTCTCACCTATCCCCTCCTCCCACCTCAAGCTGCACCTCCGTTTCCTACCTACTAACCTCATCCCGCCCCCTTGACCTGTCTGTCCTCCCCAGACTGACCTATCCCCTCCCTACCTCCCCACCTACCTTCTCCTCTAACCATCTTCGCTCTGCCTCCCCCCCTCCCTATTTATTTCAGAACCCTCTCTCCCTCCCCCTTTTCTGATGAAGGATCTAGGCCCAAAACGTCAGCTTTTGTGCTCCTAAGATGCTGCTTGGCCTACTGTGTTCATTCAGCTCCACACTTTGTTATCAATGATTTGGCCTCCACAGCCCTCCCGACAATGAGTTCCACAGATTCACCACCCTCAGGTTGAAGACATTGGTCCTCATCTCAGTTCTAAAGGGTTGTCCTCTCACTCCTTTAGTAGAAGCACCTTCTCTACATCCATTTTATCCAGACCTCTGAGTATTCTGTAAGTTTCAATGAGATTCCCACCCTCTATCCTTCTAAACTCCTTCAAGTACAGACCCAGAGTCCTCAACCACTTCTCATATAACAAGCCCTTCATCTCCAGGATCATTCTTGTAAACCTCTTTGGACTCTCCTATGTCAGCACATCCTTACTTAGATACAGGACCCAGAACATCTCTCAACATTCCAAATGCAGTCCAACCAGGGTCTCACACAGCCTCAGCAGTACATCTTTGCTTTCATATCTAGCTGCCTCAAAATACATACTAACATTCCATTGCTTTCCTAACTGTCAACTGAGCCTGCATGTTAACCTTGAGAGAATCCTGACTAAGGATTTCCAAGTCCCTTCAAATTTCTGAAAACTTTCCCCATTTAGAAAATAGTCTATGCCTATGTTCTTTTCTTTGCCTGCCAAAGTACATAACCTCACACTTTCCCACAAAGTATTCCCCCATCTCCCACTTTATTGCCCTCTCTCCTAGCTTATCTAAATCCTTCTGCAGCCTTTCCAATTCCTCAACACTATCCTGTCCCTCCACCTATCCCTGCAAATTTAGCAACAATTCCCTCAGTTCCCTTGTACAGATTGTTAGTGTATAATGTGAGTAGCTGCAGACTCAGGATGAACCCCTGAGTCACTGGATGTCATCCTGAAAAAGACCCCTTTATGCCTACTCTTTGCCTTCTGCCAGTCAGACAATCTGCTATATAAATTTTTGAGAAGATTTGTAACTTGGGTTGTGGATGATCTTGCAGACTTGCTCACCAATCCAGTGGTTGATTGCAGATGTTTCATCACCCTACCATGCCCCTGATGTACAGCAGGGTGACTAGTGTGTCTGGCTGTGTTGTGTCTTCTTGCTGCGGTCTGGCATGGAGGTACAGCGAATAATTGCACCAGCAACCGCCCCAACACCCATAAATGGATCTGCATCAGGACATTATTCAAATTGGCCACAACACAGCAGCAGCAACCTGGAACTGCGCAAAGCAGAACAGGAGCACTTAGGTAGGGTTTTTAAAAGGAATGGATACCCAAAAAGCGCAATTACCTCTACGACACAACAACAAGAAGACGCAACACAGCCAGACACACCTGTCACCCTACTGTATATCAGAGAGGACCACAAGACTACTCAGACCCCTAGGTAACAGGGTAGACCACAAACCAACAACCACCCTGAGACTGCAACTGACAAATATAAAGGATCTCATACCCACAACTAATAAAACTAATGTAATATACAAAACACCATGAAAGGACTGTGAGAAACATTACATAGGCCAAATTGGAAGAAAACTGAAAAGGATCCAACTAGCCACCAAGAGACTCAAACAATTCTCACTGGTCTCACTACACATAGACAAAGAAGGACATGAATTCGACTGGGACAACACATCCATAATGGCACAAGCCGAACAGAAACATGTCAGGGAATTCCTGGAGGCCTGGCATTCAACCGGAACTCCATCAACAAACACATTGAACTGGACCCAATATACAAACCACGAAAAACAGAACCAGAAATAATGGCAACCACCCCAGCAAACTGAGGCATGTAAATAACAAGTGGTTCAGAACACCAATGCTTCACCAGAGGCACACTGACAATGTTACCTTGCAGGGCAACGAAACGTCTGCAACCAAGCCCATCAGCTCAGCGAGTAAGTCTGCAGCATCATCCTCTATCCATGCCAGCACCTTCCCCCTAACACCATGGGCTCTTATTTAACAGCTTCCTAAGTGGCATCTTCATATTCAATAGCTCTCCTTTGTCTAACACGCTCATTATCTCCACAAAGAATTCTAACAGATTGTCAGGCATGACCTCCCCTTGATAAGGTGGCACTGACTCAGCACTATTTTACAACGCATTTGCAAGAACTCTAAAATCTCATCCTTAATAATGGACTCTAAAATCTTAGCAATAACCGAGGTCAGGCTAACCAGCCTATAGTTTCCTCTCTCTGCCTCCCTCCTTTCTTAAGCAAGTGTGTTACGTTAGTTATTTTCCAGTCCTCTGGGACCGTCCCTAACTCCAGTGTTCCCTGAAAGATTACCACCCATGCCTCCACAATCTCTTCAGCTATCTCATTCAGAACTCTGGGGTATTGGTTTCCTCTTGCTTTCAGCGGCAGCAGTGTGAGCCAGTGCGCCGACATTAGTGAGGTACTATATTTGGGCAGTTACTTTCCCGAAACACTACTTAGTGTCTCCCACCCATCCTCCTCCTCTAACCAAAAAAAATCTGAGCGCTGATTTGGTAAGATCACTATTTTTTTTTTCTTTTTCAGTAGTCTGTGTGTGAATTTAGAACAGAGGAATGGGTGCCAGGGCAGTTGCATGCTCCTCCTGTAGAATGTGGGAAGTAAGGGTCGCTACTAGTGACCTCACTGACTTCATCTGCAGCAAGTGCCCCCAACTCCAGCTCCTCGGAAACCACGTCAGGGAACTGGAGCTGGAGCTGGATGAACTTCGAAGCATTTGGGAGGCTGAGGGGGTAATTGACAGGAGTTACTGGGAGGTGGTCACACCTCAGCTACGGGAAAAAGGTAGATGGGTTACAGTCAGGAGACAGAAAGGGAACAGGCAGACAGTGCAGGAATCCCCTGTGGCCATTCCCCTCAATAACAAGTATACCCGTTTTGGATACGGCTGGGGAGGGGTGGGCGACTTACCAGGGGTAAGCCATGGGGTACAGGTCTCTGGCACAGAGTCTGTCCCTGTTGCTCAGAAGGGAAGGGGGGAGAGAAGGAGACCATTAGTCATTGGCGACTCCATAGTTAGTGGGACAGATAGGAGATTCTGTGGGAACGAGACAGACTTGCGGTTGGTGTGTTGCCTCCCAGGTGCCAGGGTCCATGATGTCTCGGACCGTGTTTTTGGGATCCTCAAGGGGGAGGGGGAGCAGCCCCAAGTCATGGTCCACAGAGGCGCCAACGACATAGGCAGGGAAATGGATGGGGATGTAAGGCCGAAATTGAAGGAGCTAGGGTGGAAGCTTAGAGCTAGAACAAACAGAGTTATTATCTCTGGTTTGCTGTCCGTGCCACGTGCTAGCGAGGTGAGGAATAGGGAGAGAGCAGTTGAATACTTGGCTGCAGGGATGGTGCAGGAGGGAGGGATTCAGATACCAGGATAATTGGGACCCATTCTGGAGTTGGTGGGACCTCTACAAAAGGGATGGTCTACACCTGAACCAGAGAGGTACCAATATCCTCGGGGGGACAATTTGCTAATGCTCTTCGGGAGGATTTAAACTAATTCAGCAGGGGGATGGGAACCTGAATTGTAGCTCCAGTGTACAGGAGGTTGAGAGTAGTGAATAAGGTTTCAAGGTCACAGGAGTGTACCGGCAGGCAGGAAGGTGGTTTGAAGTGTGTCTACTTCAACACCAGGAGCATCCCGAATAAGGTGGGTGAAATTGCAGCATGGGTTGGTACTTGGGACTTCAATGTTGTGGCCATTTCGGAGACATGGATAGAGCAGGGACAGGAATGGTTGTTGCAGGTTCCGGGGTTTAAATGTGTCAGTAAGATCGGGGAAAGTGGTAAAAGAGGGGGAGGTGTGGCATTGTTAGTCAAGGACTGTAATACGGTGGCAGAAATTACGTTTGATGAGGACTCGTCTACTGAGGCTGAGGTTAGAAACAGGAAAGGAGGGGTCACCCTGTTATGTGTTTTCTACAGGCCTCCAAGAAGTTCCAGAGATGTAGAGGAAAGTATTGCCAAGATGATTTGGGATAGGAGCAAAGGTAACAGGGTAGTTGGTATGGAGGACTTTAACTTTCCAAATATTGACTGGAAACGCTATAGTTCGAGTACTTTAAATGGGTCAGTTTTTGTCCAATGTGTGCAGGAGGATTTTCTGACACAGTATGTAGATTGGCCAACTAGAGGCAAGGCCACTTTGGATTTGGTTCTGGGTAATGTACAAGGCCAGTTGTTTGATTTGGAGGTAGGTGTGCACTTTGGTGATAGTGACCACAGTTTGGTTATGTTTACTTTAGTGATGGAAAGGGATAGGTATATATCGCAGGGCAAGAGTTATAGGTGGGGTAAAGGCAATTATGAGGTGATTAGGCAAGACTTAGGATGCATAAGATAGAGAAGGAAACTGCCGTGGTTGGGCACGATTGAAATGTGGAGCTTGTTCAAGGAACAGCTACTGCATGTCTGTGATAAGTATGTACCTGTCAGGCAAGGAAGAAGTGGTCGAACGAGGGAACCGTGGTTTACTAAAGAAGTTGAATCTCTTGCCAAAAGGAAGAGGGAGGCCTATGTAAAGATGAGGTGTGAAGGCTCAGTTAGGGCACTTGGGAATTACAAGTTAGCCCGAAAGGACCTAAAGAGAGAGCTGAGAAGAGCCAGGAGGGGACATGAGAAGTCTTTGGCAGGTAGGATCAAGGAAAACCCTAAAGCTTTCTATGGATATGTCAGGGACAAAAGAATGGCTGGAGTAAGATGAGGGCCAGTCAAGGATATAGTGGGAAGTTGTGTATGGAGTCCGAAGAGATAGAAGAGGCTCTAGATGAACATTTTTCGTCAGTATTCACACAGGAAAAAACATTGTTGTCGAGGAGAATACTGAGATACAGGCTATTAGACTAGACAGGATTGAGGTTCTCAAGGAGGAGGTGTTAGCAATTCTGGAAGGTGTGAAAGTAGATAAGTCTCCTGGGCCAAATAAGATGTGTCCTAGGATTCTCTGAGAAGGTAGGGAAGAGATTGCAGAGCCTTTGGTTTTGATCTTTATGTCGTCATTATCTTCAGGGATAATGCCAGAAGACTGGAGGATAGCAAATGTTGTCCCCTTCTTCAAGAAGGGAAGGATGGATATTCCTGGTAATTACAGACCAGTGAGCCTTACTTCGGTTGTGGGTAAAGTGTTGGAGAGGATTACAAAAGATATGATTTATAATCATCTGGAAAGGAATAATTTGATTAGGGTTTTGTGAAGGGTAGGTCATGCCTCACAAACCTTATTGAGTTCTTTGAGAAGGTGACCAAAGAGGTGGATGAGGGTAAAGCAGTTGATTGTGGTGTATGTGGATTTCAGTAAAGTATTTGATAAGGATTCCCACGGTAGGCTATTGCATAAAATACAGAGTCATAGGATTGAGGGTGATTCGGCGGCTTAGATCAAAAATTGGCTAGTTGGAAGAAGACAGAGGGTGGTGGTTGATGGGAAATGTTCATCCTGGAGTTCTGTTACTAGTGGTGTACTGCAAGGATCTGTTTTGGGGCCACTGCTGTTTGTTATTTTTATAAATGACCTGGATGAGGGCATAGAAGGGTAGGCTAGTAAATTTGCAGATGACACTAAAGTTGTTGGAGTTGTGGATAGTGCGGAAGAATGTTGCAGGTTACAGAGGGACACAGATAAACTGCAGAGATGGGCTGAGAGGTGGCAAATGGAGTTTAATACAGAAAAGTGTGAGGTGATACACTTTGGAAGGAGTATCAGGAATGCAGAGTACTGGGCTAATGGTAAGATTCTTGGTAGTGTGGATGAGCAGAGAGATCTTGGTGTCCATGTGCATAGATCCCTGAAAGTTACCACCCAGGTTGATAGGGTTGTTAAGAAGGCGTATGGTGTGTTAGGTTTTATTGGTAGAGGGATTGAGTTTCGGAGCCATGAGGTCATGTTACAGCTGTACAAAACTCTGGTGCGGCTGCACTTGGAGTATTGCGTACAGTTCTGGTCACCGCATTATAGGAAGGATGTGGAAGCATTGGAAAGTGTGCAGAGGAGATTTGCCAGGATGTTGCCTGGTATGGAGCGAAGGTCTTATGAGGAAACGCTGAGGGACTTGAGGCTGTTTTCATTAGAGAGAAGAAGGTTGAGAGGTGACATAATAGAGACACATAAGATGATCAGAGGATTAGATAGGGTGAACAGTGAGAGCCTTTTTTCTCGGATGGTGATGGCTAGCTTGAGGGGTCATAGCTTTAAATTGAGGGGTGACAGATATAGGACAGATGTCAGAGGTAGGTTCTTTACTGAGAGAGTAGTAAGGGCGTGGAATGCCCTACCTGTAACAGTAGTAGACTCGACAACTTTAAGGGCATTTTGTTGGATAAGGGCAGCATGGTGGCTCAGTGGTTAGCACTGCAACCTCACAGCACCAGGGACCTGGGTTCGATTCCAACCTCAGGCTTCTGTCTGTATGGAGCTTGCACATTCTCCTTGTGTCTGGGTGGGTTTCCTCCGGGTATTCCGGTTTCCTCCCACAGTCCAAAGATGTGCAGGCTAGGTGGATCGGCCATGCTAAATTGCCCATAGTGTTCAGGGGTGTGTGGGTTATAGGGTGGAATGCTTCAAGGGGTGGTGTGGACTTGTTGGGCTGAAGGACCTGTTTCCACACTGTAGGAAATCTAATCTTATCATAAACATATGGATGATAATGGAATAGTGTAGGTTAGATGGGCTTCAGTTTGGTTTCACAGGTTGGCACAACATTGAGGGCAAAAGGGCCTATACTGCGCTGTAGTGTTCTCTGTATCGTCCACCTGATCTGGATGACCTATCGACCTTCGGACCTTTCAGCTTCCCCAGCACCCTCTCCTTAGTGATGGTCACTACACTTGCCTCTGCCTCCTGACTATTTTGAAGTTCTTGTATGCTGCTGGTGTCTGTCACTGTGAAGATTGGTGCAAAGTACCTATTCAGTTCTTCTGCCATGCCTTTGTTCCCCATTAGTACTTCTCCAGCCTAGTTTTCCATTGATCCAGTTTCTACCCTTGCTATTCTTTTACCTATTATGTATCTAAAAATACTCATGCAATCTTCTTTTATATTACTTGTGAGCTTACACCCTCATATTTCATTTTCTCCCCCTTTATTACTCTTTTTGTTATCCTTTATTGGTTTTAAAGACTTCCCAATCCCTTGGCTTCCTGCTGATTTTGAATATATTGTATACGCTTTCATTTGCTTTTCTGTTGTCTCTGACTTCCCTTGTCAGCCATGGTTGCCTTGTCCTCCCTTTAGTGTGTTTCTTCATCCTTGGGATGTATTTCTGCTGTGCCTCCTGAATTACCCCCAGAAACCCCTGCTATTGCTGCTCTACCATCTTCCCTGCTAATTTTCTTCCAATCAACTCTGGCCACCTCCTCCCTCAGGGAGTTACCTTCACTCAATTGTAAGACCATGACATCTGATTTCAGCTTCTCTCTCAAAAACTGCAGGCTGAGTTCTATCATATTATGGTCACTATCCCCTAGGGGTTCCTTCACCTTAAGCTCCCTAATCAAAGCTGCCTCATTGCATATCACCAAATCCAGAATTGCCTGTTCCCTCATGGATTCTACCACAAGCTGCTCCAATAAACTACCTCATAAAAATTGCACAAATACCTTTCCTTCAGATCTGCTACCAACCTGATTTCCCTACTCCACCTGCATAGAAGTCCCCCATGATTATTGTAAAAAGCTTTTTGTATACTTTTGTTTATTTTCTGCCCCACATTGTGACTACTGCTAGAAGGCCTGTGAAAAACTCCCATCTGGATCCTTTTTCCTTTTTGTTCCACAACTCTACATACACAGAATATTGATTGATTTAGTTATATTTTATACTAATAAGTCAGCCCCGCCCTCTCTGCCCATCGGCCTGTCGTTTTGATAGGACACATGTATCCTTGGATATTTAGTTTTCAGCCCTGATCCCTTTGCAGTCTCTGTAATCCCCACAATGTTGTACCTGCCAATTTCAATCTGCACTACAAGCTCATTTACCTTGTTTTGTATATTACACGCATTTAAGTACAACATACTCAGTCCTGCACTGATTGTTGCCCTTCCCAATGTTGTCCCCTTATCTGCTGTATCTGAAGTTAGATTCCTGACTGTTTCCATACTCTCTATCCTATTACTTGTTCTGAAATTTTAACAACCTCTTCTAAGAAAATTTTTGAAGAAGGGTCTCGGCCCCAAACGTCAGCCTTCCTGCTCCTCTGATGCTGCTTGGCCTGCTGTGTTCATCCAGCTCTTCACCTTGCTATCTCAAATTCTCCAGCATCTGCAGTTCCTACTATCTTCTGAGACCTTCCCCATATTTAAATGGCTTAAAGTGCTTGAGATTGATTTATGCTATCCATTCATCTAAACTGTTCTGATTTTTCTCACACACGAGGATACAAAGTCTTGGAGTTTATTCTGTTATCAAGTTTCCCTGCATTCATAGCTCTTTGGTTCCATTATGACATTCACACATCCTGTCATTTACTGGTAATAATGAACCCATCACTAACCCACAATGCTATTTCTCCTTTACCAACAACAGTACCCATTCCACTATTTACTTTAAAGCCCCATCTGCAGTCTTAGTTAGTTCTAGTTAGGTCGGTGGTGTTAATTGACTGGAAATCAGGTTTGTGATGTAGATTGATACCAATAGCATGGGTTCAATTCCTGCAGGAGCTGGGGTTACCATGAGATACTGTCCTTCTCAACCCTCCACCTTGCCTGAGGCATGGTGACCCTCAGGTGAAACCACCGCCAAGTGTCTCTCCCTAATGAAAGAGCAGCTCTATGGTCAGGTAGGACTACAGTAACTTTACCTTTGATCTGTCCTTTATCACAGAGTTACTTGGCACTACAGCCACATGCAGCATTGACCCTGAGAAAAGGAACATAACTATTTTACAAAAACAGAAGCTTAGGGAGAGACTCAAAGTCTTTACTCTGAATGAGACTGTGGAAATCTCAGGCACGCCAGACAGAAAGGGTGAGTTATGCAGGTTAGCACATTGTCCTCTGGCAATGTGATCCTCCACTCGTCTTGATGCACATCTAGGGACCTTACTGTCAGATGACAGCTGGCAGACTACTGGTCAACAAACCCAGTTCCTGTCTGAGTATTGAGATAACAAGGTGTAGAGCTGGATGAACACAGCAGGCCAAGCAGCATCAGACAAGCAGGAAAGCTGATGTTTCGGGCTTAGACCCTTCTTCAGAAATGGGGGAGGGGATGGGGCAAATGAAATAAATAGGGAGCAAGGGGGAGGCAGATAGAATGTGGATAGAGGAGAAGATAGGTGGAGAGGAGACAGACCAGTCAAAGAGGTGGGAATGGAGCTGGTAAAGGTGAGTGTAGGTGGGGAGTTAGTAGGTGGGAGACGGTGGTGGGGTTTGAGGTGAGCGGAGGGGATAGATGGGAGGAAGGACAGGTTAGGGAGGCAGGGACGAGCTGGGCTGGTTTTGGGATGCGGTAGTGGGAGGAGAGATTTTGAAACTTGTGAAGTCCATGTCCTGTGAAGTACCACGTCCTGAAGCAAAACTGCCCGACCTTGTTCTGAAGCAAACCAGATACTGTCCTGCATTTCCCACAACTCATCCCTCATGCCCTCTCCCCGCAAGAACAACCAAAACAGAATCCCTCTCGTCTTCACGTACCACCCCACTGACCTCCGGATTCAACACATCATCCTTCAACACTTCGACCATCTGCAACTTGATCCCACCACTAAGGACATTTTTCCCTCCCCACCCTTATCTGCTTTCCAGAGGGACCACTCTTTCCATGACTCCCTTGTCCGCTCCACACTCCCCTCCAGCCCCACCACACCCAGCACGTTTCCCTGCAACCGCAGGAAGTGCTACACCTGCCCCTACATCTTCCCCCTCACCTCCATCCTAGCCCCCAAGAAGACCTTCCACATCAAGCAGATATTCACCTGCACATTTGCTAATGTGGTATACTGCATCCGCTGTACCCGTTGTGGCCTCCTCTATACCAGGGAAACCAAGTGGCTTGGGGACCGCTTTGCAGAACACCTACGCTCAGTTTGCACTGAACAACTGCACCACACAGTAGTGAACCATTTCAACTCCCCATCCCACTCCGCAGATGACATGTGGCACTGCAGGAGGCCCAGGATGGACAACGATGTTACCCAAACATTGCAGGAACAGCAACTCATATTCCGCCTGGTATCAATGTGGACTTCACCAGCTTCAAAATCTCCCCTCCCCCTACTGCATTCCAAAATGAGCCCAGCTCATCCCCGCCTCCCTAACATGTCCTTCCACCTATCCCCTCCTCCCACCTCAAGTCCCACCCCCATCTCCCACCTACTAACCTCATCCTGCCCCCTTGAACTGTCCATCCTCCCTGGACTGACCTACCTCCCCACCTACACTCACCTTTACTGGCTCCATCCCCGCCTCTTTGACCGGTCTGTCACCTCTCCACCTATCTTCTCCTCTATCCATCTTCTATCCACCTCCCCCTCTCCCAATTTATTTCAGACCCCTCTTCTCCCTCCCCCTTTTCTGAAGAAGGGTCTAAGCCTGAGACGTCAGCCTTCCTGCTCCTCTGATACAGCTTAGCCTGCTGTGTTCATCCAGCTCTGCACCTTGTTATCTTAGGAACTGCAGATGCTGGAGAATCTGCTATCCCTGTCTGAGTATTTACACTTCCCAGGAATTGAGCCATGTGGGCCATATAGGAAAGTTAGCTTTGACACTGTGAACACTGAAGCCCATTAACTGAGAGAAATATGATCAGGAGAATTGTTCTTCATGACTGCATTCTCTCCCCATCAAACTGATTGCTGAAATTTCCCAGAGTGCACAAAACACACGAATGCTGCACCAATCCATACTGTATAACAGTAGCTGTTGCCCTCAAAGAATTATATTAAGAGTTCCTGGGAGACAGTAAGAACTGCAGATGCAAATGTGGAGCTGGAGGAACACAGCAGGTCAGGCTGCATCAGAGAAGCAGGAGAGTCAACATTTTGGGTTTACACCGTATATCAGTTCCTCTTGGACACAGTCAGTTCCTGGCTGTGTAGCTGACTGAAGGACCCAGCTGTGGACAGAAGGAAAGAGTCACAAAGTTCCAGCACCTGGTCCAGTTGCTTGTGTGGCAAATGCACTTGAGTGAAGATGCTCAGGTATGAACTGCGCTCCACCTCTGGAGAAAGGACTGAAGGGGTACCTGAAGGAAACAGGTAAATGAGAAGGAAATTGGAGGGAGAAAAACTGAAAAAGAAGGCTGGAAACTCAAACACTGGGAACAAGATGGAGTGTTATTGGGATTAAAGAAATATTAAATATTTACGTCAGCTAAATTTTCATCACAGAAGATCATGAAACAGAAACCTGACTTTAAGATAGGTTTAAAGAGATGATTGGGATCAAAAGTTAAAAATAAACTGACAGCTAGAGAATGATAAAAATATTCATATGTCATGTTCCCAAACATATTCAGAGGAAGTAGGAAAAAAAATATAAGTATTAGTTTATATTTACAAAGACTGCATAGAAGGTTGTGGGAATGCCACAGGTTTGGCAGGCAGCTAATGCTGTTCCTACATAAGTCTTGTTTAAACTCCTTTAAGAATTATGGAGCAATCAGCTTAATGTCAGTGATAGGCAGGGTAGTGGAATCTTTTCTGAATGCTGTTATGGAAGAATACCCAGCAACAGGAAATATAATAATTTATTTAGCATCAACTCCAAAAGCATACCTTATACTAATTAACCCGATATTTCTTTAAAGAGATAATGTAAAATGTAGATAAGGGTAATGTAGTGGTTATTATATATTTGGATTTTCAAAAGGCCTTTGATGAGGGGCGGCACAGTGGCTCAGTGGTTAGCACTGCAGCCTCACAGCACCAGGGACCCGGCTTCGATTCCAGCCTCGGGTGACTGTCTGTGTGGAGTTTGCACATTCTCCACGCGTCTGTGTGGGTTTCCTCCGGGTGATCCGGTTTCCTCCCACAGTCCAAAGATGTGCAGGCTACGTGGATTGGCCATACTAAATTGCCCATAGTGTTCAGGGGCGTGTGGGTTATAGGGGGATGAGTCTGGGTGGGATGCTCCATGGGGTGGTGTGGACTTGTTGGGCCGAAGGGCCTGTTTCCACACTGTAGATAATCTAATCTAATCTAATAAAAAATGGTAAATTCACAGCAAAGGTTAGGACATGTGAAGTTTGAAGATATATAGATGAAGGGGCTGAATTGGTTCCAATTTTTCAAACCTCCTTGGTTTGCTGCAACAAAGATTTGTTTTTAGAATGCAGTAATACCTTGCACCAATTAAAATGTGACTAACTAGTTCACCAGAGATATTAAAGAACCAATTATAAGGTTTTCTTGAATGGAAGAAAGCAAAATTTTATTATTTGTGAACCCAGGTAAAAAATTAATAAAGATACAACATCAAACAAATGCAAGCACATATATGAAATTTAAAAAGCAATAATGACCAATACAGATCAGCAGCATCCATGAATATTGCAGATATCTTTGAGTTCTCAATGTTCAGATATTCCCACAATTTTTGTTGATTGAGCAAGAGAAGAGAGAGAGAAAGCTCTGCTTTTACAAACCAATCTTCTCTACTCTGGCATAGAATTTGCTTGAATTATATAGTTCATTGATGTCTTCCTGTGCCTGTGTCATTGTTTCCAAGCTGGACAATCGCAGGAAAAATGTGTGAAATGTATTATTCAGGTGTAAATTAAAAATAGGGGACCCAAGTTTCTTTACACTTTGCTGGTTTCAATCTATTTGGATGAAGGGTTAATTTCAGTATAAACTATTTTGTTTCTCAGTTTCTCAATTTTATTGAGTCATGGAGAACTACAGCATGGGAAAAGGCCCTTGGGACCTGTTGCCAATCACAAACAACCACCCAACTATTCTAATCCCATTTTCTAGCACATTTTTTATTCATTCCAGTGATGAAGGTGTCACTTGCTATGCAACATTTGTTGCTCATCCCTAATTGCCCAGAGGATAATTAAGAGTCAATCACATTGCTGTGGGTCTTGGCTCACATGGAGGTCAGACCAGGAAAGGATGGCAATTTCCTTACCTAAAGGACATTAGTGAACCAGATGGGTTTTTCCAATAATTGGCAATGCATTCTTGTCAGTGTTAGCCTCTTAATTCCAGATTCTTTTTGTTTATTTAATTCAAATTCCACCATCTGCCGTGGTGGGATTTGAACCTAGGTCCACAGAACTGTGTCGCTGGATTAACAATCCGGTGACAATACCACTAGGCCATTGAGTACCCCTAAGCCTTGTCACCTGAGTGTGCATCTGAATACTCCTTAAATGTTATGACTGTTTCAACTATACTACCCTTACAGGCAGTGAGATCCAGGATCCCAAAACCTTCTGGATGAAAACATTTTTCCTCTAAACCTGCTGCCCCTTACCTTAATTCTATGCCTCTGGCCGTGCTTGGTTGAATCCAGCCTTCATGTCAAAGGCTATCACTTCTCACCTTACACTGGGAGTTCCCTCATTTGTTCGTGTTTGAGCCAAGACTGTAATGAAGTCAGGAGCTGCGGGACTCTGGAAGAACCCGAACTGAGCATCAGTCAATAGGTTAGTGCTGAGCAGGTGTTGCTTGATAACTCTGTCAGTGGACCCTTCCATCACTTTACTGATGATCAAGAATAAACTGATGGGATGGTAATTGGCTGGGCTGGATTTGCCCTGCTTTTTATATACAAGATATACCTGGGCAACTTTCCACATTGTTGGATAGATGCCAGTGTTGTAATTGTACTGAAAGAGCTTGGCTAGAGAAGCAGCAAAGTCCTGAAGCACAAATCTTCAATACTATTGCCAGAATGTTGTCAGGGCCTTTGCAGTATCAATTGCCTTCAACCATTTCTTAATATCAGGTGAAGTGCATCAAATTGGCTGAAAACTGTCATCTGTGATTCTGAGGAGCTCTGGAGGAAGCTGAGATGAATCATTCACATGGCATTTCTGGCTGAAGAAAGGCTGAGAGAGGGGTTCATGAAGCAAATGGGTTTCTGGACCTTATAAATAGAGGAATACATGGAAGCTGTGAGGAATCTATACAAAATAGTGATTCAACCTTAACTGTACAATTTATCCAATTTACAAACTACTGAGGTACCACAGGGATCAGTGCTTGAACCCCAGCCACTCTTTCTCTCTCTATATATATACTTGGATGAAGGTATTAAATACACTATCTTCAGGATTGCACATGACACAGAGCTTGGTGGGAGATGAGCTAAGAAGGGGATGCAGAAATGCTTCATTGCGATTTGGACAAGTTGAGCGGTAAAATGCATGGCAGATGAAGTGTAATGTGGATAAATTGAGGTTATCCACTTTGGCAGTAAACACAGAAGGCAAATTATTGTCTGATTGGCAATAGGTTGGGAAAGAGGGAGGGAATGAGATCTGGATGTCTTTGTCTTTGTCTTTGTATGTCAGTTGCTGAAAGCAAGCATGCAGGCGCAATAGGCACTGAAAAATGCAAATAGTGTGTTGGTCTTTGTAGCAAGATGATTTGTACAAGAGCAGGGATGTGTTGCTACAACTGTACACTGCCTTGGTGAACTCACGCCTGGATTATTGTGTGTATTTTGGCTTCCTTCCCTGGAGAAGGATGATCTAGCTACGGAGGAAGTAAAATGAAGATTTACTAGACTAATTCCTAGGATGGCAGGACTAATGTGGGAAGAGATACTGGATCATTTAGCAATACATTCACTGGAGTCCACAGTAATGAAGAAGGATTCTTAGAGGTTTATAGATTTCTATTACAGGATTAGATGTGCTAAACAGAGAAAGGATATTCTCAATGACAGCGGAGTACAGCACCATGAGTCATAGCATTTGGATATGCGTAGGCCATTTAGGAAGCAGTTGAGGAGAAATTTTTTCACCCATAGTGTGATCAGCTTGTGGAATTCTGCCTCAGGACTAGAGTGTTTTCTAGAGTAACTGGATAAAGTTCTTAGGGACAAAGGGATCAAAGGGTATGTGGAGAAAACAGGAGAAGCGTACAGGGTTCAATGATCAGCTATGGTCATATTGAATGGTGGCGAAGGCTCAAAGGGCTGAATGGCCTGCTCTTATTTTCTATTTTTCAATATTTTATTCAAACAATGCATAGCATTCAATTGTAGGGAGCCTTGACAACATCCTCAGCTCAACAAAATTTTCTAAATCTCCTCAGAATTTTTGTCAGCTCAAGAAACATATGATTAAATTAGGATTTTTATGGAATTTGTAATCTACAGAAGTCTTATTGCCTCAGATCCCAAATAAAGTATCTAACTTCCTGTTTCTATGAAAACTAAGCTAGAGCTGTTAGTATCATTAATCTACTGGCCTAATTTTGTTTCATTCATTTGGATGCACTATTAGCCCATTAGCTCCAAAAATCTAGTGCAGACTAATGAGATAAAGGTTATTTACTGTCATACTAATATAGAGTGTACTTTAACAAAAGCCTTAATTCAATGTTAGACATCAGGGGACAAATGGCTAATTGGATTGTTCACTGGTTCAAGACAAAGGAAAACACAGAATAAAGGGTGGATGTTAGAGTAGCAGATATCTGGAAATTTGTTCCACTGGCTGGGACAACTGCAATTCGTAAGTTACCTCAAGGACTTTGGAATCAAAATCACAATTTCTAACTTTTCACATATTGTTAAATGGGAGCAGTGAGGATAAAGAGTGCAGAGAAGTGATTAGCCAATACTGAAGAGATCTGCAACGAATTTTTGGAGGACATAATTTACCCATTCTTCAAGAGAGTGGTAGGGGCATGGAATGCATTGCCGGAGAGGGTTGCAGGGTCAGCCTCAATAGGGGCATTTAAGCAGCTATTAGATAGGCATGTGGATGATAGTATAAGGTAGGAGTGGAGGTTAGATAGACCTTAGGTTTAGGGTAAAAGTTTGGCACCACATCATGGGCAGAAGTGCCTGTACTGTACTGTTCTAATTTATCCCGTTCTAAGACACTGCACTTCAGCGAAGATGTTAGCAGACTGCAGGCAAAGGGTGAAGGAATGGGACTAGCTCAATGCATCTTATAGAGTTGACTAGTGTTCGGTGGGCTGGATGGTTCTTTTAATGCTGATTGTATGGAGGACAGAGAATCAGGAGATTGAAGAGGTAATTACTCTCATGCTGATGACACATTGAACAATGATAACTTCAGTGAGATTGAGGAATGATCTGAATCTGAAAAAGTGCAGCAACAAATATTGTGATTAGCTGGATTTTAGAATCATAGAATCCCGACAGTGTGGAAACAGGCGCTTTGGCCCAACAAGGCCACACTGACCCACAGAGCATCCCACCCAGACCCATTTCCCCAAAACACACCTAATCTACACATCCCTGAATGCTACGGGCAATTTAGCATGGCCAATCCACCTACCCTGCACATCTTTGGACTGTGGGAGGAAACTAGAGCACCCAGAGGAAACTCACACAGACACAGGGTGAATGTGCAAACTCCACACAGACAGTCACTCGAGACTGGAATCGAACCCAGGTCCCTGGTGCTGTGAGGCTGCAGTGCTAACCACTGAGCCACCGTGCCGCCCTTAAAGTATATACCTTAATACTATGAATTCACAACGAGGTTGGTTGTTGCAGTTTGGGCCAAATAATTGGTGGCATGAGTGAGTAATGCAGCACTTTGGGATTGGTGATTAGTGACGTGATGGGTAATGTGGAGCAGCATTGTGTTTGGGTGTTAACAGTCAGCTGGTTTGGTTGCATACTGACTGTATGCCAGCTCTGTACTGTGAATGAATGATAAGGTTCACTGTTCCGACTGAGTGGGAGGAATGTATGTAGTTCATAAGTCAACATTTCAAGAAGTATTGTGACATTGCTAACAGTTATTCACATAACAACAATCGGGAGTGAGTTACTGGAAAAGAATTGAGGGATTCGGATGGTTTATATATAGAATAATGGATATGATGAGTTCTAGGCTGGAGTCTGTTGTATGTTGCATTTATAGCAGTAAAATTGTGTAATTTGCTGGTGGTATAATGTTTCTGCAGTTTGCTTTCAGTGACTGCTTTTTTACAGTAAGTGACAGGCAAGTGCACCTTCTCTGTGTAGCAGTGGAATGTTTGTGACAGACACAGAACTGTCAGTTAGTAACTGAGCTGCTAATGGCGCCATTCCACAGATACAACGTTGGAAGAGTCAGTGTCAGCGTTCTTAAGGTCTTAAGCTCCAGGGTACAGAGAGACACAAAGTGTGTCAATTTTTGATCAGCTCAGCTCATGTTGTGAAGTAGTGACCAAGTCGGCAGTTTCTACACTCTGTGCTGATGTACTCAGGATACCTGCATCACTTATGGAGCAAGTTCATGTTTGCAGTCTCTGATGTTAATGAAAGAAAACTACCTTCTTCTAAGACAGGCTCAAATAATTTCTGCAGACTTCTCATTTCCTGTAGCTTGGTCTCTGAAACTAATCAGCAGATTGTTGACACCATTCAAGGTGGAATGTGTCAACGGCAGAGATGTTGAAGAGTGAGCACGCTGGAGCTGCTCATGACTATGGACCAGGAATATTGGAGTAGCTTAACTTGTGGGGAATTTATTAATTTAATTTATTGAGCTCAACAAGACAGTATACCTGTATACAGGTCATCACATAGCTTCCTCTGCACTGTCCCATCAAGCTGTGAGCTTCCCTACAGCACATTGACAGCAGCAGTTTAAGAAGGCAGCCCACCACCACCTTCTCTGAGCAATTACCAACAGACATTAAATGCTGGGCCAGGCAACGACACCCATGCCCTGTGTATTAATTTAAATAAAATTCTCACAGCTCCTGTGAATTGGTTGATGTGGGTGCAGGTTTTGATTAAGTTGGTGGAGTGAAAAGAGGGAGATGAAAGGGAGTCATGAGGGCCTGAGGGTCATGTTGACTGACATGGAGAAGGATTTGACTTACTCCTCAGCCTGACACCTGTCTGATATGATATGTAACTTGCAGGATGGCACAGTGTGAGATATACTATCTCCTCATCAATATTTGCTGTTTACTAAAGCTGGCTTTGTTTCTGTTTCAGATTGATTTCAGTTCGGATCAGATTGAAGGTGAGTTTTCACTATTCTAAAGCAAACACTATTAACTCTTCCATTGTTGGTGTCAGCTGATTGTGCTGCCAGTCTTCTCAAAGTGGCTGACTGAGCCAAGAGAATGGGCTACAGCAATGGAAACCAGAGCATAGGCTTCTCTGGTGCCCCTGACAGGGCAGCTGTAAGATGTAGCCTGACAACACAACAATGGCAGCGAAAAGCAGTTCAGAGGAACGAAAGCAAGAAAGGATTTTTACTAACCAAACACAAAGACAGAGGAAGATGAATGGCCCATGACTTGCTTGTCATCAGGCTTTAGAGCTCAATATCATAAAACTGTGAATATATTAAAGTGAGGACATGAGAGAAAATCTTTATAAAATCTTGCTGGGACCACTGTTGAAGACTCCACAGAGTAGGGAGGGAATTGATGTAACAGAAATGGAAGGGTACTTTATTGACTTACTGAGATGCTGTCTGCGATAAAGGAATACAAACACAAAGACTTGAAAAATGTTGCACGTATTCCTTAAGCCACAGGAAATTACAGGGTATTTTGACAGGGCTGTTGAAAATGATGAAAGGATTCAGGTAAATAAAAACAGTGTTCGAGGAGCAAGAGGACTCAGAAGATGGATTAAGTACTACAAGGATTAGACAATGAGTAGGAGAAAGTATTTTCCACATTGGGTTGTGAGATTGTGGAATGATTGACCACAGTTTATAATTGAAGTAGGGACCATGTCAACATTTAACAAAACACTTGCGGGACCAGACAATACTTGGATATTACAGAGAAAAGACATATTTTTTGAAGCTTTTGTCTTGCACTCATCATTCACAAGAATACCAATTCAAGGGAAACACCAGCATTTAGACTGGAAGAGAGGAGGGTGCTGATTGGCTAGCAAAGTGGACTTTGACAGGTAGAGGTATTGTAATGGAGTATGCAAATGGAATTTTGATTAGCAACGCCCTCCTCTCGTTCAGTATAAATAGTGGTTTTCCCTTAAAATGGTACATTTGCAAATTTAGCAATACATTAAATCATTACTTGGAGGAAAGTTGCAGGAGAGGAGGTTTAAGGGAAAAGGAGAGCAAACAGTTCCTGGTAAGATGTATAAGCAAAACTCTATAGATGATGGAAATCTGAAACAAGCACAAGAGAATGCTGGAGAAACTCAGCAGCTCTGGCAGCATCTGTGAAGACAGAAACCGATTTAATATTTCAGGTCCAGTGACTCTTCTTTTGAACTGGACTTACAGGCTTAGGTTCAATTTGTGGTACAGGTCGTTTATTTAACCAATAGTGCACTGAAGCCAGTGTTGTCAGCAGCCAACTGGTTGTGTATGGTTGAACTCAGTTATGTTCACTTTCTGTTCGGTTCCTCAGGTGTGAAGAGTAATAATCACATCACTGTGTCTCTAATTTCAGAATTCAAGGAGGCTTTTGCCCTTTTTGACAGGACTCCCACCTGTGAAATGAAGATTACCTACGCACAGTGTGGGGATGTCTTGCGTGCCTTAGGACAGAACCCTACTAATGCTGAAGTTATGAAAGTACTTGGCAAACCCAAACCAGAAGGTGAGTGTCAGGGACTGGGGCTACCTCATTCTATAGGCATGAGTCAATCTGCATCATACATCAGCGAAGGTGGCTCCAAGACACTGGAGTGATAGTCCATGGGGCCATAGAACAATGGGATAAGAAAGAAACTTAGAATACCTCGGTACAAAATACAACATGTACACACATACACATACGTTGACACATATACACACACCTACATGTACATTTATACAAACAGACACACACACAAGATACATTGACACATATATACATGTAGAAACATATACAATGAAAGACAAACTTGATTGTGCATCTGAATGAACTTCCTATCTCACTGAAAGATGACATGTACATATCTTCATTAAGATCCATTAACTGGGCTTTAATCTGTATTCAGTTCATTTCCTGAGTTTCTGAGCCGGTACAATTGAGCCTTTAATTTTTTTAAACATTTTGTTTTGTGTCATGAGGAGATTCAAGTTCCCTTGAATCTCCCTTGAATGGAGACTCAGTCCCTTCAGAGACACATTCTGAAGGACCCTGTGAGTCTGAGTCACAGTCTGCTTGTCCCTGGCAGAGATGAACCAGAAGATGCTGGACTTTGAGACCTTCCTCCCCATGCTGCAGCACATCACCAGAAACAAGGACCAAGGCACATATGAAGACTTTGTAGAAGGTTTGAAAGTCTTTGACAAGGAAGGAAATGGCACTGTCATGGGAGCTGAGCTCCGTCACGTGCTAGCAACACTGGGTGAGTTGTGTGTCTTCAATCTAGGAGGGGGAGGTATGTGAAAGGTATTTCTGTTGCACCTGGTGGGTTTGGAGATTGATGTTAAAATGTCATTGGTCTTACATTTCTGTGCGTTTCCCTAAATGTGACCCTCCCCAGCTCCTTATTTTTGCTGCTGTGCCTTCCATTGATTACCAGCCACAGACCATTGCTGCAGTATGGAATAGGCTGGAGTTGAGACTCATTCGCACAGAATTCTTCCTAAAAAGAGCACCAGGCAGTTCTGAAGAAGGGCCACTGGACCCAAAACTTTAATTCTGATTTCTCTCCATAGATGCTGCCAATTTCTGTTTTTGTTTGAAGTTAGATATGGTTTTGCCCCAGCCTTGCAGTTTTTTTCTGCCAAGTTACCATAACTGAATGACCTTTCGTTCTCTAGCGCCCAGTGTGACTTCGGCCTGTCTGCTCGAGTTGGTACCTGGATGAAACCGGTATGCAGCTTCTCTCATCATCAGGACAATTCACTAACAATCTCCAGCTCCATTTCCATCTCGGCTGAGCTCCTGCTGAAACCCTCAGCTGTGTCTTTGTCATGTCTAAACAAAGCTATTCCAGTTCTCCTCCCTCCAGCTTCCATATCCACTCTAAACCTGAGCACATCCCAATCTCTGTTAGGCCATCATGGGGTTACCCATACTGCACCAAACCCCCAATCCAGTGTCAATGATCAAATGCTCTCCTGTTCATTCTGAAGCAGATCAATCTGAATCCCCAGAACCTCTTCCTGTGGGGCCTGTTGACAAGATTTTCTCCATCATCAGAAATATGATCACTCCCAGCACATCAAGCCTATCAGTGATCAGCATTCTGGCCAATGGATCACTCACGGATCATTGACCCTATTAATGATCAGCATTCCAATCTACTAGATCACTCTCAGATGACAGAGCATTGGGGTGATCTCTGAGATAAGGGAACTTTATTTTTACATATCTCAAACCCCTCAATCAGATTCCAGTCTGGAATACTGACTCCTGGTTATCTGTTGTTCTATAAACTCCACAGAAGCTGTTAATTAGATTCCAGCCTGTAACTCACTCCCAGACATCTGCTATTCTATATATAAACCACCACCTGCACCCCACCCCAAACCCATCAATTAGATTCCAGTCTGTAAGGCACTCTCGTGTATCTATTATTCTTTATGTTAAACACTCCAAACCCTCGATTAGATTCCAGATTATATATAATGTTACTTTAAATTGAGTTTAGCCATGTTGTGGGACAGTTAAATGCTTTTAAACCTGAAAAAATAATCATGGCTGTATTATTACTGGAATAAGCAGTAGAAAGGTTCATGGCTGGACTGAGCTAATCTCCTGTGTTGTGATCTAATGATTCCATGATCCGGTAGGTGAGAAGATGTCAGAAAGTGAGGTGGAGCAGCTACTGGCGGGTCATGAGGACTCGAATGGATGTGTCAATTATGAAGGTGAGATCAGGATGAAAACCATCTCCCTAATCTCGGAGCGAAAACTCAAGGAGACACGCAACTCACTCCAATTCACACATTCCGTTCCTCACTCCAACTCTCACACAGTCCCTCACTCCAACTCCATGTGCCTCTCCAAGAGTTGCTTAAAAGACTCTAAAGTATCTGACTCCACTATCGCTGCCGGCAGCACATTCCACACGCCCAACACTCTCTGTGTGAAGAGGCTACCTCTGACATTTAGCATTTAAAGACCTGAATTATATTTTAGAACCCATGTGTACATGGTTTATATTTTAACAAAGTTAGAAGACTATTTGTCATAATGCCCAACTCGAATTGTAGTTAATGAGAATAGATGATGGAGAGGTTAAAAACCAGGAACAATGTCGAGCTCACTGCAACATGCCTATGTTCTGGTTTACCAGTACACACTGCGTGCACAGATCTTGTTCATTGAATGGCAGTAATTGTCTGGTTTTATTTTTGCAGCTTTTGCGAAACACATCTTATCAGGATGAAGCATCGTGTTCTGGTGAGTTAAACCACATGACTGCTTTGATGCTTTACATTTTGAGATGGCAAGAACCATTCAGTGAAACTAAGGCGCAGCCACTCCCTAAAAATGGTTTTGCTGTAGACAAAACTTCACCCCCAGAAGCAAGTTTAGGAAGTGGGAGTTGGAGTAGACCATTCAGCCCCCTCAAGCCTGCCCTCCCATTCAGTAAGATCATGTCTGTCATCACAGTTCAGTATCACTTGCCCATACTACCCCTGTAACTCTGAACTTCTGTAGCACCCAAAATAGTAATAGCTTCTGTTTTGGAAAATCTCAAAGATTGAGTATCTACACTCCCCTGGGGTACAGAATCACAAAGATGCACAAACCTTTGAGTTCAGTGGTCATTTATCAGATTTTATATTGGACAATGCAGTTTCAGCTGGTTTGACCACTGTTTGCTAATGGATGCCATTATTTCTGACAGTGTGATCCGTGGTGTCTGTACCTGAGTGTAGCAGCAGAGTCTCTGCTCACTCCTTCCCCCATCTAGGGGAGCCTGGCTGTGAAGGTGCACAGGCAACTGGTTTGATTCACACATTTCTTTCCCCTCCCTGTCATGACAATGTGAAATCTCCAAATGTGGTAATATCACTGCGTATAGTGCTGGCATCACCCACTGTGGAATGAAAGATGGCCATTGGCCTACCCCAGTTTTGAGACAGGAGTCTCTCCTTGTCTCTGTATAAAATGACCAATCTCTCAAGCTGACACCAGTATGTCTCCACACTCGGACCTGGATCCAAGTGTGTGTGTGCTAAGTCCACCTTTGTGTTTTTAATCATTAAGTACAGGGGCTACAAGAATGCATCAGAGACTAGGAATACTCGTAACTCACTCCCTGACTCCCCAAAGCCTGTCCACTTCTACAAGGTATAAATTAGGAGTGTAATGGAATACATGCCATTTTCCTGGATGGGTGCAGCTCCAACAACACTCAAGAAGCTTGACATCGTCCAGAACGCACAAGTCAATGCACACTGGAGAGCAGATGGATTCTGTGTGAACAGCGGGATTGAGTGGCACCAGATCCTTGATTGGCACCGTATCCACCAGCATCCATTCTCTCCACTACCAATATTCAATAGCAGCAGTGTGTACTATCTACAGGATATACTGCAGAAATTCACCAAAACTTAGACAGCACCTTCTCACCTATGGCCACTTCCATCTAGAAGGGGAAGGGCAGTAGGCAAATAGGAACACCATCACTTCAACTTCCCTGCCAAGTGACTCACCGTCCTGACTTGCACATATGTTGCTCTTCGTTCGATGTTACTGTGTCAAAATCATGGAATATCCTCCATAATGGCAAAATGGGTCAACCCACAGCAGGAGGACCTCAGCGGTTCAAGAAGGCAGTTCACCACTGCCATCTCAAGGGCAGCTTGGGATGGGCAATAAATACTGGCTCTGCCAACAAGGCTGTCACCTCCTGAAGTAATTTTAAAAGAATTGGAAATATTCCAGGACTTCACACTGACAGATGTCTGCGATGATGCCATGGGCCTGAAAAGGCTGCATTTCCAATAACCAAAATTATTTTCCTTTGTGCTCCATATGACTCCAACCAGCAGAGAGTTGTCGCTCTGCTTCTGCATGACAGCAGCCTTTCTTAGGCTCCTTGAAGTTAAGTGCAGTAAGTCTCACCTCACACCTAGAGTTTACTCATAGACTCGTAGAGTTTTCCAGCATGGAGAAAGTGCCTTTGGCCCATTGTGACTGTGCCAGGCATGTATTCTAATTTCATTTGCCACTGCTTCGTGTGTAGCCTTGTCTGCTCTAGCATTTCAAATGCTGATCTAAATATTACTAAAATGTTATGAGGCTATCTGCAGCTACCACCCTCACAGACAGTGAATTCTAGATTCCCACACCCTTCTGGGTGAAAAATATTTCTTCAAGTTGCCTTGCTCAGGTAGATGCCAGTGTTGTAGCTGGACTGGAACAGCTTGACTAGGTGAGCGGCATGTTCTAGAACACAAGTTTCCAGTACTTTTGCTCAGGCCTTTCAGTATCCATTGTGTCCAACCATTTTTTTGATATCATGTAGAGTGAATTAAATTGGCTGAAGACTGGTATCATAGAAAATCGTAGAACATAGAATCCGTACAGTGTGGAAACATGCCCTTTGGCCCAACAAGCCCACACCAGTCCTCAGAGCATCCCACCCAGACCCATCCCCCTCTAACCCACCTAATCTACACGTCCCTGAACACTACGGGCAACTTAGCATGGCCAATCCACCCTAACCTGCACATCTTTGGACTGTGGGAGGAAACCAGAGCACCCAGAGGAAATCCAAGTGGACATGGGGAAAATCACAGTCTATCTGTGATGCTAGAGACCACTGAAGGAGTCAGAGATAGATCAACCACTTGGCACTTCTGGTTAAAGATTGTTGCAAATGATTTAGCTTTACCTTTGCACTTGTTTGCTGTGGTCTTCCATCATTGAAGATGGGGATACTTGTAGAGTCTTCTCCTCAAATGAGTTATTTAATTGTTCCCACAATTCACAACTGGGTGCGACAGGGCTGCAGAGCTTAGATTTGATCAGCTGGTTCATGGCTCAACTGTAGTCCTGTTTGGTAGTTTCACCCAGACTGATACCTCATTTTTTTTTAGCTTTATCTGCTACTGCTGCACCTGCATTCTTCATTGAGCCCCAGTTTGATCTCCTGGCTTGATAATCAATATGACTTTGATGAAGCATTTGAAGCAATCCAGCTGAGATGTTGTCAGGATTCATAACCTTTGCTCTATCCCATGCCTTCAGCCATTTTTTGGCTTGTAGAGTGAATTGTATTGACTGGAATTGATTATGATGGTAGGACATAAGAGGGAACATTACTCTGGAGTTTATATACTTTATAATCTGCATTGTACTATCCTGGGATTGTTCAATAGATATTGTAGAGCTGGGAACTTTGCATTTCACGCATGTCAATTCTTGCAAAAGCAGTCAGTGTCTATCCATTATTGAGTATCAGTTACAATTCAGTCATGGCTGTCCAATATTTGAGTCAGATTTTGTGAGTTCAAATTCAACCTCAGAAACATGGAACAAAGCCCCCATGGTGACCCTCCTTGCAATACTGAAGCAGTGGAGTCCTTGGATGAGCCATTAAACCAATAAGGGCAGGGGACTATCTCTCAGTTTCCTAGCCAATATTAATCTATCTAACAATCGTCCAAAGGCAGATCATGATCATTTTTTTCATTGTTATTTATGGCAACAACTTTCGTTCCAACAATGACCACAGTTCAAAATGAACTGAAAACAACAAATGCTGGAGATTACAGCCGGTCAGACAGCATCCATGGAGAGAGCAAGCTAACATTTTGAGTCTAGATGTCTCATCATCAGCTTTGATGCAACATTAGCTTGTTCTCTCTCCATGCTGTCTGACCTGCTGTGATCTCCAGCACTTGTTGTTTTCAGTACAGATTCAAGCATCTGCGGTAAATTGCTCCTACACTGTTCAAAATTATATCACTTGGAGGATCTTGAGGATGTGAAACTGGCAGTTGAAAATGCAAATGATATACTGATTGTCTGAGAGGAAAAGAGATGGGAGACATAGAAAATAAGAGAAGGGGAAGGCCATTTGGCCCTTCAAGCTTTCTCCATTGTTCAACATGATCATCAACTCACTACCTTGCTCCCACTTTCTCCCCATGCCCTTTGATTTCTTTAGCCCCCAAGAACTATATCTCCCTCCTTCTTGAAAACACTTAATAGTTTGAGGTTCATGTGGGGCATGAGTACCACATGGATTTGATGGGCTGAATGGTCTGTTTCTACTTTTGTGCTGGCAATTTTTATTTAATTCTCAGTCGTGTTAATTTCAAATTGAAGTACTGTGCAAGTTAATGCCTGGCCTCCTTTCTAAATTCTGATTTTGTTTTCTTTTTCCAGAGTGTGAGTATTGCAATTGCTAATAAACACCAGGAGCAGCAATCAGTAAAATATTTACAACAACAACTGACTTTCTTGATGACACTTCGTGAGTGAGAAGCCGTAGCGTGTCACTGGCAAGAACCACTCAATCCCGTTGTTCGCACTGAATACATCTGCACCCCAGTGTGCATTGACTAGCGTGTGCTTCACCACACTCAAGCTGTCTCATTATCCAGTACATTTTTAATTTCTATGAGTTTTTACCCCAAATTAAATGCAACAAAAGACCTTTCCATTTCTTCTTCCTGAGTGTCTCTTTGGGGTGTGAGTGAGAAATATAACTGCACAGCATAGACATGGTTGACAGCTCCAGGCAGAGGCAGAATTTATATTATGTTAACCGAAGCCACAGCCTCACTGACACCATTGAAAAAACTTCATTTCCAGGTTAACATTTTCAACTCTGGTTTGACAAATTCTTGGAGATTTGTCCGTGTGGCATTTGACCACGCAGCACTCGATAACATTACATACTCATGGTAGGTAATCACATGACATTTGATCATGTGACATGGTGGATTTTGTTCTCATTATCCCAGATGGATGTCTCAATATCACAGAACACACCCCCGCACCAAAAATATTAGCCTTCCTGTTTTATAGTGATGATATTCATCAATGAAATAACAGAATAGACTCAAAACATGAAGGGTAAGAAATCTTGAAGTGTAAGGTACGGTGGCTTTGTGGTCAGCACTGTTGTTTCACAGCACCAGGGATGCAGGTTTGATCCCAGCCCAGATGACTGTGTGGAGTTTGCACATTCTCCCTGTGTCTGCCTGGGTTTCCTCCGCGTGCTTGGGCTTCCTTCTGCAACAAAGATGTGCAGGTTAGGGTGGATTGGTCATAGAGCGCAGGCTAAATGGATTAGCCGTGGAAAATATGATGTTTGGGCAGGATACTTTTCAGAGGGTTGGTGCGGACTGAATGGCCTCTTTCTGCACTGTAGTGATAATTTTTTAAAAACTTCTTGCCCTGTTTCTTCATGTTGATCATAATGAGAAGCTCAATATCGATTCAAAAATCAATATAAATCATTTCTCAATGTTCTACATTTTTATAATAGGCAAATTGCAAAATATAAATGAACCCAAAACCAAATGTAATCAACACTCTGTACAACGGCTGCTTACAGCCTCCCAGTGAAGCCCAGCCTTGAGGAGAAGTACCTCAGGAAGACTCCCAGAATAAAACACTTTTGACAACAGAGCAGCACACACTGACAGAAACTTCTCCCTCTTCTGTATATTTGTCTCTCTCTTCCCCAGTTCTTTTTTCTCTCACCCCTTAGTGTCTCTCTCTTCCCAGTTTCTCTCCCTCTCTTTTTCTCTCTCTCATTCTCTTCCACCCTCTCCCCAGGTATTCTCTTCTCTCTTACCCCCTCCACATTTCTCTCTTTCTGTCTCTCTCCCAGTTTTTTTTTTCTCTCTATCACTCTGACCTCTTGCTTTCCCTGCACATACAAACACAGCCAGAGTAAATGCTGTCAACACAAATCAATACAGCCAGGATTCTGTACATTCAAAAACCATAAGATATTGGTGATAATGGGAACTGCAGATGCTGGAGAATCCAAGATAACAAAGTGTGGAGCTGGATGAACACAGCAGGCCAAGCAGCATCTCAGGAGCACAAAAACTGATGTTTCGGGCCTAGACCCTTCATCAGAGAGGGGGATGAAGGGTCTAGGCCCAAAATGCAGCTTTTGTGCCCCTGAGATGCTGCTTGGCCTGCTGTGTTCATCCAGCTCCACACTTTGTTATCTCAGTAAGGATATTGTCGTGTTTTGCTTTTGCTTGCAACTTGCTCAGTTCTTAATGTAAATGGTTGCAACATCAAATTCCACTAAAATAATCCATGGCTCTTTGTTCTGAAGAACATAATTGGTGATCTGTATGAATGAGTACCTGCCCCATAATAATCAAGATTCGGACAAACCTTATTACCTCCTTCCTAAAACTTAGAATATAGAACAGTACAGCATCGAAACAGTCTCTTCAGCTCACCCCGGCTGTGCTGACCATGATGCCATTCTAAAGTAAACCCATCTGACTGTACATGCTCCATATCCTTTATTCTCTAACTATCCATGTGTCAGCCCAAATGCCTCTTAAATGCTGCTATTGTATCACTTCTACCACCTCCCCTGGCAGCATGTTCCAGGTAGCAACCACACTCTATGTAAAAATCATTCTTTACACATGCCCACATTAAATATTTACCGTCTCACCTTAAATCATGCCCCCTCCCATTTGACATTTTCACCCTGGGAAAGAGACTGTGACTATCTACGCTATCAATGACTCTCATAATTTTATGTACATCCATCAGGTTGCCCCTCAGACTTCGACACTCTAGCAAAAACAATCCACGTTTATCCAACGTGTCTTTCCAGATAATACATTCCAACCTGGTAAACCTCTTTTGCACACTCTTCAAGACCTCCAAATTCTTCCTACAGTGTGGTGATCAGAACTGCACACAATACTCCAAATGTGGCCTAACTAAACTTCTAAATGGCTGCAACATGATTTGCCACCTTTCATACTCAATGCCCGAACATATGAGGGAAGCATGTCATACATCTTCTTTACCACCTTATCCACGTGTGTTGCCACGTGGAGCTATAACCTTGCACCCCAAGATCCATCTGTATCTCAATGCAGTGAAGCGTACACCCTCTTGGATATGTACCCCCAAAGTACATCAGCTCACACTTGTCTGGACTAAACTCCATCTGCCATTTGTCCACTCAACTTTCCAGCTGACCTATAACCTGCTGTAAACTTTGACAACCTTCCTCACTATCCACAACTTCACCAATTTTCTACTCATCTGCAAACTTACTCAACAGACCATATACATTTTCAACCAAATTATTGATATATATTACAACAGAAGTCCCAGCACTGATCCTCGTGGAATAGCACTGGTCGTGGACTTCCAGTCAGAGAAATGCCCCTCCACAACCACCCTCTGTCTTCAATGACCAAACTAATTTTGTATCCAAATTACCTTATGATCACTGTTCCTAGAAAAGTTTCCCCAATGAAACTTTCATAACCTAGCCAGGCTCATTCCCTAGTATTAGGTCCAGAATCCCTCTTGGATGCACCGAGCAAGTCCTGCCCCATCCAAGTCCTGGCTCTAAGGGTGTTCCGGTCAATATTGGGACAGTTAAAATCACCCATTACAACAACCCTGCTGTTTTTACATTTTTCTGTGATCTGTTTACATATCTGTTGCTCTATCCCCCATTGGGTTATTGGGAGGTCTATTGTATAACCCCATCATAGGATTGCACATTTCCTATTCCTGAGTTCTACCCATATGGCCTTGCTGGATGAGCCCTCCAAGATGTCCTCTCTTAGTGCAGCAGTGATATTCTCTGTACTCAGTAATGCAATTCCTTACCCATTTTTATATCCCTTTCTATTTGCCTTAAACATTTAAACCTTGAACTGCCAATCCTGTCCTTCTGTCAACTGAGTTTCTCTAATGGCTACAACATCATAGTTCCATGTACCGATCCAGGCTGTAAGTTCATCTAACTTACCTGTTATATTCCTTGCTTTGAAACAAACACACCCCACACCGCCGGTCCCATGTTCACTAGTCTGGTCCTGCCTGTTCTTCCTATTAGACTTGATTTAATCTCTATCGTATCTTGATTCCCTCCCACCCAACTACCACCCTCCGTCTACACTGGCTTAAAACCTCTCAAGTGGAACAAACAATGCTTCTGCCAGGATATTGGTGCCCCTCCAGTTCAGTGCAACCCATCCTTCTTGTACAGGTCCTACTTATCCTGGATGAGATCCCAATGATCCAGATAGCTGAATCCCTTTCTCCTATGCCAGCTCGTTAGCCATGCATTCAACTGTATTATTTTCCTGCCACGTGACACAGAGAGTAATCCCAAGAGATCCTGCTTTTAAATTCCCTACCTAACTCCCAAAATTCCCTTTGCAGGACATCATCTCTCTTTCTGCCTAGGTCATTAGTACAGTATGTACCACAAATCTCTGGTTGCTCACCCTCCCCTTCAGAAGGTCCTGAGCTGGCTCAAAGACATCCTTGACTTTGGCACTAGGAAGGCAACACACAAACCTGGAGTCTTGCTTGCAGCCACAAAAGATCTTACTTGTACCCCTGACTATAGAGTCTCCTACCACTACCACTCACCTACACTTCAACCCTCCCTGCTGTATCACAGAGCCAGGCGTGGTGATCTGGCTGCTGCTACTGCTTTCCCCTGGAAGGCCATTCCCTCCAACAGTATCCAAAACAGAATCCATGCCTGAGAGGGGAATGGCCACAGGGGAGTCCTGCACTGCTTGTCCACTCTTACTCATCTTCCTGGCGGTCACCCAATACGTTTTTGCTTATGTAGTCCCTACTTGTGGTAATTGGTGGTCAGATGCTTTCTTTGATGCTTATCGTGTTTCCTCGAAAAGTAGCTAAATAACCACCACTAACACATCTCTTGGTCAGTCTATCAGCCCAGCTTGTCATTAGGAAAACAGCTCCCATGTTAAGTTACCCCTGCTTTTGCAGAGTCTATTAAATCCCCCTCTGCAACCTGGTTTTCAGTCCTGTATACCTGTTAGGGTAGGACCCTTTCTTTCTATGTTCTTTCTACCAAAATGCAACACCTCATATTGAATTTCAGAAATCACATATCCGCCCACTCTACCAATTTGTCCAAGAGACAGTAGGAGCTGCAGATACTGGAGAATCTGGGATAGACACGGTGTAGAGCTGGATGAACACAACAGGCCAAGCAGCATCAGAGGAGCAGGAAGGCTGACATTTCGGGCTTAGACTCTTCTTCAGAAAAGGGCCCTTCAAGCTTGCACTGACATTCTGCCCATCACAAATAAAACTCCCTACCCTTCCGGGGACCATATCCCTCTATTCCCATTCTATTCATTTATTTGTCAAGACACCTTCTAAAAATCATTATCATATCATCTTCCACTACCTCCCCCGGCAGCAGGTTCCAGACATCCACCATCCTCTGTGTAAAAGTCTTGCTTCATACATCACCTTTAAACCCATGCCCTCTCGTAACTGACTCTTCCAGCCTGGGAAAAAGCTTCTGACTACCCAATCTGCCCTTCATAATCTTGTAGACCTGTCATATCACCCCTTAATCTCTGTCGTGCCAGTGAGAGCAACTGGAGTTTCTTCAACCTGCCCTCATAGCTAATTGCCCTCCATACCAGGCAACATCCTGGTAAATCTTTTCTATACCCTCTTCAAAGCCACCACATCCTTCTGGCAGTGTGGTGACCAGAATTGAACACAATATTCCAAATGTGGCCTAACTAAGGTTCTGTAAAGATGCAACATAATCTGCCAATTTTTAAACTCAGTGCGCCGGCTGATGAAGGCAAGCATGCCACATACCTTGTTGAGCACCTTTTCCACCTGTGTTGCCACTTTCAGTGACCTGTATACTGGTACACCCAGAACCCCCTGCCTATCAGTACTCTTAAGGGTACTGCCATTTACTGTGTGTTTTCCATCTGGATTGGACCTTCCAAAATGCATTACCTCACATTTTTCCTGATTAAACTCCATCTGCCAGCTCCCTGCCCAAGTCACTAACCGATCTATATCTTGCTGTACCCTTTGACAGTCCTCATCGCTAGCCACAATTCCACTAACCTTTATGTCATCCATAAACTTTTTAATCGGGCCAGTTACATTTTCCTCCAAATCATTTATATATATTACAAACAGCAAAGGTCCCAACATTGATCCTTGAGGAACGCCACTAGTCACAGCCCTCCATTCAGAAATGTACCCTTCCACTGCTACCCTCTGTCTTCTATAACCCAGCCAGTCTTTTTATCCATCTTGCAAGCTCACCTCTAGACCCCATATGACTGTAAATTCTGTATCAGCCTGCCATGAGGGACCTTGTCAAAGGCCTTACTGAAGTCCATGTAGATTGTCCACTGCCCTACCCTCATCAATCATCTTCGTCACTTGCTCAAAAAACTCAACCAAGTTAGTGAGAAAGGAGCTCCCTTTCACAAAACCATTTTACCTCTCACTAATATGCCCACTTATTTCCAAATGGGAGTAAATTCTGTCTCAAAGAATCCTCTCCAATAATTTTGGATCATCCCTGCCATCCTTCTTAAAGAAAGGAAAACATTGGCTATTCTGCAATCCTCAGGGGCCTCCCATGTAGCCAGTGAGGATACAAAGATTTCCCTCAAGGTCCCAGCAATTTCCTCCCTTGCCTGTCTAAGTAGTTTGGAATATCTCCCATCAGGCCCTGGGGACTTGTCTTTCTTAATGCTTTTCAAGATCCCCAATACCTTTTCCCTTTTGATCTCAGCATGACCCAAACTATCTACACACCCTTCCCCAATCCATCCACCAATTCCTTCTCTATGGTGAATACTAATGCAAAGTACCCATTTAATACCGCGCCCATTTCCTTTGCGTCCACACATAAATTCCCTTCCCTGTCCTTGAGTGGGCCAACCCGCTCTCTGGCTACCCTCTTGCTCTTAATATATGTATAAAAAGTCTTAGGATTTTCCTTAATTCTGTTGGCCAATGACTTCTCATGACCCCCTTCTAGCCCTCCTGACTCCTTACTGAAGTTTCTTTCAACTTTCCTTATATCCCACCCTTGCTTTGTGTGTTCCCAGCCTCCTAGCCTTGATAAATGTGTGCTTTTTCTTTTTGATTAGGCTCACAATATCGCTCATTATCCAAGGTTCCCTAAACTTGCCATACTTATCCTTTATCCTCACAGGAACGTGCCGGTCCTGCGTTCCCAGCAACTTAGACTTGAAAGCCTCACACATACCAGATGTTGATTGCCCTCAAACATCTGCCTCCAATCTGCATTCTTCAGTTCCTGCCTAATAATGTAATTAGCCTTCTGCCATTTTAGCATCTTCACCTGACAACTACACTTATCTTTATCCATCAGTACCTTAGAGTTTACTGAATTATGGTCACTATTCCCGAGCTGCTCCCCTACTGAAATGTTGACCAGGCCAGGCTCATTCCCCAATACTAGGTCCAGTATGGCCCCTTTCCTAGCTGGACTATCTATGCACTATTTCAAAATGTCCTCCTGTATGTGCCTTACAAGCTCTGCCCCATCTGCATTCCGAGCATTAAGTGAGTCCCAGTCAATATAGTTAAAAATCACCCACGACAACAACTGTGTTGCTTTTACATCTTACCAAAATCTGCCTAAATATCTGTTCTTCTACCTCCCACTAGCTGTTGGGAGGCCTTTAGTAAACCCCAAACACTGTGATTGCACCCTTTCTGTTCCTGACCTCTACCCATATTGCTCGCTGTATGAGCCATCCAAGGTGACCTCCCGTAGTACAGCTGCGATATACTACATAATAAGTAGTGCAAATCCCCCATCCCTTTTATATCCCCTTCTATCCCATCTGAAACATCCAAATCCTGAAATGTTAAGCTGCCAATCCTGTCCTTCCCTTAACCAAATCTCTGTAATAGCGACAACATCAGTTACAAGTACTAATCCAAGCTCTAAGTTCACCTGCCTTACCTGTTACACTTCTCACATTGAAACAGATGCAGTTCAGACCACCAGACCTGCTTTGATCAGCAACCACACCCTGCTTACTCTTACTCTGAGTCTTATTGGCCCTATTCTCTAGTTCCCTTTCAGTCCATTCACCCTTGCATAGGTTCCAACCTCCCTGCCGAGTTCGTTTAAATGTTCCCAAGTGACAACAGCAAAACTCCCTGCCAGAATATTTGTGCCCCTCCAGTTTAGATGCAACCCGTCCTTCTTGTACAAGTCCCACTACCCCAGAAGACATCCCAATGGTCCAGATATCTGAAACTCTCCCCCCACACCATCTGTTTAGCCCCATGTTGAACTGTACTATCCTTCTATTTCTAGCCTCACTGGCACATGGTACAGGGAGTAATCCTGAGATTCAACCTTGGAGGCCCTGCTCTGTAACTTTCTACCTAACTCCCTGAACTGCTGCTGCAGCACCTCGTCACTCAACCTACTAATGGCGTTAGTACCAATATGTACCACAACCTTTGGCTGTTCACCCTGTCCCTTCAGAATGCTTTCTTCCCGTTCAGACACATCCTGGACCCTGGCACCAGGGAGACAACATACCATCCTAGCGTCTTTTTTACATCCATAGAAGCACCTATCTGTACCCCTAACTATAGAGTCCTTAATAACTACTGTTCTAGTGCTCTTTGTCCTTCCCTTCTTAAGAACAGAGTCAGCCGTGGTGCCACCAGTCTGGCTGCTGCTGCTGTTACCACCGATGGGTCAACCCCCCCGCCCCCCACCCCCAGCAGTATCCAAAATGATATACTTGTTACACCTACAGGTGATTCCTGCCCCTTCTAGCCATCACCTATCTATCTGCCTGCACCTTGGGTGTCACCACATATCCAAAACTATTGTCTGTGATGCGTTCCATCATCCTCATGCTCCTGAGTGAATCCAGTTGCGGCTCCAACCTATCCATGCGGTCTGTGAGGATCTGCAATCGGGTCCACTTCCTGCAGATGTAGTCGCCCAAGACACTGGAAGCATTGCGGATCTCCCACATTTCACAAGTGTAGCACCTAACCCTACAGACTGTCATTTGTAACCCTAATTAAGCTGTTTGTGAAAATTTATTAAACACTTACCCTCACTTATTGCTATGAATTCCTGAGGTAGGTCTTCCCCCATTTACCTTCCCACTCTCTCTGGACCTTTCCCTTTCCTTTGCTTCTGGTCCTTTTGGTTAGAGGACAGAGACTGGGAAACACTGAGGAAGTGTTCAGGGTTCATCTTGCTTGTTTCATAAAATCAAAACCTCTGCTACCTATGATATTACTTGCACAAAAGGCTGATGTCCATTGGCTTCCAAATTTTAACATTCTCATCTTTGTTTACAAACCCTCCATGGCTTCAACCTCTAGATCTCTGGAATCACCTGTAACCTAAATCCCTCCAAAATATCTGTATCCCTCCAATCTCCTGGCACCCTGATTTCAATTGCTCTAATTTTGATGTGTGTACCTTGTGCTGACTAGCCCCATTGTTCTGGAAGCCCCACCATAAACCTCTGGGGTCATGTTAGTGCTTTAACAATGTAGTATGCTAATAAGTGAAGGATCAGGATGAGACAACGTGACCAGCAGCCATGATGAGTCTAAGCTGCAGACTACTGGACCTAGGACATGCACAAATTGTGCTCTCTTATTAGTTTGTGTGTTGAGGAAACCTGTTTAAATAGTCATAGAGTGATAAAGTCATACAGCGTGAAAGCAGACTCTTCAGTCCAACTCATCCACGCCAACCAGACATCCCAATCCGACCTAGTCCGTTTGCCAAAATTTGGTCCATACACCTCTAAATTTTTCCTATTCATATATACCCATCCAGATGTTTTTAGACATTGTAATTGTACCCACCTCCACCTCCCTCTGGCACCTCATTCCATACACACACCACCCTCTGAGTAAAAAAGTTACCCCTCAGGTCCTTTTCAAATATTTACTCTCTCACCTTAAACGTATGCCCTCTAGTTTTGGACTACCCACCTGAGGGAAAAGACCTTGGCTATTCACTCTATCCATGCCCTTCATGATTTTACAAACCTTCTTAAGATCATCCCTCAGCCTCCAACGTTCCAGGGAAAAAAGACCCAGGCTATTCAGCCTCCTCTTATAGCTCAAACCCTCCAATCCCGAAAACATCTTTGTAAATCTTTTCTGCACATTCTCAAGTTTGACAACATCTTTCCTTTGGAAATGTGACCGGAAATGTACACGGTATTCTGACAGTGGCCTCATCAATGTCGTATACTGTTGTAACATTATGTCCCACCTCCTATACTCAATGCTCTGATCAATGAAGGCAAGCATGCCAAATACCTTCTTCACCACCCTGTCTACCTGTGACTCCACTTTTAAGGGACTATGCACCTGCACTCCTAAGCATCTTTATTCAGCAACACTCCCCAAGTTCCTACCATTTACTGTACAATATCTGCCCTGGTTTGCCCTACCAGAATACAACACCTCACATTTATCTAAATTAAAATCCATCTGCCCCTCCTTGGCCCATTAGCCTATCTACTGAAGGTCCTGTTGTACCCTGAGGTAACCTTCTTCACTGAACATTTTCACCTCCTATTTTAGTGTCATCTGCAAACGTACTAACTATGCACTCTATGTTCACATCCAAATCATTTATCTAAATGATGAAAAGCAGTGAACCCAGCACCGATTCTTGTGGCACTGTTCACAGGCCTCCAATCAAAAAAGCAACCCTCTACCTCCATCTCTGCCTCCTAACTTCAAGGCAATTTTGAATTCAAATTGGCTAGCTCCCCCTGTTTGGAGTTTGTAAGTACATTAATCCTCATGGTAATACAGAACTTGACAGAAAGTATGAATATATACACTGTGTTTGTATCAACAAAAATGGTGAAAGCCATTTGCTTGACCAAACAGTGTCAGCCTGCCTAGTTTGAAATCTAATCAAACTCTGGCAATTAACTGTCAATCATCATTACTTCCAGCAATCTCCACGTCAACACGACCAACAGAGTCCATTTGCCAACCAATCAGCAGTGTCTTACCATACAGAATAAGTAATTTTTTAAAATTTAATGGTATTCTTGTATATTGTCTTGATGAATGAAAGACTAAAAAGACCTTCAAAAAATGTGCCTTTATTCAGCAATCATAAAATAAGTATGTAAAATGTGAGGCTGGATGAACACAGCAGGCCAAGCAGCATCTCAGGAGCACAAAAGCTGACGTTTCGGGCCTAGACCCTTCATCAGAGAGGGGGATGGGGAGAGGGAACTGGAATAAATAGGGAGAGAGGGGGAGGCGGACCGAAGATGGAGAGTAAAGAAGATAGGTGGAGAGAGTATAGGTGGGGAGGTAGGGAGGGGATAGGTCAGTCCAGGGAAGACGGACAGGTCAAGGAGGTGGGATGAGGTTAGTAGGTAGCTGGGGGTGCGGCTTGGGGTGGGAGGAAGGGATGGGTGAGAGGAAGAGCCGGTTAGGGAGGCAGAGACAGGTTGGACTGATTTTGGGATGCAGTGAGTGGGGGGGGAAGAGCTGGGCTGGTTGTGTGGTGCAGTGGGGGGAGGGGACGAACTAGGCTGGTTTAGGGATGCAGTAGGGGAAGGGGAGATTTTGAAACTGGTGAAGTCCACATTGATACCATATGGCTGCAGGGTTCCCAGGCGGAATATGAGTTGCTGTTCCTGCAACCTTCGGGTGGCATCATTGTGGCAGTGCAGGAGGCCCATGATGGACATGTCATCTAGAGAATGGGAGGGGGAGTGGAAATGGTTTGCAACTGGGAGGTGCAGTTGTTTGTTGCGAACTGAGCGGAGGTGTTCTGCAAAGCGGACCCCAAGCGGAGGCTTGGGGACCGCTTTGCCCAAGCGGAGGCTTGGGGACCACTTTGCAGAACACCTCCGCTCAGTTCGCAACAAACAACTGCACCTCCCAGTTGCAAACCATTTCCACTCCCCCTCCCATTCTCTAGATGACATGTCCATCATGGGCCTCCTGCACTGCCACAATGATGCCACCCGAAGGTTGCAGGAACAGCAACTCATATTCCGCCTGGGAACCCTGCAGCCATATGGTATCAATGTGGACTTCACCAGTTTCAAAATCTCCCCTTCCCCTACTGCATCCCTAAACCAGCCTAGTTCGTCCCCTCCCCCCACTGCACCACACAACCAGCCCAGCTCTTCCCCCCCACCCACTGCATCCCAAAATCAGTCCAACCTGTCTCTGCCTCCCTAACCGGCTCTTCCTCTCACCCATCCCTTCCTCCCACCCCAAGCCGCACCCCCAGCTACCTACTAACCTCATCCCACCTCCTTGACCTGTCCGTCTTCCCTGGACTGACCTATCCCCTCCCTACCTCCCCACCTATACTCTCTCCACCTATCTTCTTTACTCTCCATCTTCGGTCCGCCTCCCCCTCTCTCCCTATTTATTCCAGTTCCCTCTCCCCAACTCCCTCTCTGATGAAGGGTCTAGGCCCGAAACGTCAGCCTTTGTGCTCCTGAGATGCTGCTTGGCCTGCTGTGTTCATCCAGCCTCACATTTTATTATCTTGGAATTCTCCAGCATCTGCAGTTCCCGTTATCTCTGATAAAATAAGTATGTGTTATTTTCCAATCCAATGTGAGAGTGGGAATTCTCCGTTAAAGAACTCAACAGGTGGATACAAAATTTTTGTGCCTCAGTTTCATTTGAGAATCACTCCTACAAAGCGCCTTGGAATATTTTATAATACTAAAGATGCTGCGCAAATGCAGCTAGTTGTTGAGTAGGCTTTTAAGTTAAGGTATGTAACAAATACTGCATCTTAAACTTGAGTTCCTATGGATGCCTGAGATCTGAAATCACTGGTTATGATTTTCTCTTCCCTAACAATGGCTGGGACTCTCAGAGGCAGGGATTTGGATGGAGCTGAATTTGATAGGCACATCCAGGAGGGTTTCTTGATGTAGGTGGTCTGATTAGTAGGTTTGTAGATGTCTAAAAAAATTGGTGGAGTTGTGGATAGTGAGGAAGGCTATCAAAGGATACAGCAGGATCTAGAGCAGCTAGAAAGCTGGGCAGAGAAATCGTAGATGAAGTTTAATCCAGAAAGTGTGAGGTCATGCACTTTGGGAGCACAAATGCAAGAGGAAAGGTAAATAACAGGAGCTTAGGAGCATTTTTATATAGAGGGATCTTAGGATGCAAATCCATAACTTCCTGAAAGTGGCTAAGGTTGTAAAGAAGGCAATGGGCATGCTTTCCTTCATCAGTCAGAGTATAAAAGTTGACAAGTCACGTCACGGCTGTTTTATACTTTGCTGAGGCAACATTGGAGTATTGCATACAGTTCTTGGTGCTAAGCTGTAGGAAAGATATGGAGGCTTTGGTGAGGGTGCAGAAGAAATTTACTAGGATGTTGCCTGATTGGAGTGTATTAGCTAGAAGGAGAGGTTAGACAAACTTGGACTGTTTTCAGCAGAGGGTCGGAGGCTGAAGAGTGACCTGATTGAAATAAAATTATGAGACACATAGGGTGGAAAGTCGGAATCTTTTTTCTGGGGTGAAAATGTCAAATACTAAGGGGCATAATTTTAGGGTGATGGTGGAAAGTTTGAAGAAGATGTGTGAGAAAATCTTTTTTACAAAGATAGTGGATTTATGCCAGGAATGTGCTGCCAGGTGAAGTGGTAGAAGCAGATAACAATGCTTTAAAGATATTTAGACAACACACGAGCAGACAGGGAATTAAGGGATATGAACCATCTGCAAGCTGACAGGACTAGTTTAGAATGGCAACATGGTTGGCACAGTCATGATGGGCTGAGGGCCAGTTCCTGTGCCGCACTACTCGATGTTTTGTCTTATTCTTAAAAATAAGTCCACAATAACTTGCGCGAATCTTCCATCCTGTCTTGACCTGCACTAAAAATCCCAGAGTCAGTGTTTGCCACAGGCAACAGTCTTGCCCGATTTCATTCTTTCATTTAAGTGGGAGAGAGAAGACACATGACACCACAGTTCAAAGCTGGAGAGCCTTATTTATTCATGGGAAGGAAGTTTTGCCAGCCCAGTTCACATTTCTTCACGATTCCCTAAGAGAAAATGATGGTGAGCTGCCTTCTTGAATCGCTGCTGTCCATGTGATGTTGGTACATCCACAGCACTGTTAGGGAGGGAGTCCCAGCTGTGTTGTTGACAATCAGGATTCAGGGAATATTGGGCTTTGGAATTATGCAGATCGTGGAGTTGTCACCCAATACTCGCCCCTGACATTCCTCCTATCAACCTTGACAAAACAGTGAGAGCAGGAGGCTTCACTTTACTTCACTTTCAAACCATGCTAGTTCAGCACTTTACATGACAGTTTCCAAGAGCTAATTTTAAATCCGGCTACATTAACAGGAATAAACTGCCAAATTAGGGGCATCTTCAAGCTTCCAACTGATGCTCACTGGGCACCAGGCTTTGATACCCACCGGGCCCCAATAATAGCTGTGTCATGTGAGTCCCAAGTATTCAAGAGCAGGTCTCTTGGCACTCATTCACTGCAGATCTCTTTAATTGCTCACATTATCTGTCTCCACAAGCAGTTCCTAAAATAGGTAATGAACGTCCAGGCTGCTCAGAAGCCTTGTTACAACTGTAAGGAGAACAGGGTGGAGTGACTGAGCCTAGCAAATTCTGGCCTCTCACTGGGTCAATGTCACTTCTCCAAGAAAGCGTTGTTAAGGGGGACACAAGTATTTTTTAATAATTTTTTTCCTGTGCTGTTGCTGTTGCAGACAGGGCCAGCATTTATTGCCCATCCTTAACTGACCTTGAGAAGAAGGTGGTGGTAAGCCATCTTCTTGAACTGCTGCAGTCCATTGCTACAGGTGAAAATGTCAGTGATGGTGAAAGTTTCAGCAGAGCAAAAGTGCTCGGGAAGCTAATGGGGCTGAAGACCTATCATTTCCCTTGACCTGACATTGAAAGAAGATACAGATATAGTGGATGCATTGATAGTAATCTTACAAGATTTCTTTGATTCTGGGAAAGTCCTGAAAGATTGAAAAATTGCCAATGTAGAAAGGGGAGGAGACAAAAAGCAAGGTAACTATAGGCAAGTTAGCTTAACATCTGTTATTAGAAAATGTTAGAATCTATTGTAAAGGATGTAATAGCAGAGCATTTAGAAAAGCATAATATGCTAAAGCAGAGTCGACATGGCTTCATGAAGGGGAAACCATGCCTGATAAATTGAATAGGATCCTTTGAGGAAGTAACAGGTATGATAGATAAATGGGAAGAAGTGCATGTGATATATTTGGACTTTCTGAAGGCATTTGATAAGGTACAACATGTTAGGCTATTTAATAGGATAAGAACTCAAGTTGTTGGAAGCAGTTTATTAGCATAGATAGAGGATTGGATAACTAATAGAAAACAAAGACTTTAGATAATGGGGAGTAATTTCATAATGGCAATCTGTAACTAGTGGAATACCACAGAGATCAATACTGGGGCCATATTTATTTACCATATATTAATGACTTGGACAAGGAAAGTGAATGTACTATAACCAAGTTTATGGATGACAAGAAGATAGGTAGGTAAGCAAGTGATAAGGGTGCCTCAGAGAGTCTGCAGAGGAATATCGACAGATTAAGCTGTTGGAATAAAATGAGCAGATGGGATATAATGTGGGAAAATGTGAACTTATGTACTTTGGTTTGAAGAATAGAGGAGCTGAATATTATTTAAGTGGAGGAAGACTGCAGAAAGGTACAGTACAAATGGATTTAGACATCCTTATGCATAAATCACAAAAAGCGGGCATCCAAGCTCAGTAGGAAAGAAGGAAAACAAATGGAATATTGTCCTTTATGTCAAGGTGATTGGACTATATAAATAGGGAAGCCTTTCCAAAACAAACAAAGCTCTAATCAGACTACAGCTGGAATACTGTGAACAATCTTGGGTCCCTTATTCAAGGAAAGATTGGAGGCAGTCCAGAGAAGTTTCACTAAGTTGATCACAGGTATGTAGGGACTGTCTAATGAGGAGAGATTGAGGATTTTTGGCCTGGTCATTGGAGTTGAGTAAAATGAGAGGTGACCTTATTGAACGATCCAAAATTCTTTGGTCACTTGCCAGGATCAATGTGGAAAGGTCGCTTCCCCTTGTGGGAGACCATATGACCATGATTTAATTAAATGGAAAGGTACAATCCATTTGGATTTGGGAGTCCTTAAGACTTAATGGGCTGAATAGCCTTCTTCTGTTCTAACGTCTCATGGCCTGATGGTGAATGATGGTAATGCTGTTACTGTGAAATGCAGAAAGGTAGATTCTCTCTTGTTGAAGATGGTTATTATCTGGCACTTTTGTGGTGTGTTACTTGCTACTTCTCAGTCCAACCCTAGATATTGTCCAGTAGTCACTGCATATGGACAGAGACTGCTGTACTTGAGGAATTGTGAATGATGGCAAGACATACTGTGAAACCGTCAGTGAACATTATCACATTTGTCTGTGTGATTACAAACTCTCAGGCAGATACCAGTAACATATCTGTACTGGAAGAACTTGACTAGAGGAGCAGCAAGTTCTGGAGCACAGGTATTCAGTAGTATGACCAGAATATTGACAGAGTACATAGCCTTCACAATTTCCAGTGCCTACAGTCAATTGGGGGTGGCAGGGTGGCTCAGTGGTTTGTACTGCAGCCTCACAGCGCCAGGGGCCTGGGTTCGATTCCAGCCTCGGGCTGCTGTCTGTGTGGAGTTTGCACATTCTCCCCGTGTCTGCGTGGGTTTCCTCCAGGCGCTCCGGTTTCCTCCCACAGTCCAAAGATGTGCAGGCTAGGTGGATCGGCCATGCTAAATTGCCCATAGTGTTCAGGGGCGTGTGGGTAATAGGTGAATGGGTCTGGGTGGAATGCTTCAAGGGGCGGTGTGGATTTGTTGGGCCGAAGGGCCTGTTTCCACACTGTAAGGAATCTAATCTAATCTAATCTAAAAAAAATTCTTGATATCATGTGGATTGAATTGAATTAGCTGAAGAGTCATACAGCATGGAAACAGACCCTTCAGCCCAACAAGCCCACACTGACCGTGTTCCCAACTATACTAGTCCTACCTATCTGCATTTGACCCATATTACTCCAAACCTTTCCTATTCATGAATTTATCCAATTGTCTTTTAAACATTGTAACTATACCTGCATCCACCAATTAGTCTGGCACTTTACTCCTGACACTGACCACACTCTGTGTGAAAAAATTGCCCCTCGTATCCTTTTTAAATGTTTGTCCTCTCATCTTAAAAATACGCCCCTGAGTTTTGAACTCCCTAGCCAGAGGGAAAAGACCCCTGTCACTCACCTCATCTATGCTACTCACACTGTAAGGTCACACCTCAAATTCCTGCTCTTCAGGCTATTTTTACATCTCAGACGCTCCATTTCTGGCAACATCATGGCAAATCTTTTCTGACCCTCTCCAATTTAATAATATCTTTCCTATAAAAGGAATGCCAGAACCACACACTGTACCCCAGAAGAGGCCTCACTAATATCTTGTACAACCTCATTATGACATCTCAAATCCTTTTCTGAAACGGCTGAGCAATGAAGGCAAGCATGCTAAAACCTTCTTAACCACCCTGTCTACCTGTGATGCAAATTTCAAAGTATTATGTACCTAGGTTTCTCTGTTCTACAATGCTACCCTGAATGCTAACATTAATTGTATAAGTCCTGCCCTTGCTTGTATTACAAAAATACAATTTCTTACATTTATCCAAATTAAACTCCATCTGCCACTTTTCAGCCCATTGGCCCAATTGGTTAAAATCTCTTTGTAATTTTAGATAACCTTCTTCACTGGTATTATCATCTGCAATCTTACTAACCATGCCCCCCATATTTTCATCCAAATCATTTAAATAAATGACAAACAAAAGTATCCTGATCCCTGTGGCGCACCACTAGTGACAGACATCAAGAGGCAAAGATAGATCATTTATTCAGCACTTCCCCACCCATCAATGATGACAGAGATCTCTATGGAACCTCCTCCTCCAGTGAGCTATTTGATTGTCCACAACTATTTACAATTGGATGTGGCAGGATTGCAGAACTTAGAACTGATCTACTGGTTGTGGAATCATTTATCATTGTCGATCGCTATCTGCTTATGCTGTTTGGTATGCAAGTAGTCCTATTTTGTAGCTTCACCAGACTGGCATCTCATTTTTAGCTTTGCCTGCTGTAGCTCCTAGCATGCCCTCCTGCACTGTTCATTGAACCAGGGTTGATTCCTTGACGTTATGCTAATGGAAGAGTAGAGGATATAGCAGGTCACAACCTGCACTGCAGAAACTCATCAAGATTCTTAATTTCTAATCTTTGCCTTTAAGGAGCCATTGTCTGCTGCCTGATAATTTATTCTGAAGCTAACAAATGAAAAAGGAAATTAGATGGCAATTATGTAAAAATACATCTATTTTCAGGATGCAGTCTTACAAATATTTGTGTTCTCCCTAAGTAACCACACCATCCCAGGAGGTACTCTTTGAGCTATCACATTAATCAATATAATAATTGAAATGAATTAGCTTTATTGTCACATGTTCTCAAATGAGTATAGTGAAAAGTTCATACTTTGCCACTTACAGTACCGTCTTAGGTACAAAGTCTTCTAGATTCGGCTTCTTTGGTTGTCAGATCTTTAGACCACTTCGTCTCCAATGCAGGTACCAACTGGGCCATCAAGTGTGAGGCCTTCCCTTTGTTGTATGTAGCATAGGGCTGGCCCATCTCCCAAAACTACACTTTTCAGTCACCCAAGCCATTTTCTGTTTCATTGGGAAGCCTAAGATAGACCCTGCGTCTGCAAGGATGCCGTCTACAAAAAACTGGATAAGGGGGTGGAAGAACGTACCTGGCATCGACCACATCCTGATGGCCACCTTTGTTTGCGGCTGCATCAAGTTGTGTGTAGATCCTTGGCGCACAAACACCAAGTGGTGAGTTTCTACCTGTCCCCAGTATTGCAAAGCATGAGACTGGTTTTGCCGCTGCAAAATATCACTTGTCCTTCATTGAGAAATTTGCAAAAAAAAAATCTTTGACCACAAGTCCATCAGGAAATGGTCAGCACATGGCATCCTGGAGACCAAGAGGGTAAAGAAATGGATGGATCCTGTCACGTGGTTCCCTGAACAGGTTGTGAAATAGTCATGTGGCACAATGCATCATCACCAGAACTTTCTAACAAGCACTAAGACAATGCTTGGCTGGTGGTGAGAAGGACACTACCTGTGAGATCCTTTACTGTACACCCAATTGACCTGTGCCATCGCATGCTGCTGTTGAAGTAGCTGCAGGAGGTGTTGTCAAACATCTCCTGTTGGAAAGTATCTTTACAAAGGAAGTCTGGAGGAAAATGCAATGGTTTTTGTCCAGGTCATCCCAAGCAGCTCTGCGATGCAGGACTCTGTGCTGTACAGTCTGTTCCGTGGGACACACACCGAGACAAACATCAACTATACTTGGGGGCACCATCAACTTAGTGAAGGATGCTCTTTAGGCTGCTCGAACTTTGTTGGTCTTCCACAGCAAGGAGTTGACCCTGACTGGGTGTGCAGACTGGCACATTCTGAAGTCGGGGATTACATACTGAGGGACACACTAAAGCAGTGGCTGGTGTAATATGATAGAATTTTCCATTACATTTGAAAATTATGCGGTTGGATATGAAACGCAGTGTTCAATATAAACAATGAAAGTATGGGGTCCAGCTGAATGTTTTGGGTTGAACAAATTCATTAAATATTGATGGACGACAGGCAATGCCCAGTATTTAAAGAATTAACAAGTGGTTTGCAATTAACATACACTCCCTTAAGGCACAAAACTGATAGGAGAAGTGAGTTAACTGTGGCTGACAAAGTTAAAAATTGTATTAAATCAAAGGAGGAGGCTTGTGGAGTTGTCAAACATAGTAAGTTTTCGAAATCAGAGCATTTTTGAACTCAGCAAAAGGGGCCAAGAAACCTGTTAATAAGATATGAATCAGAACTAGAAGAAACAAAAAAAAACTTATTATAGTTTTGCTAAAAGTGAAAACTGGCGAAATCTGGGTCGACAACATGCAGAGACTGGAGAATCTATAATGAGAAGTAAAGAAATGACGGAGAGATAAAATCTCAGCTGAATCTTATGGTTTTTTCGGGTAAAGAGTGAGTTGCATCAAGTTTTTTGAGGCTATCTCATGCAAGGCCCAGTGGGGAAAGACCACTATGTGATGTTTTCCTGCTGAAGGTAAATAGGCCTTTGGATAGTTATAGGAGCCTCCCTCTGCCACAAATATGTGCAAATATTCATATTCTAAGTGTAAGAGACATCTTTGGTTTTTTTTGGATAGAGTCAAAGTGCAATGTTTGTTCATTTGATATGCAACTGGGCAGAACTGAACTGATTTTTGTGTCAATGTACATAAACAAAGAGATTTTCTGAAATTAAAAATTAACATCTCAGAAAGTTAGGATTTTATTTGTACGTATATAAAAAACACATACATCGATAGGTACATAGATGAGAAGAGTTTAGAGGGATATGGACCAAAAGTGGGCAATTGGAACTAGCTGAGGGGGCACCATGATCAGCATGGACCAGTTTGGGCCGAAGGGCCTGTTTCCATGCTGTATTACTCTATGACTCTATGAGAGGTCTTTGTTTTTTTGGATAGACTTAAAGTCCAATGTTTTGTTTATTTACTTGAGATGCAACTGTACAGAACCAAACTGCTTTTGTGACAATGTATATATACAAGGAGATTTTTTATGAATAAAGTATATATTTGAAATAAAAGAAAAATCTTAGAAAATAGCGAAATAAAATTCCCAGCATTGCAGAAATAAAAGTTCACAACAGCTGTTTTCCAACCCAGACCACACAGGCACCTAGTCTCCAGTTCACACCAGGCCTTGGCTCTAGACCATGCCAGGCCTCACCTTAAGGATTATGGGACTGGGAGATCTCTCTGGTATCGTCTCCAGACTGGGAGGCCGCCATGCTGGGCCAAGACACCACCACACCAGGCCAAGACACTGTCATGCTGGGCCGAGAGACTGCCACACCACTCCAGGAGGCTGCTACACCATGCCAGGTGGACCTTTGCTGTGCCTGTGTTGAGGTAAACAAATGACAAATCAACTTCTGGCAGATAATCATAATGAAGAAATAAAAGCATCAAATGATGAAATTAAAATAACATTCCTGGTGCTGATGATGTACTCCACTGGTGTCTCCCACCAGTCATGGAACTCATCAAACTTAATAACAGACTCCACTTGGCCTTTCTCCAGAGGCACCCAGCTGCAGAGATGCTCACAAGAGTGAGGTAGGCAGTTGACTCAAACAAGACCCTAACCACACAATTCCCGGCCTTGTTAACAAATATCATAACCAGACCAGGAACAAGCTAATTAAAAATCTCTTCAATATTTCCTTCTGAGTATTAGAATTAAGCAAATAAACAAATTCACTATTTAACCAGTCATTATGCATTAATTCACTGCCCATCTCTGTGTATACTCATTTCTGTTCAATCAAATTTAAAAATAAAATAAGACTGACAAACCCCAGTTTGCAGGACTGGGACTAGAATTGCTGCGAGGGAATTGCTGGGACTGAGAGGCAGGGTTTAACCTCACTTGTAAGGGAATGGGAACGAGCCTGAGAGGGGATCATAATAAGAAAGAAACAAAGCAGGTAATGAGAAATACAAAGGAATAAATGAAAGTGAAAGATAGTAGAACAAATTGCCAATATCAAAAAAGTCAACATGTTGGAAATAACAAGGTGTAGAGCTGGATGAACACAGTAGGCCAAGCAGCATCAGAGGAGCAGGAAGGCTGGCATTTCAGGCCTAGACACTTCTTCAGAAACGGAGGAGGGGAAGGGGTTTTGAAATAAGTAGAGAGAGGGGGGAGGTGGATAGAAGATGAATAGAGAAGATAGGTGGAGAGGTGACAGACAGGTCAAAGAGGTGGGGATAGAACCAGTAAAGGTGAGTGTAGGTGGAGAGTTGGGGTACACTCACCTAGGCCCAAAACGTCAGCCTTCCTGCTCTTCTAATGCTGCTTGGCCTGCTGTGTTCATCCAGCTCGACAACATGTTGGAAAGGTAGAATTAAAGGATTTCTATTTAAATGCAGCAATATTCACAACAAGATGGGTGAGTTAGTGATATAAATAGAAGTTGCCATTACAGAGTCTTAGCTACAATATTATCAAGGATAGGAACTGAATATTCAACGTTTAGGAAGGATAGACAAAAAGGAATGGGGGTGAGATGGCTCTGATAATAAGTGAGGGATTTGCGCATCAGTGAAAGAAGAACTCAGACCAGAAGAATAAGGTGAAGAATCAGTTTGCATGAAAAAGGAAAACGCAATGAGCTGTTCATAAACAATCAAACAACATTGGTGATGCAGGCCATGGTATAAATTAGAAAACTGGAATGCATGTAACAGGTGTAATGAAGTAATCGTGGGTGATTTCAATCTGTATATTGTTGGGGTAAATCTAACAAGCAATCATGCTAATTCCTGGAATGTGTATAAGATGGAATGTTAAAGCATTACATTGAGGAGCCAACAAGAAAACAGGCAATTTTAGATCTAGTTTTATACAATGAGAAAGCTAATTAGTAATTTTGTTATAAAAGAACCCTAAGGGAATAGTGACCATAATATGATAGAATTTTCCATTAAGTTTGAAAATTTTGTGGTTGGATATTAAACGGTGTTCAATATAAACTATAAAAGTATTGGGGCCAGTGAGCTGCTGTGGGTTGGACAAATTCATTAGAATGTGTGATGGCGACAGGCAATGCCCAGTATTTAAAAAATTAACAAATGGTTTGCAATAAGCATTCATTCCTTTAGGCACAAAACTGATAGGAGAAGTGAGTTAACTGTAGGTGACAAAGGAAGTTAAAGATTGTATTAAATCGAAGGAGGAGGCTTATAAAGTTGTCAAATGTAGTAAGTTTTAGAAATAAGGGCATTTTAGAACTCAGCAAAGGGGACCAAGAAATCTGTAAATAAGGTTTTGAAGTAGATTTGTAGGTTGGGTTGTGGCTGTTGAGGTTGTTGATGTTGGTTGGCTCGCTGAGCAGGTTTCTTGTTTCTCAGGCGTTTCGTTACCGTGCTGGGTAACATCCTCAGTGCAGCCTCCGATGAAGCATCGGGAAAACACACCGACACTTCATCAGAGGCTGCACTGAGGATGTTACCTACACGAACAGCATCAGAAAGATACTACACGCCCCGACACACTCATCACACTACCCTACATCAGAAATACATCAGAACTCACCACAAGACTCTTATGACCACTGGGCATCACAGAGGCACACAAGCCCATGTCAACCCTCTGACAATTGCTCGCCCGAACCAAGGACCCACTCTTCGCCAAGGACAAGACCAATGTCATCTACAAGATCCCCTGCAGAGAATGCAAGAAACACTACAAACAGGAAGGAAACTAACAAGAGTACATGAACGCCAACAGGCTACAAAGAGACATGACCAATACTCACTCATCTCGATCCACATGGACAAGAAGAACCACCACTTCGACAGGGACAACACCAAGATCCTGGGACAGGCTAGACAGAGACAGATATGAGAATTCCTGGCAGCATAGCACTCCACGAAGCATGCTATTAATAAATACATTGAACACAATCCCATATGCATTCCTCTACGAAGGAAAACCAGAAGTGAGGCAAATCATCTCAGCGGACCACAGAGTTTAAAAACCAGGTGGGAAAACACGCCGATGCTTCATTGGAGGCTGCACTGAGGATGTTACCCAGCATGGTAACGAAACGTCTGCAAAACAAGAAACCAGCTCAGCGAGCCAAACGACCTCAACAACTTCAAAATCTGTAAATAGAATATGAACCAAAACTAGAAGAAACAAAAGAAAAGCTTATTATAGTTTTGCCAAAAGGAAAAATTAGCGAAGAGAAAGCTGGCTCGACAACATGTAGAGACAGGAGAATCTATAATGAGAAGTAGGGAAATGACAGACATAAAATCTCAGCTGAATATTATGATTTGTTCAGGTGAAGAGTGAGTTGCATCGAGTTTTTTTGGAGGCTATCTCACGCAAGGCCCAGTGAGATTTCTCAAGGCATCTTATGAAATGTGTCTCATTAACTACCAAACTGATTCTTACCATGTTCCTTATGTTTGATTGTAACCCCATCTTACCACATACTGTTCTTAAAACAGCTCACCATTCAATACATCTCTGACCAGTATTCCTACTAACCCTGAATGTTCTCTGTGCTACCAACTGCCTGGGATACCTCACAATCTCTCCCTATCAGCACCGGCACTAACAGTCATATATCCACTTTCACCTCACTCAATCCTTCCTTCTCTTTCAGTCCATGTGTAGACAGCCCATACCAGGGCAGAGAGAGCCATATGGATGGGTGTGACCAACATTAGGCTCCTCAGCTCCAATAAGGACAAAGTCTCATGGGGGCCCTCAAACATCCATCTGTCATCAACTATGTAAGGGCCATCTTCAATCCATTACAACCCTCACAGTAATTCCACGGGTGTGTGATGGGGAGGGTGAGGATCATAGGGTGAAGAAAGAGAGTGAATGTGTGGGTGAGGGTTGAGGTGAAGTTCAGGGTCATGCTGATGCCCACAGGTTGCTGATGATCTCACCTCATGTGTTCAGAGATAGCAATCAATAGATGATCCAGGGTACAGCCCTGAGATACCCTGGGCTGATCATCCTTAGTGGGGAGGGGGCAGTGTGAATACCGGGCTTGACTTTGGATGTCCTCCAGCTCTTCGAACTCTGGAAATCCATTGGGAAAAGTTACAAATAGAATTGCTCAGGAAAATGGGGGGAGCTCAGGAGAGTTCGGGATGGATGATGGGTTTGGAAGTGTTAATTCTGGTTTGCCTGAGGACACTCCCTGGCCTAGGATTTTGATTGCACAGTGAAGCCTGCAGCGCACTTTGTACCCTGTGAATGTGTCACATGCTCTATCAGGTTGGCCACTCTCTACTTACCCAGCATACCATAGGAAACAGCTGCAGGGCTCACACACTGCCTGACTGAAAGGCTAATTTCAGGCCCAGTTCCCAAGCTGCTTCAGGTTGATTCAATTTCTGGAGCCTCTGAGGGCTCAGCACGGGCTGAATATCAGCAGCAGCCAGTTAGAAAAGACATTCCAGGAATGCCCAAGGTCAGAGGCAAGCAGTACAGTGCTATTTAAGTTAATGAACCATTTACTTAAGATCTCCAGCAAGACTTGGTGACCATTTATAGACCTGACAAGTTGTTGTTGGGGAGGCAGGGGAAGTTATTATACAAATATAATCGCCTTACACTCAGGAGGAGAGAGGCTTTACATTTGAATGTGACTTGGTCCCTCTAACTGGCTGCACTTACTGTAAAAGGTCTTTCACTGTTGCCAGGTATACTGCTCCTAGCCTCATTCACTTAATGTAATGTAGTGCAATGCTCAAGACCAGCCCTTGCCAAAGTGGGGGTTGAATATTGCTGCAGACATAAAAACCAAAAGAACTGTGGATACTGTAAATCAAGAACAAAAACAGAAGTTGCTGGAAAAAATCAGCAGCTCTGGCGGCAGCTGTGAAGAAAAAATTTAGAGTAAACGTTTCAGGTCTGGTGACCCCTCCTCAGAAGTCAGCAGACATGTCTGCTGAGACATTAATCTCTCACAGTCCAAAGACTGAGTAACATTGTCTACAGCTCTAAATCTAAAACCCTGGCCTGAACTATAGCAGCAGACCTCCCTGTTGCCACATTGGATCTGAACCTCTTTCTCACTGCATTGAGACTGTGGACCTCCCTGTCACCATTTGAGGACAGACCTCCCTACCGCAGATTCGACCGTGAGGACACCCTTCCCAAACGATATACATTCTGGGCCTATACAAAAGTGAATTATTATTAATTTAATCAAAATTTACAAAATACTTTTTCAACTGGATTTGATCTTGATATTTGTCTTTGGAGGCTATAGCACAGTCACATGGAGGGTGTTTGGGGAATGGACTCTCACTGAGCTACAGTCCCACACACACTGACCCTCACTGGGCTACAGCCCCACACACACTGACTCTCACTGGGGTACAGTCCCACACACACTGACTGACTGGGATACAGGGTCTCACACTAACTCTCACTGGGATACAGTCCCACACACACTGACTCTCACTGGGGTGTGATCCCATACACACTGACTCTCACTGGAGTACTGGGTCCCACACTGATTCTCACTCGGGTCCAGGGTCCCACACCGACTCTCATTGGGGTACAGTCCCACACACACTGACTCTCACTGGGGTGTGATCCCATACACACTGACTCTCACTGGAGTACTGGGTCCCACACTGATTCTCACTGGGGTACAGGGTCCCACACTGACTCTCATTGGGGTACAGTCCCACACACACTGACTCTCACTGGGGTGTGATCCCATACACACTGACTCTCACTGGAGTATTGGGTCCCACACTGATTCTCACTGGGGTACAGGGTCCCACACTGACTCTCTTTGGGGTACAGTCCCACACACACTGACTCTCACTGGGGTGTGATCCCATACACACTCGCACTGGAGTACTGGGTCCCACACTGATTCTCACTGGGGTACAGGGTCCCACACTGACTCTCACTGGGGTACAGTCCCACACACACTGACTCACCGGGATACAGGGTCCCACACTGACTCTCACTAGGGTAACATATCTCAGTCTTTGTGGCTCAATCCTGCTTGTGATGCAGTGATTTTGCTTTATGATCTGATGCCCCATTTATAATAAGCAACAGCAGGTGGCATGGATACTCACTGTTGAGTTCTGATTTGGAAGAAAGAGATTAGGAGCTGGGATATTGAGTGTAAAGAGTGAAGAGTACAAAGCTCTGCCCATATTTGCTGATTGCTCTAAGGTGGGTTTCATGGTGAACAGTGGAGATTGAAGATACTCTTAAATATACAGCTGACATCTCATAATGTCAATAGGAACAGATTTTCCTCTGAAAGCGATACTGAGTGAAGAGAGGTGGGTAGAATTTGAAGATCTCTTCAAATGATGACTGAAGATGACTGTCAGAGAATGCAGTAGAATATAGATAGATTGGAGAGTTGGGCAGAGAAATGGCAGATGGAGTTCAATCCAGGCAAATGTGAGGTGATGCATTTTGGAAGATTTGCTTCACAAGCGAACTATATGGTAAATGGAAAAGCCCTGGGGAAAATTGATGCACAGAGAGATCTGGGTGTTCAGGTCCATTGTACCCTGAAGGTGACAACACAGGTCGATCGAGTGGTCAAAAAAGCATGCGGCATGCTTTCATTTATTGGACGGTGTATTGAGTACAGAGTTGGCAGGTCATGTTACAGTTTTATAGGACTTTGGTTCGACCACATTTTGAATACTGCATACAGTTCTGGTCACCACATTACCAAAAGGATGTGGATACTTTGGAGAGGGTACAGAGAGGGTTCACCAGGATGTTGTCTGGTATGGAGGGCTATGAAGAGAGATTGAATAGATTAGGGTTATTTACATTAGAAAGACGGAGGTTGTGGGGGGGAACCTGATTGAGGTCTACAAAATCATGAGCGGTAATAGACAGGGTGGATAGCAAGAAGCTTTTTTCCCAGAGTGGGGGACTCAATTACTAGGGGGTCACGATTTCAAGGTGAGAGGGAAAAAGTCAAAGGGAGATATGCATGGAAAATTCTTTACGCAGAAGGTGGTGGGTGCCTGGAACACGTTGCCAGGGGAGAAGTGGGCACGATAGCATCATTTAAGATGTATTAAGACAGATACATGAATGGGCAGGGAGCAGATCCTTGGAAAATAGGTTTAGATAGAGGATCTGGATCAGTGCAGGCTTGGAGGGCCGAAGGGCCTGTTTCTGTGCTGTAATTTTCTTTGATCTTTGTTCTTCGTTCTTGGAAATTGCCAGTCACTCTGGGGTTTTGTATACTGTGGTGCCACCTGCTGACATTGCAAAGAACTGATGGGTTCAATCTATTCTTCAACCTAACCCATGCTTCCAGCTTCGTGTTAAATTTACTTCCTGATTCCTGTTTTGACCTCTAAATATTCTGGTGAAACAGAACATGGGATTCAGGAGCAGCATTTTCCAGAACATTACACATTTTAGCATTTCATGGTTTCCAGAATCAACATTGATTTCAACAATTTCAGACCATAATCTACAACCCAGTATTGTGTTTCCTTAATGTTTTATTTTAGGGAGGGCAGCTACTGTGGAGGATTCTATTTTTCCAATCACATTCCCCATCTTTTGTTACTTTTCATGTCCATTTAGCATCCTTCAGGACCTAAAGATTCCTTTAACCCTTTCTGCCTCCCACTGTGTCACAAACACTAGCTCTTTCCTCCCATTTCTCCTCTCTCAATTCCCCAGAATTCTTATCGCGACTCAAAAAAACTTCCCAGTTCTGGAGAAAGGTCAATGAGTTGTTAATTCTGTTTCTTTATCTACCAAGAGGTACATCTAGAACTTTAAAATAATTGTAGCATTTTGCATTTTTATTTTTAAATAATCTTACCTCAGGTCCGCAAGTGTCGTGCCTCCTTGAGGCATCATTGGGAGATACTCAGGCAGTGGATGAGGAGGGAAATACAGGCTCTGAATGCAATTAGCTCAGGAACACCAGATTAAAAAAAACAATGAAACTGAAAAAGAATGAATTCCAGACAGAGTGAGAGCCACATGGAAAGATTTGTGTTGATGTGGAATTTTTCATATTCTTTAAGATGTTTCAAATCACTTCACATCTAATGAAGTATTTTTGAAGGTCTGTCACTGTTATAATGTAGGCAATACAACAAACAACTGGAACACAGCGATGTGCTGACAATCAGATAATGTATATTCCTGATGCTGCTTGAGGAATAAATATTGGTCAGACAGGTTTACCCACTATCGCTCATTGTTTAAATCTTATACATTTTCACATAGTCCCTACTTTGATTTTTATTTTAGAAGAATGTGTATTAAATATGTATTGATTTTTTAAATGTATGTTATATTCTAGACTTTGAGTTGAAACTAAGTCTGAGCGTGGTTTGATTATGTCATGTAGTCAGTTATGAAATCAGTGTTAATGTCATTAACTGTAGATTTGTTTTATTCCCAAGAACTTTTCATGCCTGACCTTCTGTCTGATCTATTGCATTTTTGCCTCAAGATTTGCTGCTCCAGAAAATAAAGTTCTCTAATATTTAACAGGGAACAGTTCTCACTGTATTCAATGATCCTAGAATTTCCAGCTAGAACAATGGGAGTGGTACACTTGGGAGTGGGTATGGAGTCAGGAGATGGAGTTTGATTGTTGGACAGTAGACTTTGATGACAAGTGGGAAACACCATCTAAGTGAAGGTGTAAACAGCCTGACTTCTGCAGAATCTGTGAATCATGGGTCCATTATAGGCAAAGACAGGGGAGTTTATAAAAGGAACTGGTGGAGAAGAAGCTAAGTAAGTAAGTGTCTGTGTTCACTGAGAAAGACATGAGATATCTCTGTGGAATAATTAAGATCCTAAGGTCTTTTGGCAGTATGAGACAAAAAGGAATTAATTCTAATAGAAAAATAGCATTGGAGTAATTAATGGAATTGTAAGTTAACAGATCCCTGTCACTCAATGACCTTTATCTTACAGTACTGAAATAGTTGGCTACAGAGATTGTGGATGCACTAAGAACGTAAAAAATAGGAGCAGGGCTAGGCCCTTATGCCTACCCTGCCATTTAACAAGATCATTGTTAATCTGCCCCAGGCCTTAAGTCTTCTTTCCTCATGGCCTTCAATACTCTGATATTTCAAAAATCAATCTCCTTCCTCTTCAAATACTTTCAGCTAACTAACTTTGCAAGTTTTTGGGGGAGGGAATTCCAGACATTCACCACCCTGTGGGAGAAGCAGTTGCTTTGTATCTCAGCTTTAAATGAGCGTCCCCTTATTCTGTAACTTTGTCTCCTGTGTTTAAAATTCCTCCACTAGTGGAAACATCTTCTCAACATCATCTTTCAAGGTTTATTCATCCTGTAATGCTGCCCAGAGATTAAAGGGTTGCTGACATAACCCCATTGTTTAAGAAGGGAGTGGGAGAAAAAACAAGGAAATATAGACCTGTTAGTTTAATGTCATTAGTACGGAAAATGCTAAAATTTATTATAAAGGAAGTAATTAGTGGAAATTCAGAAAACAGTTATCTGATTGGGCAGAGGAAACATAGACTTATAACTGGAAGTCATGCTTGAGAAACCTGAGAGAGATTTTTGATGATGTTATGAACAGAGTTGTTAAGGGGAAACTGGTGAATGTGGTGTATTTGGATTTTTACACAGAAGTTAGGAAATAAAATTGGGGAGAGTGAGATTAAGGGTAATGCACTGGCATAAATTGAGAATAACCAGCAAAAAGCAGAGAGTTGATATAAAAGTGTCATTCTCAGGTTGGAAACTAGTGCCAGAGGGAGATGGTGCTTGGCCATGTTCTTCTCTAACTATATCAATAATTTGGATGTGGGGTCCAGTTGTAAAATTTCTAAGTTTACTGCCGACACAAATCTAGGTGGGAAGGTGAGTGGAGGAGGTTGCAAAGAGGGTTCAATGAGACAAAAATAGAAATTGCAGGCAAAACTCAGCAGGTCTGGTAACATCTGTGGAGAGAACTCAAAGTTACCAGATCAGATCGAGTGACGTTTCATCAGAGCCGAATGAGTGGGCAAGAGCCTGGAAGATAGAATGTAAGGTGAATAAATGCGAGGTTGTCTCATTCCTTATCCACTTTGGGAAGAGGAATGGCAGTGAGAGATTGAAAAATGTTGATGTCCAAAACGACCTGGATGTCTTATTCATAAGTCACTGAAAGCTAACATGCAGTTGCAACAAGCATTTCAGAAGGCAAGCATGATACTAGCCTTCATCACAAGGGGATTTGAGTACAGGAGCAAAGAAGTTTGCTGCAATCATGTTAAATGCTGATAAGACTGTACCTGAGGTATTATGTGCAGTTCTGGTTCCCTTGCCTAAGAAGGGATAGACTTGCAATAGAGGGAGTGTAGCAGAGGTTTTCCAGCCTGATTCCAGGCAAATTGCAACTGTTCCAGGAGAAGAGATTGAGGAGACTAGACTGGTAATCTTCTAAGTTTAGAAGAATGAGAGATCATCTCATATAGCATATGCTAAATTCTTAAACGGATAGGCAGAAAGAAAGGCAAGGCATTTGAGGAGGAATTTCTTCAATAGGAATATAATGAAATTTGGAATTCTCTACTTCAAAGAGTTATGGAAGCTTGGTCATTGAACAAGTTCCAGACGGGGACTTTATTTATTTATTTATTCATGGGATGTAGGCATCACTGGCTAGACCAGCATCTATTGTCCATCCCTAGTTGCCCAGGGAGCAGTTGAGAGTCAACTACATTGTTGTGGGTCCTGATTCACATGTAAGCCAGACCAGGGAAGGATGGCAGTTTCCTTCTCTAAAGGACATCAAGGAATAGAGGAATACTGCAGGAAAATTATGTTGACGTAAATCATTTGAAGGCTTTTGACACGGTCCCTTATGATAGGCTCATCCAGAAGAATAAGATACATTAAATCGACAGTGTCTTGCCATGTGGATTCGGAATTGGCTTGCTCATAAATACCAGAAGGTAGTGGTGTAAGGTTGTATTTCTGGCTGGAGGTTCGTGACTAGTGGTGTTCCACAGGGATCCGTACTGGGACCTCTGCTGTTTGCAATATATATAAATAATTTGGATGAAAAGTAGATGGGTGGTTTAGCAAGTTTACAGATGATACAAAGATTGATGGAGTTTTCGATAATGTTGTCAAAGGATACAACAGGATATAGATCAGTTGTAGATGTAGGCAGAGAAACGGCAGATGGAATTTAATCTGGTTATGTGTGAGGTACTGCACTTTGGGAGATCAAATATTGAGGAAAAATATATAGACAACGGCAGGACCCTGAACAGCATTGAGCTTGGGGTTTAAGTCTATAGCGACCTGAAAGCAGCCACACAAATAGATACGGTGGTAAAGAAAGTGTGTTACATGCTTTATTAACTAGGGAATTGAGGACAAGAGTCTGAATGTGATGTTACAGCTTTATTAGACTTTGGTCAGGCGATGCTTCGAGTATTACGTTCAATTCTGGTTGCCACTTTACAGAAAGAATTTGACAGCTTTGGAGATGGTGCAGAAGAGGTTTTTTCTTTCTTTTCATTTGTGGGATGTGGGCCTTGTTGGCTGGCCAGCATTTATTGCCCATCTCTAGCTGCCCTTGAGAAGGTGGTTGTGAGCTACCATCTTGAACTGCTGCAGTTCACCTGCTGTGGGTTGACTCACAATACCCTTAGGGAGGGGATTCCAGGATTTTGACCCAGTGACAGTGAAGAATCTGCAATATATTTCCAAATCAGGATGGTGAGTGGGGAATTTGAAGGTGATGGTGTTCCCAAATATCTGTTGCCCTTGTCTTTCTGTATGGAAGTGGTTGTGGGTTTGGGAGGTGCTGCCTGAGGATCTTTGGTGAATTTCTGCAGAGCATCTTATAGATGGTACACTCTACTTCTACTGAGCATTGGTGGTGGGGGAGTGGATGCTTGTGGACGTAGTGCCAATCAAGTGGGCTGCTTTGTCCTGGACGGTGTCAGAGCTTCTTGAGTGTTATTGGGGCTGCATTCATCCAGGCAAGTGGGGAGTATTCCATCACACTCCTGACTTGTGCCTTGTAGATGGTGATCAGGCTTTGAGGAGTCAGGAGGTGAGTTACTCACAGCAGTATTTCCAGCTTCCGGCCTGCTCTTGTTGCCACTGGTCAATGATAACCCTCCAGGATGTTGATAGTGGGGGATTCAGTGATCGTAACACAATTGAATGTCAACGGATGGTGGTCAGATTGTCTCTTATTGGTGATTGTCATAGTCTGGCATTTGTGTGGCAAGAATGTCACTTGCCACTAGTCAGCCCAAGCCTGGATATTGTCCAGATCTTGTTGCATGTGAACATGGGCCGCTTCAGTGTCTGTGGAGTCACAAATGGTGCTGGACATTGTGCAATCATTGGCGAACATCCCCACTTCTGACCTTATGATAGAAGGAAGATCATTGATGTAGCAGCTGAAGATAGGTGGACATAGGACACTACCCTGAGGAACTCCTGCAGAGATGTCCTGGAGCTGAGATGGTTGACCTCCCAGGACCACGGCCATCTTCCTATGTGTCAGGTATGACTCCAACCACCGGAGAGTTTTCCCCCTGATACTCATTGATTCCAGTTTTGCTGGGGCTCCTTGATGCCACACTCAGACAAATGGATCCTTGATGTCAAGGGCTGTGACTCTCACCTCATGTCTGGAAGTCAGCTCTTTTGTCCATGTTTGAGCCAAGGCTGGAATGAGATCAGGAGGTGAGTGGCCCTGGCGGAACGTAAGCTGGGCGTCACTGACCAGGTTATTGCTGAGCAGGTGCTGCTTAATAGCACTGTTAATAACACCTTCCATCACTTTACTGGTGATTGAGAGTAGACTGATGGGGCAGTAATTGGCCAGGTTGGATTTGTTCTGAATTTTATGTACAAGGTCTACTTGGGCAATTTTCCACATTGCTGGGTAGATACCAGTGTTGTAACTGTACTGGGACAGCTTGGCTAAGGGAGCAGCACATTCTGGAACATAAGTCTTCAGTACTATTGCAGGAATGTTGTCAGAGCCTGTCGGGTTTGCAGTATCCAGTGTTTCCGAACGTTTTTTGATACCATGTGATTTGAACTGAATTGCTGAAGACTTGCATCTGAAATGTTGGGGACCACTGCAGGAGGCCAAGATGAATCATCCACTCAGCACTTCTGGCTGAAGATTTTGCAAATTCTTCAGCCTTATCCTTTGCACTGACATGCTGGGTTCTTCCATCATTGAGAATGGGGATATTTGGGGAGCCTCCTCCTCCAGTGAGTTGTTCAATAATCCACCACCATTCACGACTGGAGGTGGCAGGACTTCAGAGCTTGGATCTCTGCTGCTTGGCATGCAATTAGTCCTGTTTGGTGGCTTCACAAGGTTGTCACCTCATCTTCAGGTATGCCTGCTGCTGATCCTGGCACACGCTTTCCATTGAGCCCGGGTTGATCCTTTGCTTAATGATATTTGTTGAATGGGGATATGCCAGGCCACGAGGTTACAGATTGTGCTGGAGTACAATTCTGCTGCTGTTGATGGCCCACAGCACTTCATGGATGCCAGTCTCGAGTTGCTAGATCTTTGCGAAGTCTCCCCATTTATCACGCTGATAGTGCCACACAACACGATGGAGGTTGTTCTCAATGTGAAGGCAGGACTTCATCTCCACAAGGACTGTGTGATGGTCACTCTTACCGATACTGTCATGGACAGATGCACCTGCAGCTGGCAGATTGGTATTGGTGACGGCAAGTACATTTACCAGGATGCTGCCTGGTAAGAGGTTAGAGGGTGTGAGTTATAAGGAAACACAAGAAAAACTTGGCTTTCTCTGGAGCGGCAGATACTGAGTTGAGACATGATAGAAGTCTATAAAATTATGAGATGCATAGGTAGGACTGAAAGTCAGAATCTTTTGCCCAGAATTGAAATGTCTAATACTGGGGGCATGCATTTATGTTGAGAGGATTTAAGTTCAAAGGAGTTGTGAGCAGCAATTTTTTTACAGAAAGTGGTAAGAATCTGGGACACGCTGTCAGTAGTGGTGGTGGAGGCAGATACAAAGCATTTATTTAACTCCTATGCCATTTCCTGGTTCCCATTATTATTCCAAGCCTTGTTCTTTAATGGGCCTATGCTCACTTCTCTTCCTTATACATATTTAAAGAAGCTCTCACTGTCCACCTTGATATTACTTACAAGTTTTCCCTCAAAGTTTATCTCCTTCCACTTTATTAATTTTTAGTCATCTTTAGCTAGTTTTGAAGCATTCCTAATACTCTGGCTTACAATGAATTTCGGATGCAAAATGCATGGATTGAATATTATATGCATTGCCTATCAATTTGATGCTGGCCTGAACTTCCCTGGTTAGCCAAGGTTAGCTTATTGCTGTCCCAGTATCCTTCTTCTTTACAGGGATATGTCTTTGATATGAGCTATGAACTATTTTCTTAAATGTCTGCCATTGTTCTTTACTTGTCTTTGCTTTCCCAGTCTGCACCAGCCAGGTGTGCCCTTATTCCCTTTTAATTACCCTTATATATGTTTAACATAGATGTTTCTGACCCAAGTTCCTGTCTCTCAAACTGAATGTTAAATTCTGTCATGTTAGGGTCATTGTTTCATGGAATCATAGAGTTATAGAGCTGTACAGCATTGCAACATACCCTTCGGCCCAACTCATCCATGCTGACCAGATATCCTAAATTAATCTATTTCCATATGCCAGCATTTGGCCCATATCCTTCTCAATCCTTCCTATTCATATATCCATCCAGATGCCTTTTAAATGCTGTAATTGTACCAGCCTCCACCATTTCCTCTGCAGTTCATTCCATATGAGCACCACCCTCTGCATGAAAAAGCCAAACCTGAGGTCCCTTTTAAATCTTTCCCCTCTGACCTTAAATCTATTCCTTCTAGTTTTGGACTCCCCTACCCTGGGGAAAAGGCATTGACTATTCATCCAATCTCCGTCCCTCATGATTTTATAAACCTCTATAAGATCAGCCCTCAGCCTTTGATACTCCAGAGAAAATATCCCCAGCCTATTCCTCAGGGATCTTTTACACTGACATTATTTTTTTTTTTTTTAGATTCCCTACAGTGTGGAAACAGGCCCTTCAGCCCAACAAGTCCACACCGCCCCTTGAAGCATCCCACCCAGACCCATTCCCCTACAAGCCACACACCCCTCTTTATTAAAGCTTCTTCATTATACATCCTTAGATGCAAAATAGCCTGATCCCTGGTTGAATGAACAAAGTATCTTAGCGAACTCTCCCAAATATACTCCATGAATTCTTCCTGGTGGCTTCCTTTGCCAAACTGACTATCCCAATCTACATGGAGTTTAAAGTCCCCCCTAAATAATGTACAACCTTTGTTACATAACCTCATTATCTCCTGATTTATTCCTTGACCCACTATGTAGCTACTGTAAGAGGGCTTATAGATTACACCTTTCCCTCACCCATGGCAATTCAACATCGAATGACTCAGGATAATTTCTTAGAATCCCTACAATGTGGAAGCAGGCTATTCGGACCATCAAATCCACACTGACCCTCTATAGAGTGCCCAGCCCCCTACCCTATCTCTGCAACCCCACATTTCCCCATGGCCAATCCACCTCGCCTGCACAATTTTGGATTGAGGAAACCAGAGCCCCAGAAGAAACCGATGCAGCCATGGGGAGAATGTGCAAACTCTGCACAGACAGTCACCTGAGGTTGAAATTGAACCCAGGTCCATGGCACTGTGAGGCAGCAGTGCTAACCACTGAGCCATCGTGCCACTCTGCTATTTCCTTACTGTTGTTTTTATTCTGTCTTGTACCATCAACTTTACCCATCACCATTCCTATCTGTTCTCTTGAAAAGTCACAACTCCCTGTTAATTTAGTTCCCAGCTCTGACCACCTTGTAACTTTTATCTGTAATGGCTACGAGATCAGACACATCAATCTGTATTTGTTCCGGTAATTCATTTATTTTGTTCTGAATACTACTGTATTAAAGTATAGAGCCATTAATTTTGCCTTTATTTCCATTTTATCACTATTTGACACTATTTACTGCTGTTATTCGGTTTATTCACACTGTTGTTTCCTGTCCCATGGGTAGACGGACAGCCGCTATTCTCTGCATGAGTCCTGATCGTTGTGTTGCTTGGCCAATGAGATGGCTCAGGAAATTAGGAGGTATTATTGATAGCGAGGAAGGTTATCAAAAATTACAGAGGGATCGTGATCAGATGGGGAAGTGGGCTGAGGATTGGCAAATGCATTTCAATACAGATAAGTGTGAGGTATTGCATTTTGGTAAGTCAAACCAGGGTTGGACTTATACAGTAAATGATAAGGTCCTGAGGACTATTCTGGAACAGCGGGATCTAGCAGTACAGGTACATAGTTCATTGAAAGCGGTGTCATGATGGTGAAGAAGGCATTTAGCATGCTGGTCTTCATCGGTCAAGGCATTAAGTGTAGGAGTTGGGATATTATGTTATCTCAGGCCTCAGCTTGTGCAAGTCATTGGTGAGGCATCACCCTGTTATAGGAAAGGCATAGTTAAAACTGGAAAGTGTGCCAAGAGGATTTACAGGACGTTGCCAGGACTAGTAGGCCTGAGTTGTTGGGAGAGGTTGGCCAGGATAGGACTTTCTTCCTTGGAACATGGAAGAATGAGGGGTGATCTTATTGAGGTGTCTAAAATCATGTGTGGCACAGATAGGATTAATGCCTGTAGTCTTTTTTCCCAGGGATAGGGAATTGAAAACTAGTGGGCTTAGGTTTAAGGTGAGAGGGGTTAGATTTACGAAGGACCTGAAGGGCAAATTCTTCATGCAACGAGTGGGTGCACATCTTGAATGGGTTGCCAGAGAAAGTAGTTGAGGCAGGTACAATAGCACCATTTAAAAAACATTTGGATAGATCCTTGAATGGGAGGGTTTAGAGGGATATGGACCAAATGCAGGCAATTGGAACGAGCTGAGTGGGAACAATGGTCTGCATGGACCAGTTTGGGCCGGAGGACGTGTTTCCATGCTGTATTACTCTATGACTATATGACTCTGTGACTCAACTCTATAAATCTGCTTAACCTCTGTGGGGGGACTCAAATGGGGATGGTCAGGATTCAGTTGCCATTGTGCTCCTGAATACTAATGACATAGGCCAGTACTCAGTAGGAGATTTTACTGAGACTGTATGACAGCTAGGTAAAGCAGAACTTCTAAAGGCAGTAATCTCTGAATTACTAGCCATAACCAAATATTTACTGTGTTAGAGAAGACATGGCATCAGAGCAGAGCTATGGTACTGGGAATTAGAGTGTGGCTGGAAGGAGACAGTGTATAAACAGCAGTGAACAAGTGAAAACCTTTTCCCTGAGCACAGCAATATTTGTAGCAAAATTGATGAACGGATAAGACAAACTGTAAAATATGAGTCTGATTTGATGAACATCACACTGGTATTTCTCAATCTGCAGGCTAAGAGGCCAGAGGGAGGGGGACATCCAAATAAAGGGAAAATACTGCAGACAGGTAAAAGTATTCACTGTGTGGTGGGTAAGATACTTGTTCAAAGGTGAAGGTGAGGGCTGTGGGGTTGATGGGGATGCAGAGGCAATGGATAAAGAACTCAAAAATCATTGGGATGGGTGTAAGGTGCAATATTTTCTCGAAAGCACACTCTTGTACATGGTATTTGCCACCTTCCCAGTACACAAGTGTTGTTCTACACAGCTAGCTGCCACCAATTCTTTTTTGTCTTAGTTTTGGCTTGGGTCTATCTGATAACAAGTAGTAGAGGATACACCTCCATAAAGTACAGAAGAGGCCCTATGCACTGATAACCATGAGGTTTTATGAAAGACAGGAGCAGATCCATCTACTCCCTCCAAAAGTGAGACTAGAACACCTTGTCTCTGTTCACAAGCTCTGTGTGACATCAGTAGAATGTGTAGAGCTGTAATAATTAACCCCTTCAGAACAATTCTCTTTTACAATATAAGAGGATGAAGCTGAGGCCTGAGATTACTTAGAGTCTGAGAGGCGGGCTCAGAGCGAATACCTGGTGAGAAGTGAGATTAGGTCAAAGGGTTGTGGTCATTGTGATGGAAGTTGAATGATTCAGTGGAGCGTGCAGTCACAAGTGGTTGGAGGCAATCTTTACAATAACAAATTATCAGTACAGGGTTGTACTGTAAGAGTGTCCCTGTGACTACAGGTTAATACAGTGAATCTTTCAGATCCAGATGGCCTGGAGTTGTGTTTTGAATTCCTCATGAAATGTTCCATCAATAAAAATCACATCCAGAATAAATGAGATTCCTGACATACACTGCCACCTAGTGAGAAGTGCACTGTGTGAACATAAACTCGAAACACACAGCCCCTTCCCTGAGAGGTCCTGATCTGACTGTGGTGCTGAGTTATAACTTCACAATCCAGGCTTGTTAGTCAGGGAGAGGTGATCTCCTGCTCCCCTGTCCATGTGTCTGACTGGCTGCTTCTCTCCAGCTAAAAAGCTTTTCTCGAAGTTTTTGAGAGGTTGGCATGGATTGAGTTTTTTTTATCCTTTGCAACAGAAATCTGATTTACAGCAGAGGCATGAAAGGAAACAGGAACTTTAGCCTGTAAATGGGAATTGTGGGTCAAGCCAAACAAATGTGGTCATCAGAATGGAAATGCACAGTTTTCAATCAGCATTTGAAAATGGGGAAAGTTCATTTTCAGTTCCCAGGTTTTGTTTTATGTGACAGACTGGAATAGGTGATGGTATGGTGAGCAGTGCTGGAACTAAGCATATGACATTGCTCTTGGTGCATGTAGAAGGCCTTAGTGTACAATTTCCTTCCTCAAGGCTGGTATCATAGACTAAAAGACTGACTGCTATGTGTGATATGCTGTGCCAGTGGCCCCATTCATAGAATCATAAGGCCAGAAGAAACAGGAACAGGAGCAGTTTGTTTGGCTCATTGAGCTCACCCCGCCATTTGACAGGATCATGGCTGATCCCACATTCCTCACATCCATTTTTCTGCCTTTCCCTGTAACCTTTAACCCCCTACTAATAAAAAACTATTTCAGCCTCAAATATACACAATGACTGTGTCCCCACAGCTTTCTGTGGCAAGGAGTTCCAAAGATTCTCAACCATCTGAGACATGGAATTCCTCAGTGTCAGATTGGTGCCTCTTTATTCTGAGACTATGCCCTCCGGATCTAGATTCTCCCATGAGGGGTAACATCCTCTCAGCAAGCATCCTCTCCCTTTCAAACGCGGTCTAGAATCCTACATGCATCAATGCGATCACTTCTCATTCTCCTGAACTCCAGTCAGTAGTCACAACCTTTTCTTTCTTCATTCATTCACAGGATGAAGGCATCGCTGGCCAGGCAGCATTTATTGCCCACCCCTAATTGCCCAGAGGCAGTTAAGAGTCAACCACATTGCTGTGGGTCTGGAATCACATGTAGGCCAGACCAGGTAAGGACAGCAGTTTCCTTCCCTAAAGGTCATTATTGAACCAGATGGGCTTTTCCAACAATTGACAATGGATTCATGGTCATCATTAGATTCTTAATTCCAGATATTTGTTGAATTCAAATTCCACCATCTGCCGTGACGGGATTTGAGCCCTATCTGGATCTTTGGATTATCAGCCCAGCAAAATACCACAAGGCCATTGTCTCCCCTGAACTGTTTGTATCCATCTCACAAATTGCTTTGCCACCTACTTTGTGTCATCTGCAAATCTGGTTATAGTGCGTCATCGAGTCATAGAGTTACACAGCACAAAAACAGACATTTTGCTCTAACTCTGCCATACCAACTAAATATCATAAATTAATCTAGATCTATTTGCCAGCATTTGGCCCATATTCCTCTAACCCTACCCTATTCATGTACCCATTCCCAGATGGCTTTTAAATGAAATTTTACCCACCTTCACCACCTCTTCTAGCAGCTCATTACATACATCTTCTAACCTCTGTGTAAAAACCCCTTAGATCCCTTTTAAATCTTTTCCTTCTCACCTTAAAATGATGCCCTTTAGTTTTGGACTCCCCTACACTAGGAAAAAGACCTTGGCTATTCATCCTATCCATGCCTCCATCCAATTTAATAAACCGCTATATGGTCACCCCTCAGCTTTCAAAGCTCCAGAAAAAAAGTCCCAGCCTATTCAGCATCTCCCTATAGCTCAAACACTCCAATCCTGGCACCATCCTTGTAAATCTTTCCTGTACCCTTTCAAGTTTAACAATACCTTAACTACAGCAGGGAGACTGGAATTGAACATGGTCTTCTGAAAATGACCTCACTAATGTCCTGTACAGCTGCAACATGACATCCTGACTCCTATAATCAATGCACTGACCACTGCCAAGCACCTCCTTCACCACCCTCTCTACCTGCAACTCCATTTTTATGGAACTATGCATCTGCACCCTCAGTCTCTTTGTTTGGTCAATACTCCCAAGGGCCAAACCGATAACTATATAACTCATGCCCTGATATGCCTTACCAAAGTGCAACACCTCACATTTATCAATATTAAACTCCATCTGCCACTCATCGGCACACTGGCCCATCTAATCGAATTCCTGTTGTATTCGTCTACTTCCTTCCTCTGGAATCAGCAAATTGTTCCAGCACAGAAGGAGGCCATTTGGCCAGTCTTGTTAGTGCCAGCTCTCTCTAACAGCAACTCAGCTATCCTCATTGCCTCTCCACTTCTGAATAAGAATACATGAGTTTTTGCTTCAGGTGCTTATCTACCCATTTTGAAAGACACAATTGAATCTGTCTCCACCACCCTGAATGCATTCCAGATCCCAATCACACATCTCTCCAGATTGTCAAGGTAGTGCCCACAGCTTAACCGCCTTCTGCTGCTTCATCAATTACCTCCCTCCATCATAATTTGATTTGATTTATTACTGTTACGTGTACTGAGGTACAGTGAAAACTGTTATTTTATGTGCTTTATGGGCAGATCATTATATACAAGCGCATCAGGATAAGAGAGGAGAGTGCAGGGATGCAATCTTACAGCTACTGAGAAGGTGCAGAGAGAGAGATCAACATTTACATTAAAGAGATCCATTCAAAAGTCTGATAACAGCCAAGAAGCAACTGTTCTTGAATTAGTGTCCAGGGGTGTGTTGGTTATAGGGCGGTGGGTCTGGGTGGGATACTTCAACGGGCAGTGTGGACTTGTTGGGCCAAAGGGCCTGTTTCCATACTGTAGGGAATCTAATCTAACCTTATATACTTCTGTGCTTTATATCTTTTATACATTCATATTTTTCATACTTTTATATCTTCTGCCTGACGCAAGAGGGTGGAAGATGCTATAACGAGGAGGCAGGGGACTTTGAGTATGTTGGTTGCTTTCCTGATGCAGTGGGAAGTATGGATGGAGTCAGTGGATGGGAAGCTGGTTTGTATGATGGACTGGGCTGTGTTCACAACTCTTTGTGAGGTTTCTTTTGGTCTTGGGAATGGCAGTTCCCATATCACGCCATGATGCATCTGCTTAAGATGTTTTCAATGGTGTATTGATAAAAATGTGCAAGTGTCTTTATGGGCATTCTGAATTTCCTTAGCCTCCTGAGGAAGCAGAGGCATTGCTGTGCTTTCTTGACTGTACAGTCAACATGGGTGGACCAGGACAGATCGTTGGTTATCGACCATCTCCGCCTCAGCACCATTGATGCAGACAGGGATGTGCCCTCCACTCTGCTTCCTGAAGTCAATGACCAGGTGCTTTGTTTCGCTGATATTGTTGGAGAGATTGTTATCTGTATATCATGCTGTGAAGCAGTCTATCTCCTTCCAGCACTCCACCTTGACGTTGCTTGAGATCTGACCTGCAATGGTGGTGTCGTCAGCAAACATATAGACATAGTTGGTGTGGAATTTGGCCATGCAGTCATAAGGAGTATAGTAAGGGGCTGAGTATACAGCCTTGCAGGGCACTGGCACTGAGGATCATCATGGAGACAGTGTTGTCGCCTATCGTTACTGATTGCAGTCTGTTTGGTCAGAAAGTCAAGAATCTAATTACAGAGAGAGGAGCAGAGACCAGGTTACCAGAGTTTGGATAATAAAATGTGAGGCTGGATGAACACAGCAGGCCAAGCAGCATCTCAGGAACACAAAAGCTGACGTTTCGGGCCTAGACCCTCTCTGATGAAGGGTCTAGGCCCGAAACGTCAGCTTTTGTGCTCCTGAGATGCTGCTTGGCCTGCTGTGTTCATCCAGCCTCACATTTTATTATCTTGGATTCTCCAGCATCTGCAGTTCCCATTATCACTGATACCAGAGCTTGGAGATGAGTTTGTTTCAAATAATGGTGTTGAAGGCGGGGCTGTAGCCAGTAGGTAGGAGCCTGATGTAGGTATCCATGTTGTCTAGATTTTCCAGGGATGAGTATTGGGCCAGGGAGATGGTATCTACCATGGACCTGTTGCGCCAGTAGGTGAATTGTAAGAGATCAAGAGGGAGGCTGGAGTTGATGTGAGCCATAACCAACCTCTCCAAGCAGCTTGTAATTATGGAGGTCAAAGGCACCAGGTGGCAGTCGCTGAGGCTCACTGCATGATTTTTCTTTGACATTGGGATGATGGTAATCTTCTTGAAGCAGGTGAGGGCTTCAGCCCGTAGTAAGGAGGGGTTGAAGATGTCTGTGAATAGAGCCACCAGGATGGTCCACGCAGGATCTGAAAGCACGGCCAGGGACTCCATCCCAGCCAATCACTTTCCATGGGTTCACTCTTAAGAAGGTTGGTCTAATGTCTGCATCTGAGGCTGATGGAACAGGTGATATTGTTTCACTGACCTTCTGTTCAAAGTGAGCATAGAGTGCATTGAGCTCATTGGTTAGGGATGTATTGTTGTCTTCGATTCTGTTTGACCTCACTTTTGTAGTCCCTTATATCATGTAAGTCTTGCTATAAATGACAAGTGTTCATGTCATTAGTCTGGGTCTCAAGCTTAGTTTGATAAAGGGTCACATAGGGGCGGCACGGTGGCTCAGTGATTAGCACTGCAGCCTCACAGCACCAGGGACCGGGGTTCAATTCCAGCCTCGGGCGACTGTCTGTGTGGAGTTTGCACATTCTCCCCGTGTTTGTGTGGGTTTCCTTCGGGTGCTCCGGTTTGCTCCCACAGTCCAAAGATGTGCAGGCTAGGTGGATTGGCCGTGCTAAATTGCCCATAGTGTTCAGGGGTATGTGGGTTATAGGGGGACGGGTCTGGATGGGATGCTTCAAGGGGCGATGTGGACTTGTTGGGGCCAAAGGGCCTGTTTCCGCACTGTAGGGAATAGCGAGTTTTGAGAAGTCTGTAGGGAATCTAATCTTAATCTAATTTGGGACTATACGCAGCGATTGTGCAATGCTCGGTATTATTCACACCTCAGGGCTCTGAAGCAATCCTTGCCTACATGCAGCAAGACCTGGGCAACATTCAGGTTGCATTGCTGCGTGGCAAGTGACATCAGAGTCACCATCTTCAACAAGGGAGAATATAACTAATTCGCTTCAACATTCAATGGCACTGCCATCCCTGAATCTCCCTACTATGAACTTCATAGGGGTGACTAAAAGCCAAAACAGAAATTGTTGGAAAAGCTCAACAGCCCTGGCAGCATCTGTGGAGAAAAATCAGAATCAACAGTTCGGGTCGAGTGACCTTCCTGGGGGTTACCAATACTGTATATGGGTCAGAGAAGGCTAACACTAAGGAGTTACATCAGCACCACCCACTCTGATGATTATTAATTGTGGATTGTGGATTGTGGAAAGAACAACTTTGGACACCAAAGAAGTGACAGCTAATGTCTAGTCCCCCTCTCAAGTCTTTCCAACAATGTCTATCATATCATTTTAACTTGCAACTAGTAGCTAATATGCAATAAAATAAATAGAGTATTGCTGAAAAAAGACACATTTTTGTCAAAACGTTTCATTTTCAGTTATCAGAACAATTTGCAAGAACTGCAAAATGAAGGGAAATTAGCATTTTATACCACATGAGAGGAGTAGACTCTGATTGGTAGACAAATTCCCATGGAGTCCACTTGGCAAAAAACCAGCATCCCCCTTCCATACAATACAAATGTTGTTCTCGTTTTTATTGGTATTCCTGCAAATTGTCCCGATGAAGAAAAGATGAGAAGCTTCAATGAAATGTTTTTCAGTAGTCAATAAGTTCTGCGTTAGACATCGCTGTCCATCCTGTTGACTGCATGAAACAATGCTCTCATAACAACATGGATAATCTCTGCCATGAGTCTGGGAAACCCAATTAAATCTTTGGCTGGTTGTCCTTGATCGTTCTTCAACAACTGTTTGTTAATAACTAACATTGCCTTGACTAATGGTTGCATAACTGGTTACTTCTTGACCAGTTTTGCCTGTCATCTCTCTGCACAGGCTTTTTCTAATTACCTGTCTTTTCACCTGTTTGCTGTCAATTGTAACAAGTTAATTCTTTCTGCCATTTTAATAAGACTGAGTCAAGACACACACTTATCTCAAGAGCGAGAAGTCTTAATTTTGATGTTCATATACATTTTTCACTCTCTCACAGCATGCGTGATTTTAAGTTGCCTGTAACAAACCTTAATCTTGAAAACTTTTATCTCTCAGACCATGTAGTTTCACTGTTGCAGACTGTAACCTCTGTCTCTTCATTCATGGCATGCAATCTGATAATATAAGGACATGTACCCCAGTATCAGGCTTAAACTGACCAAGATGCCCATTGAGATAAATTGTATCTTTCCAAAGGAAATTGGTTGGATCTCCAATACCCACTAGGAATACATCAGATATTACTTTTATCTCATTAACATCTTTGTGTGAATTATTTGAGTTCCTGCTGTTTTGTAATCGTGTCATACTTCTGCACATCTTCTGAAGTGACCTATTGATTGGTAATGTTTGCGGTTCTCTTTACCTTAATTGTAAAATGTAAGTCAATAATAAATATAGATTGAGTTTGGGAGAACATATCAAAAAGATCTTGAAAAGGGCATTGACAAGTTGGAGGAGGGTGTGGACAGTTGGCAGATGAAGTTCAGTAGGGAGAGATGTGAGATTATCCATTTTTGTAAAAAGAACATGGAGAGACTGGACAAAATAAAATAAAATACCACTCTGAAAGTGGTATAGAGACATGAATATATATATATATATATATATATATATATATGCACAAGGCATTACAAATAGAAGGACAGCTGGAGAGCAGCTAATAAATCATAAAATATCCTGGGTTTGTCAGTACAGCTTAAGAGCAGGAAGGTAATGCTGAGCTTGTATAAGATTAATTAGACCGCAGCTGGGGTACTGCATCCAGTTCTGGATAAGAACACATTGGAAAAAGTGTGGTAAAGTTTTGAACAAAGAAAAAAGAAAATTACAGCACAGGAACAAGCCTTTTGGCGCTCCAAGCCTGCGCTGATCAAGATCCTCTGTCTAAACCTGTCATCTATTTTCTAAGGGTCTGTATCCCTTTGCTCCCTGCCCATCCATGTACCTGTCCAGAAACATCTTAAAAGGCACTATCGTGTCTGTGTCTACCACCTCCTCTGGCAACGCATTCCAAGCACACACCACCCTCTGCGTAAAGAAGGTTCCACGCATATCTCCTGTAAACTTTCCTCTTCTCACTTTGAACTCATGATCCCTAGTAATTGAGTCCCTCACTCTAGGAAAAAGTTTCTTGCAATCCACCTTGTCTATACCCATCATGATTTTGTAGCCCTCAATCAGGTCACCCCTCAATCTATGTCTTCCTAATGAAAATATTCCTAATCTACTCAACCTTTCTTCATAGCTCGCGCCCTCCATACCAGGCAACATCCTGGTGAACCTCCTCCGCACCCTCTCCAAAGCATCCACATCCTTTTGGTAATGTGGTGACCACAACTGTACGCAGTGCTCTAAATGTGCCCGAACCAAAGTCCTGTACAACTGTAACATGACCTGCCAACTCTTGTACTCAATAACCGGTCCGATGAAGGAAAGCATGCTGTATGCCTTCTTGACCACCCTATTGACCTGCATTGCCACCTTCAGGGAACAATGGGCCTGAACACCCAGATCTCTCTGTACATCAATTTTCCCCAGGACTTTTCCATTTACTGTAGAGTTCACTCTTGAATTAGATCTTCCAAAATGCATCACCTCGCATTTGCCCGGATTGAACTCCATCTGTCATTTATCTGCCCAACTCTCCAATCTATCTATATTCTGCTGTAATCTCTGACAGTCCCCCTCACTATCTGCTGCTCCACCAATCTTCATGTCATCTGCAAACTTGCTGATCAGACCACCTACACCTTCCTCCAAATCATTTACATATATCACAAACAACACTGGTCCCAGCACAGATCCCTGTGGAACACCACTGGTCAAAGGTCTCCAATTTGAGAAACCCCCTTCTACTACTCCCTGTCCCTTGTTGCCCAGCCAGTTTTTTATCCATCTAGCTAGCACACCCTGGACCCCATGCAACTTCACTTTCCCCATCAGCCTCCCATGGAGAGCCTTGTCAAATGCCTTACTGAAATATATGACATCTACAGCCTTTCCCTCATCAATCAACTTTGTCACACCCTCAAAGAATTCTATTAAGTTGATAAGACATGACGTTCCCTGCACAAAACCATGTTGTCTATCACTGATAAGCCCATTTTCTTCCAAATGGGAATAGATCCTATCCCTTAGTATCTTCTCCATACCACTGACATCAGGCTCATTGGTCGATAATTACCTGGATTTTCCCTGCAACCCTTCTTAAACAAGGGGACAACATTAGCAATTCTCCAGTCCTCCGGGACCTCACCAGTGTTTAAGGATGCTGCAAAGATATCTGTTGAGGCCTCGGCTATTTCCTCTCTCGCTTCCCTCAATAACCTGGTATAGATTCCATCCACACCTGGGGATCTGTCCACCTTAATGCCTTTTAGGATACCCAACAATTCCTCCCTCCTTATGCTGACTTGACCTAGAGTAATCAAACATCTATCTCTAACCTCAACATCCTTCATGTCCTTCTCCTTGGTGAATACCGATGCAAAGTATTATTTCCAAAGTAGTCCCCTGTTGTAATTTCAACCACCTGGTCGGGCTCATTCCCCAACACCAGGTCCACTATGGCCCCTTCACAAGTTGGACTACATACATACTGCTCTAGAAAACCCTCCTGGATGCTCCTTACGAATTCTGCTCCATCTTGACCCCTAACACTAAGTGAATCCCAGCCAATGTTGGGAAAATTAAAATCTCCCATCACCACCACCCTGTTGCTCCTACATCTTTCCATAATCTGTTTACATATTTGTACCTCTATCTCACCCTCACTGTTGGGAGGCCTGTCAGACAGCCCCAACATTGTTACTGCATCCTTCCTATTTCTGAGTTCCTCCTCACTGCTCGAGTCCTCCATAGTGCCCTCCTTCAGTACAGCTGTGATATCGTCTTTGACCAGTAATGCCACTCCTCCAACCCTTTTACCTCCCTCTCTATCCCATCTGAAGCATCGATATCCTGGGACATCTCGTTGCCAATCATGCCTTTCCCTCAATCAAGTCTCAGTAATAGCAATAACATCATACGCCTAGGTACCGATCCAAGCCCTAAGTTCATCTGCCTTATCCACTACACTTCTTGCATTAAAACAAATGCACTCAGACCACCTGTCCCTTTGTGTTCATCATCTGCTCCCTGCCTACTCTTCCCTTTAGTCACGCTGACTTCATTACTTAGTTCCCTATAGGCTTTCATTACTACCTCCTTTCTGTCCAATAACCTGTCCAATATTTGGTTCCCATCTCCCTGCCACATTAGTTTAAACCGTCCCCCCAACAGCATTAGCAAAAGCACCTTCAAGGATATTGGTTCCATTCCGGCCCAGGTGTAGACCATCCAATTTGTAATATTCCCACATTCCCCAGGACTGGTCCCAATATCCCAAAAATCTGAACCCCTCCTTCCTGCACCATCTCTCAAGCCACGCAATCATCCTGGCTATTCTTTCATTTCTGTTTGGATGAATGGTTCCAGGGATGAGAAACTTCAATTCTCAGAATAGTTTGGAGAAGTTGGCACTGTTTTTGTTAGAGAGGAGAAGGCTAAGAGGAGATTTACCAGATGGTTTGGGAATTATCAAGTGTCTGGATAGAGAAAACAGAGGCAAACTATTTCCACTCATCATAAGTTTCAGTGTGAGAGGGCTGGTTTAAATGATTTTTTGAAAAGAAAACGTGAGGTGTCAAGAAACTTTTCCACACAGCAAGTGATTTGAGTATAGAATGTACTGCCTGGAAATGTGTTGGAGGCAGGTTCAGTTGAGGAATTTAGGTAGGCATTAGATGAAACAATGCATTGGGTTAGAGGAGAAAAGGTAGGAGAATGATATTCAATCATAATGATCATTTGAAGAGTCAGTACAGACATGATGGGCCAAACAACCTCTTTCTGTACTGTAGCAATTAGTCGACCCCGTGATTCTGTCTACTCAGGAAGGGCCACTCGACTTGAAATGTTGACTCTGATTTCTCTTCACAGATGCTGCCAGATCTGCTGAGTTTTTCCAGCAATTTCTATTTTTGATTCTGTCTACTAATCCTGATTAAGTGCAAGACTATTCTGGATATAAATGTGCCTTCAGTTGTTTCACCGAGTCTATTAATTTGCTACTATAAGTACAAAAGAATGATAATAAAGGCAATGTTTTTCACTCAGTACATTTCAAAACACTAGATTGTCTGCCTCTGGCTGATTGCACCAAGGTTTCTTGTTGAGTGCTGTTGACTGAAGTTGTATTTCTGTCTTCTATCTGCTCACTGTGTACTCGACTGTTAAGAGTTATGGCTTGCTAACTCTTTGTAGCCACTACCTGTGAAGATAATCAGAGACATCTTAAACTCTAATTGGCTTGGATGCACGTGATCAATCTCAGAATAGTTAGACAAGGTTTGTTAAGTTTATGATTGGTTTCTCAAGGTTGTCTTACTGATATCACTTCCGAGTATCTCCTAACGATTTTTCAGAGATGTCAGACATTTATGGGATCATCCCTTTCATTACAGCTGGTCACTGTTAGTCAATTAGTTTAATGAAGGAATACCAAGATAATCAGGTACCACCAGAGTAATCTTAGAGTGTAAGAAACAAGGTGCAGGAGTAGACCATTCAGCCCCTTAAGCCTGACTCATCATTGGCTAATTTGCCCCAAGCCTACTCTTTCACGCGAACTTACCATAGCCCTTAGCTCCCTGATATGAACAATGAGACCTAGGAGTGCAGGTGCATAGTTCCTTGAAAGTGGAGTCACAGGTAGATTGAGTAGTGAAGAAGGTGTTTGACATGCTTGTCTTCATTGGTCAAAAGATTTGAGTGTAGGAGTCATGTTGCGTCTATACAGGATATTGGTAAGGCCACTTTTCGAATATTGTATATAATTCTGGTTGCCCTTTTGTAGGAAGGATGTTGTTAAATTTAAGAAAGTGCAGAAAATATTGCCGAGACTGGAGGGTTTAAGTCACAGAGAGAGGTTGAATAGGTTGTGGTAGCTGTCTCTGGAATGTTAGAGGCTGAGGGTTACCTTTACAGAGGTTTATAAAATCATATGGGGCACGGATAGGGTCAATAGCCAAGGTCTTTTCCCAAAGGTAGAGGAGTCCAAAATTAGACGGTGTAAGTTTAAGGTGAGAGGGGAAAGATTTAAAAGGGGCCTGTGGGGCAACTTTCTCACATGAGGGTGCTGCATGTATGAAATGAGCTGCCAGAGTAAGTAGATGAAGTAGGCACAATTACAATTTAAAAGACACCCGGATGGGAGCATGAACATGTGCTTAGAGGGATGTGGGCCACATAATGGCAAACGGGACTTGGGTCAGATTGGAATGTCTGGTTGGTGCAGACAAGTTGGACAGGAGGTTCTTTGGGATCAGAGATTATGGGAACTGCAGATGCTGGAGAATCCAAGATAAAAAAGTGTGGGGCTGGATAACACAGCAGGCCAAGCAGCATCTCAGGAGCACAAAAGCTGGCGTTTCAGGCCTAGACCCTTCATCAGAAAGGGGGGATGGGGAGAGGATTCTGAAATAAATATGGACAGAGGGGGAGGCAGACTGAAGATAAATAGAGGAGAAGATAGGTGGAGAGGAGAGTATGGGTGGGGAGGTAGGGAGGGGGATAGGTCAGTCTGGGGAGGACGGAGAGGTCAAGGAGGCGGGATGAGTTTAGTAGGTAGGAAATGGAGGTGCGGCTTGAGGTGGGAAGAGGGGATAAGTGAGAGGAAGAACAGGTTAGGAAGGCGAGGACAAGCTGGGCTGGTTTGGGGTGTAGTGGGGGGAGGGGAGATTTTGAAGCTGGTGAAATCCACATTGATACCATTGGGCTGCAGGGTTCCCAAGTGGAATATGAATTGCTGTTCCTGCAACCTACGGGTGGCATCATTATGGCACTGCAGGAGGCCCAGAATGGACAGGGGAGGGGGAGGGGGAGTTGAAATAGTTCGCGACTGGGAGGTGTGGTTGTTTACTGTGAACCAAGCATAGGTGTTCTGCAAAGGGGTCCCCAAGCCTCCGCTTGGTTTCCCCAATGTAGAGGAAGCCACACCGTGTACAGCGGCTGCAGTATACCACATTGGCAGATGTGCAGGTGAACATCTGCTTGATGTGGAAAGTCATCTTGGGGCCTGGGATGGGGGGTGAGGGAGGAGGTGTGGGGCTAGGTGTAGCACTTCCTGCGGTTGCAGGGGAAAGTGCGGGTGTGGTGGGGTTGGAGGGCAGTGTGGAGTGGACAAGAGAGTTGCAGAGAGAGTGGTCTCTCCGGAAGGCAGACAAGGGTTGGGTGGGAAAAATGTCTTTGATGGTGGGGTCGGATTTTAGATGGCGGAAGGATCGGAGGATGATGCGTTGTATCCGGAGGTTAGTGGGGTGGTATGTGAGGACTGGGGGAGTCTCTTTGGACGGTTATTGCGAGGGTTGGGTGTGAGGGGTGAGGTGCGGGAAATGCGGGAGTCACGGTCGAGGGTGTTCTCAACCACTGCGAAGGGGATGTTGCGGCCCTTGAAGAACGAGGACATCTGGAATGAGCGGGAGTGAAATGCCTCATCCTGGGAGCAGATGCAGAGAAGGAGAAGGAATTGGGAATAGGGGATGGAATTTTTGCAGGAAGGTGGGTGGGAGGAGGTGTATTCCAGGTAGCTGTGAGAGTCGGTGGGCTTGAAATGGACATCAGTTTGTAGGTGGTTGCCTGAGATGGAGACAGAAAGGTCCAGGAAGGTGAGGGATGTGTTGGAGATGGCCCAGGTGAACTTGAGGTTGGGGTGGAAGGTGTTGGTGAAGTGGATGAACTGTTCGAGCTCCTCTTGGGAGCATGAGGTGGCACTGGTACAGTCATCAATGTAACGGAGGAAGAGATGAGGTTTTGGACCTGTGTGGGTGCGGAAGAGGGACTGTTCCACGTAACCTACAAAGAGGCAGGCATAACTTGGGCCCATGCGGGTACCCATGGCCACCCCCTTAGTCTGTAGGAAGTGGGAGGAATCGAAAGAGAAATTGTTGACAGTGAGGAAGAGTTCGGCTAGGCAGATGAGGGTGTCGGTGGAGGGGCCTGGTCTGGCCTGCGGGACAGGAAGAAGCAGAGGGCCTTAAGGCCATCTGCTTGGGGAATGCAGGTATATAGGGACTGGACGTCGATGGTGAAAATGAGGTGTTAGGGACCAGGGAATTGGAAGTTCTGGAAGAGGTGGAGGGTGTGGGTGGTGTCACGGATGTAGGTAGGGAGTTACTGGACCAAGGGGGAGAAAATGGAGTCCATATAGGTGGAGTTGAGTTCGGTGGGGCAGGAACAGGAACAGGCACAGACAATGGGTCGGCCAGGGCAGGCAGGTTTGTGGATTTTGGGAAGGAGATAGAAACGGGCCGTGCGGGGTTGGGGAACTATGAGGTTGGAGGCTGTGGGTGGGGAGTCACCTGAGTTGATGAGGTCATGGATGGTTTGGGAGATGATAGTTTGGTGCTCGGGGGTGGGGTCATGATCAAGGGAGCGGTAGGAGGTGGTGTCGGAAAATTGGCGTCTGGCCTCAGCAATGCAAAGGTCAGTGCGCCATTCTACAACTGTGTCTCCCTTGTCTGCGGGTTTGATGGTGAGGTTGGGGTTGGAGCGGAGGGCTGCACGTTCTGCGGGGGAGAGATTGGAGTGGGTGAGGGGGTGGAGAGGTTGAGGCAGTTGATGTCTCGACGGCAGTTGGAGATGAAGAGGTCGAGGGAGGGTAGGAGGCCCCGGGATGGTGCTCAGGAGGAGGACTTGTGTTGGAGGCGGGGGAAGGGTCAGTAGAGGGAGGGTTAGGCGCACAGTTAAAGAAATAAGCGTGGAGGTGGAGGCGGCGGAAAAACTGCTCAATGTCCAAATGTATTCATTGATGTGTGGGTGGAGGGGGACAAAGGTGAGCCCCTTGCTGAGGACTGACCATTCGTCTTCCGTCAGTGGGAGGTCTGGGGGGATAGTGAAGGTTCTTTTGGGATGTTTGGTCAATGCAGACAATTGTACTAATCTATTTTGCTTTGTATTGTCAGCTTATCTATATGATTATGTGCATTAAGACATACAGCTGATGATCCCTAATTACCTACTATCCATTTACTACTTATGTGCCTATTAAAGATTTTTGGATTGCAGTTAAATTCTTTCAGTCTTTTCTCATACCTTTTCTTTGCCTCACGAATTCCCTTTTCATTTCGCCTCCAAACTCCCTAAACTCAGCCTGGTTTTCATTTGAATAACCTAACATCTGTCAGTCACACTTTTTCTATGCTTTAACTATTTTCTTTCTCTCTCTGTCTCTGTCTCTCTGTCTCTCTTTAATCTTCCTGTGGACTCTGGATTGATTTGTCCTCTCTTTCCTAACCATGGGAACATATATTTACTGTACCCACACTAAAGGCCTTTTCAAGGGAGTCCGTTGTTCCATTACAGGTTTGCTACCAGTCTTCTATTCTGAGTTACCTGAGCTAACTCTTATACCAGCACTGAAATTGGCCCTCTTCCAAGTAGGAACTTTTACTTTACATTGTATATGATTCTTCTTCACAGCAAACCTGAAGCTTATGATCATTTTACTGAAATGGAGTGACATTTGATCCATTTGACACTTCATTCCCAGAATCAGACTCCACCTTCCTAATTGGATTGGAAATATACTGACGTAAAATACCCTCTCCTGGACATAGCTCAGAAACTAGTTCTGCTTTCTGCCCTTTGTTCAGTTACTAACTCAGTCTACATTATGGTCATTGTAGTCCCCTATTATCACTAGAAAACTTTTAGATCTTACTGCAATTCCCTGATTTTTAAAATTTTTTTCTACATCCTTCCAACTAGTTTGTAGTCTATAGGCTATACCCAGTGAGTACCCCATTGCTCCTTTACTACAAAGAGTAGATTTTTGTCATTCATTCCACTAGACCAACCTCTTTCTCCAGCTCTGTTTATTGTTCTGAATCAATACTATCAGCCCTCTTGCTTTTATTGTTTATCAATTTTAAACACCTTGTATCTGGGAATATTTAGTTTAGAATACTGATGTTATTTTAAATATCAGGTTCCTGATATCACTGCACAAACATACCCCACTGAAGCTATCTGCGTTTGCTGCTCACCAACCACATTAACCATACTGCCAATTTTACATATGTAGGCTGTAAAATTTATTTCAACTTTATTCCATTTCAGTCTGACTCCATTTAACAGCTCTCCACACTGACCCCATGAAACACTTTCAGAGCAAGAACGGCACACGGTTAGATACAGAATAAAGTTCCCTCTGCACTGCCCCTATCGCACATTCCCAACACAGGATTAGATACAGATTAAACTGGAAGCTAAATTTTCTCTACATTTAAAACAGAAAGTAAAGTTTGCCTACTCTTTTAATCTGAAAATAAAAACCCTCTCTATTTTTTAAAGTGAAACTAAAATTCTCCCTACTCCTTTAAACTGAAACTAAAGCTATCCCTACTCTTTTAAACTTAAAATGCATTGAAAATAAAGCTCCTTCAACACTGCCTCCAACAAACACTCCTAGGCCAGGCATAGCACATCTAAGCAAAGCTACCTCTACTGTCTTAAACTCTAATTCTGTACCATTTCAAAAGGAAAGTAAAGCTCCTTCTCTCTGATGAAGGGTCTAGGCCTGAAACGTCAGCTTTTGTGCTCCTGAGATGCTGCTTGGCCTGCTGTGTTCATCCAGCCTCACATTTTATTATCCTAAAGCTCCTTCTACTTTTTTTTAAAAAAATGCAAGTAAAGCTTCCATTACTCTTGTAACCTGAAAGACAAAATCCTCCACGCTGTCCTCATCAAACGCTTCTCACGCAAGTACAGCACAGTTAGATAGACTAAAGCTCCCTCTACTGTTTTAAACTGGAAATGAGTCTACCTCAAGTATTTTAAATTGGAAATAAAGTTCCTTTGACACTATCCCATCAAGCACTCCCAGGCCAGATACAGACAGATTTATATACAGATTAAAACTTCCTCTACTCTTTTAAATTGAAAGTAAACACCCCCAACACTGTCCCCATCAAGCACTCCCAGGCCAGATACAGGTTTACATACAGATTAAAACTTCCTCTACTCTTTTAAACTGAATGTAAACACTCTCAACACTGTCCCCATCAAGCACTCCCAGAGCAAGGGCAGAACTGGCTTAGATATAGAGTAAAGGTGCCTCTTTTAAACTGAAAGCAGAGTGTCTTCAACATTGTCCCCAACAAATACTCCCACAACCAAAACAGAAAGAGGTTAGATGAGGGTAAAGTTCCCTCTACTCTTTTAAACTGAAGGTAAATCTGCCTCAACACTGTCCCCATCAAACACTCCCAGGACAGGGGCATCATTGGGTTAGATACAGAGTAAAACTTATTCTAGTCTTTTTTTTAAATGGAATTAATGCTTCCTCTACTCTTTTAAACTAAAAATAAAGCCTATTTCAAACTGTCCAGAACAAATAATTGCAGGAGATCTATGTTGAGAATTGTCAGCCTCTAGTATGTTTATGGCAGATGACAGGATAAGTATACTGCATATTAATGAGGTGAGATCTGCAGTTTATAAAGTCACTTAACAAGCATTAATTCCCCTGAAGAGGCAACTCACTGTCACCTAGTGAAAATCTATTCTTGAGTCCTGGAATTTTGTTTAAAGATGCAGTGGGTCATTCCTGACATCAAGATGGGCCTAAATAAAAGCAAAACACTGTGGAGGGAGATAATGGGAACTGCAGATGCTGGAGAATCCACTACATCATAGGAGCAGGATGGAAATCTGAAATAGAAACAGAGAACGCTGGAGAAACTCAGCAGCTCTGGATTATTCTGTGTAGAGAAAAGTAAAGACAATGTTTTGATTCCAGAATGAAGCTTCTTCAGAACCTTCCTGGATTTCTCATATCGCTACCAGATTCCATTAGTCAAACTGGATAAATTCATAACTGGAATTCAATCTGGATAAATGGGAGGTGATGCACTCTGGCAGGACAAACAAGACAAGGAAATATATGATGTATAGTAGGATAGTGGGAAGAATCAAGGATCAGAGGGACATTGATGTTCATTGTATTCCAGTTACTTAAGGTATGCTGGAAATGTATAAAATGTTGGTTGGGCCACAGCTACAATGCTATGTGTTCAGTGCTAGTATCCACGCTACTGGAGGGAAGTGATTGCACTGAAGAGGGTGCAGAGGAGATTTACCAGGGTGTTACCTGAGTTGGAGAGTTTCAGTTACGAAGAGAAATTGGAAAGAGTGGGGTTGTTTTCCTTAGAGCAGAGGAGACTGAAAGGGGAATGTGATTGAGATGTATAAAATGACGAGGAGCATAAATAAGGTAGATGGGAAGAGACTTTCTCCTTTGATGGAGGGATCAATAACCAGGGGACATAGATTTAAGGTAAGTGTTAGGGGTTTAAGAGGAGATGGGAGCAATTTATTTTCACCAGAGGGCAGTGGGATTCTGGAACTCTGGCAAGTAGAGGCATAAACCCTCATAACATTTGAAAAGTATTTAGATGTGTACTTGTGATGCCAAGGCAATGGCCCAAACAATGGAAAATGGGATTAGAATAGACTGTTTTTGACCGACACATATGACTTCTCGCTTTAGTCCATCTCGTTCAGGCTCCTATAAATTTCCACCCTCTGAGTTGAATTGTGGAATGTGTTGCTCACACAGCTGTAGTGCTGCGTGATATACAGCTGAACAATCTACTCTGCTAGTTCTTTGAAACTTCCTTCACCTTCATAATCTCCTTAAATTTGTATTCCTCTCCTCTCATGATGACTGATAACATTCCATTAATTATCCTAATTACTTGCTGTCCCTGCAAAATGACCTTGTGCCATTCAGCCAGCAAGACATGTTTAGTCTTCCTAACAAAATGGAGAATATCACATTTTCCCACATTATACTTCATTTGCCACAATCTTGCCTATCTACATAACCTTTCTATATCTTACTGCCGCCTCCGAGCATCTTCATTACAGGTTACTTTCTCACTTGCTCAGTCATCATTTGGCAACCTCCTTTTAATCCATCATTTTGGATTACTGATATAAATTGTAAATCCATTTGAGGTCCCCAGCACTGAACTTTGTTACATGCCGCTCGCTGCATCTTGTCAACCTGAAAAAGACCCATTTAAACATGAGAAGTTGTTGGCGGATAGGATCAGGGTAAACCCTAAGGCTTTCTATAGGTATTTAAGGAATAAAAGAATGATGAAAGCAAGATTAGGGCCAATCAAGGATAGTAGTGGTAAGTTGTATGTGGAGTCAGAGGAGATAGGGGAAGTTCTAAATGAATATTTTTCGACAGTATTCACTCTAGAAAACGACAATGTTGTCGAGGGGAATACTGAGATACAGGCTACTAGGCTAGGTGGGATTGAGGTTCACAAGGAAGAGGTATTAGAAATCCTACAGAGTGTGAAGATAGATAAGTCCCCTGGGCCGGATGGGATTTAACCTAGGATCCTCTGAGAAGCCAGGGAGGAGATTGCCGAGCCTTTGGCATTGATCTTTAACTCGTCATTGTCTACAGGAATAGTGCCAGGTGACTGGAGGATAGCAAATGTGGTTCCCCTGTTCAAGAAGGGGAGTAGAGACAATCCTGGTAATTATAGACCAGTGAGCCTTACCTCAGTTGTTGGTAACATGTTGGAAAAGGTTATAAGACATAGGATTTATTATCATCTAGAAAAGAATAAATTGATTAGGGATAGTCAGAACGGTTTTGTGAAGGGAAGATCGTGCCTCACAAACCTTATTGAGTTCTTTGAGAAGGTGACCAAACAGGTAGATGAGAGTAAACCGATTGATGTGGTGTATATGGATTTCAGCAAGGCGTTCGATAAGGTTCCCCACAATAGGCTATTGTACAAAATGCGGAGGAATGGAATTGTGGGAGATATAGCAGTTTGGATAGGAAATTGGCTTGCTGCAAGAAGACAGAGGGTGGTAGTTGATGGGAAATGTTCATCCTGGAGACCAGTTACTAGTGGTGTACCACAAGGGTCAGTGTTGGGTCCACTGCTGTTTGTCATTTTTATAAATGACCTGGATGAGGGCGTAGAAGGATGGGTTAGTAAATTTGCAGACGACACTAAGGTTGGTGGAGTTGTGGATAGTGACGAAGGATGCTATAGGTTGCAGAGAGACATAGATAAGCTGCAGAGCTGGGCAGAGAGGTGGCAAATGGAGTTTAATGTGGACAAGTGTGAGGTGATGCACTTTGGTAGGAGTAACCAGAAGGCAAAGTACTGGGCTAATGGTAAGATTCTTGGTAGTGTAGATGAGCAGAGAGATCTTGGTGTCCATGTACACAGATCCTTGAAAGTTGCCACCCAGGTTGACAGGGCTGTTAAGAAGGCATACAGTGTTTTAGCTTTTAATAATAGAGGGATCGAGTTCTGGAACCAAGAGATTATGGTGAAGCTGTACAAAACTCTGGTGCGGCCGCACTCGGACTATTGTGTACAGTTCTGGTCACCGCATTATAAGAAGGATGTGGAAGCTTTGGAAAGGGTGCAGAGGAGATTTACTAGGATGTTGCCTGGTATGGAGGGAAGGTCTTACGAGGAAAGGCTGAGGGACTTGAGGCTGTTTTTATTAGTGAGAAGAAGGTTGAGAGGTGACTTAATTGAAACATAGAAAATAATCAGAGGGTTAGATAGGGTAGATAGGGAGAGCCTTTTTTCTAGGATGGTGACAGCGAGCACGAGGGGGCATAGCTTTAAATTGAGGGGTGAAAGATATAGGACAGATGTCAGAGGTAGTTTCTTTACTCAGAGAGTAGTAAGGGAATGAAACGCTTTGCCTGCAATGGTAGTAGATTCGCCAACTTTAGGTACATTTAAGTTGTCATTGGATAAGCATATGGACGTACATGGAATAGCGTAGGTTAGATGGGCTTGAGATCCGAATGACAGGTCGGCACAACATCGAGGGCCAAAGGGCCTGTACTGTGCTGTAATGTTCTATCTATCTATCTTCTATCTAAACTAACTGTCTGCGTCCTGTTATCCAGCTAATCTACTCACATGGCAATATGTCACCCCCTACACAATGAACTCCAATTTTCTGCAATAACTGATGTTACACCTTAACAAATGCCTTCTGGAAATCTATATATAGTGCATTCCTTTCTTCCAGGGCATGTATTACCTGCTTAGATTTGTACTCTTTGTCCCTTCTTGTCACAGTCTGGTCATCATTTCCCATAATAATAACTTGCCCTTTAGCTTTGACTCTAGTCTATGACTTGCCACGTCTTCCAAAATGTGATTCCTTGCACACCTCCCCCCCCCCAACTGTTTACCCTAAAATCCTTTCTGCTACCCTTGTTATGTGGTTGGCAGGAACACAGGCCCCAACAGGTTTCAGGTGGGGACTATCCCAGAAGTACAGACCCCACTTTCCCCAGGACTGACTCTTGTACCTGAGAAACCAAAATCCACTTCTCCCACTGAGACTTTGAGCTATGCATTCATCTCTCTCATTGGCTCTGTGCCAATTTACATGTGGCTCCGACAATAATGCAAAGACCTTTGAGGTTCTACATCTAAATGTGTTGCCTAGATTTGTTGCCACTGACTGTGCAGAACCTTCTTCTTCATGCTGCCTATGTCATTGGTCCATATAAAGCTCACACCTGTAATCGGTTTCCGAGTGAAGTCCCTCAAGTTATTGTAGTTCCAGATGGGTTCTCCAAACCATTAAGGTCTTGGAGGAGAAGGGATCAACCAGGTTTTTTTGTTTATTCACCCACCTCCTTCGTCAACCACAACAAGGTTAATTTGAAAAGGATCACTTCCCTAATGAGGTAGTAAGTTTTTTGATTGCAGGTCAAGGGTAGTGGAGTTTGGTCAGTGGGAAAGTTGGAATGGATAGGTCAGAGAGAAGATGGATAGGTTGTGTCAGGTCAAGAAGGTGGAGATGAGAGGGAGAGTTGGTCATGGGATGAGGCTAAGGGTGGAGAGATTTTGAAACTGGTAAAGTCCACTTTGAGACCATTGGGCTGTAGGCTCCCAAGGTGGAATATGAGGTGCTGCTCCTCCAGTTTGTGGGTGGTGTCATTGTGACACTGGAGGAGGCCCAGGATGGACATGTCACCCAGGGAGTGTGAGGGGGAGTTGAAGTGGCTCGCAACTGGAAGATGTTGTCATTTGTTGTGAACAGAGCACAGATGCTCTACGAGGTGGTGTCCAAGTGTCTGCTTGGTAATGCCTTTCTTCCAGATCAAATGAATTCATATTCTAAAAAGAACTAATTTAACTATGTTTTCTTGAGTTAACACAGAAGGGGATATTCATTATAAAATGCAAGAATAAATAATAACACAACACACTCATGGAAATTAAGAATCAGGGGTAAGTACAGAAAAAGATAAAAGTTAAAAGACATGCAGTTAAGACTTTCTGGGTGGCTTGTGAAGAGTAAATAGTGGAACTATCATTACTTATTATTATTATTAACTTAATATTATCAGTGAGACTACCAGGACAAAGCAATTGCCGCCATGTTTCTTCAGTAACAGAAAAAGATCATTTTATTTATTGTAACACCAAACATTAATTGATGCAAGTTAAACTATTCGCCTGCAAACTGTAAATATGCACTCAAACACACACATTCCCGATTAAGACAGATGAAACACAGCTTAACACATATAGACAAGGGGAACAAAATTTCAAAGATCAAAATCCAGACACAAGATGGACAGTAATTTTCGCCTTTTGCAGTCGACATGCTGTTGTCTGCAGGGTGATGGTCACTCAGTCAACTAGACCTAGGTCCTTTATTGTATAAATTCTTTTGTTTGAATGTTCTTGTGTTATCGGTTTTACTCACACGGAAAAAGCAAGATAGATGGTTTCTTTACTCAGGCTCTAGATGTTTCTTCTCCACGGCACTGCTTTTTAATACACTTTTTAATACATTACAGCTCAAGCAATCAGACGGCTGGTGCCAGGCAAAATTTCCCTAACTCAAAAAGATTCTCAGTGCCACTCAGTCTCGAATTCTCCTGCTACACCATTCCAAAAATCAAAGTTGCATTGTGCAATCCAACAACGTGTTGCACCTAATTTTCAAATTGCAGCCTGTTTTTCCAATAAGAGTAGGCCAACCTCCATTTCAATTTATAGTCCCAATTTCTTTTTTTAAAAGTGGTCTCTTACAGAACAAAGACGATTCAACAGATTCTTGATTTGTGTAGGTTAGTTGAAATTTTAAAAAATTCAAACTCAACTCTCAAACTCGATGGAGTTTTGCCGTGTTTCCATTTTGTGTTGTTATCAGGCAGAAAGATCAAGTTTTTTTTATCCGAATTCTTTCTGCCTTGCTGCTTAATTATCTTCTAGCTATTACAGTGAGAAAGTCCTTTTGCCTGCAATGCAGAGGTGATCAAAATGTGGCCCTTTGATTGAACTTCAAAGCATACAAACACTCAAACTCAAGTTAATACACATAGTAGCCCCACTTCATCAGCATACCTTCTCCCACCAGACCAGGATTGTGTTCGATTTTTATCCCTGTTGTTGTATATTCCTGGTAAGTGTGGGAATAGTCAAGTACTTATCCCCCTTGATATCTCATCCTGTTATATCTTACTCTCTCCGTTTGAAATTTCCCTAGCATACTACAGGTGCAACATTCCATGGGCTCCACAATGGACTTCACCAAACAGTCACTGAATTTACATCCACAGGCTCTTTGACTTTCTGAAAAATGCCCCCTTTATTTTTGGAAAAAGCATGTTTTGGAATGAAAAGTTGAAAATATCTATTATACTTCAATATTTGGATCCACCATCATGACTCCGGATCCCTGCCCCTCTCACTGCAGGTTCTCCTCCAGCCCTGAGCGTATGTTTCAAAGCCTGGCATCAGGCAGGCAACACAGATGACTGGAGTCATGCTCTTTGCTGTAAAAAACACTGCCACCTACTTCTACTACTACTCCCTTCTCTTGAACTGTTTCCTGTTCCATGGTCTGTCAGCTTATCCACTCTGCAATGCACATCTCATCCAGACAAGCTGGAAGAACCTCAAACTCGATAGACCATAAGAGTGTAAGAAATAGGAACAGGAGTAGGCCATTCAGCCCCTCGAACCTGCTCCACCATTCAGTTGGATCTTGACTGATCCACCACTCCTTACATCTACTTTCCTGTCCTTGCTTTAAGCCTTGATAATCCTGCTAATCTATCTATCTAAGCATCTACCTATACCTTAAACATACACAAATACTCTGCTTCCACAGTTGGTTGATGCAAGACTCACAACTCTAAGAGAAGAAATTCTCCTCCAATGCAGCTAGAAAAGGAGTGAGAGAGACAGAGTAGTTGCCACGGGGGACTTCAACTTTCCAAATATTGACTGGGAACACTATAGTTCGAGTACTACAGATGGGTCAATTTTTGCCCAGTGTGTGCAGGAGGGCTTCCTGACACAGTACGTAGATAGGCCAACAAGGGGCGAAGCAACATTAGATTTGGTACTGGGTAATGAGCCTCTCCAGGTGTTAGATTTGGAAGTAGGTGAGCACTTTGGTGATAGCAATCACAATTCTGTTATGTTTACTTCAGTGATGGAAAGGGATAGGTGATTATCACTGGGGAAGAGGTATAGCTGGGGGAAAGGCAATTACGATGAGATTAGGAAAGATTTAGGGAGCATAGGATGGGGAAGGACACTGCAGGGGATGGGCACATTAGAAATGTGGAGCCTATTCAAGGAAAAGCTCCTGTGTCCGCTAGATAAGTATGTACCTGTCAGGCAGGGAGGAAAGCGGTAAAGTGTGGGAGCCGTGGTTTATGAAGGAAGTAGAATCTCTGGTCAAGAGGAAGAAGAAGGCTTATGTTAGGATGAGATGTGAAGGCTCAGTTAAGACACTTGAGGGCTATGAGGTAGCCAGGAAAGACCTAAAGAGAGAACTCAGAAGAGCCAGAAGGAGACATGAGAAGTTGTTGGCGGATAGGATCAGGGTAAACCCTAAGGCTTTCTATAGGTATTTAAGGAATAAAAGAATGACGAGAGTAAGATTAGGGCCAATCAAGGATAGTAGTGGGAAGTTGTGTGTGGAGTCAGAAGAGATAGGGGAAGCACTAAATGAATATTTTTCGACAGTATTCACTCTAGAAAACGACAGTGTGGTCAAGGAGAATATTGAGATACAGGCTACTAGGCTAGGTGGGATTGAGGTTCACAAGGAAGAGGTATTAGAAATCCTACAGAGTGTGAAGATAGATAAGTCCCCTGGGCCGGATGAAACTTATCCTAGGATCCTCTGAGAAGCCAGGGAGGAGATTGCCGAGCCTTTGGCATTGATCTTTAACTCATCATTGTCTACAGGAATAGTGCCAGATGACTGGAGGATAGCAAATGTGGTTCCCCTGTTCAAGAAGGGGAGTAGAGACAACCCTGGTAATTATAGACCCGTGAGCCTTACCTCAGTTGTTGGTAACATGTTGGAAAAGGTTATAAGACATAGGATTTATTATCATCTAGAAAAGAATAAATTGATTAGGGATAGTCAGCACGGTTTTATGAAGGGTAGGTTGTGCCTCACAAACCATATTGAGTTCTTTGAGAAGGTGCCAAACAGGTAGATGAGAGTAAACCGGTTGATGTGGCATATATGGATTTCAGCAAGGTGTTCGATAAGGTTCCCCACAATAGGCTATTGTACAAAATGCGGAGGAATGGAATTGTGGGAGATATAGCAGTTTGGATCGGAAATTGGCTTGCTGAAAGAAGACAGAGGGTGGTAGTTGATGGGAAATGTTCATCCTGGAGACCAGTTACTAGTGGTGTACCACAAGGGTCAGTGTTAGGTCCACTGCTGTTTGTCATTTTTATAAATGACCTGGATGAGGGCGTAGAAGGATGGGTTAGTAAATTTGCAGACGACACTAAGGTTGGTGGAGTTGTGGATAGTGACGAAGGATGCTATAGGTTGCAGAGAGACATAGATAAGCTGCAGAGCTGGGCAGAGAGGTGGCAAATGGAGTTTAATGTGGACAAGTGTGAGGTGATGCACTTTGGTAGGAGTAACCAGAAGGCAAAGTACTGGGCTAATGGTAAGATTCTTGGTAGTGTAGATGAGCAGAGAGATCTTGGTGTCCATGTACACAGATCCTTGAAAGTTGCCACCCAGGTTGACAGGGCTGTTAAGAAGGCATACAGTGTTTTAGCTTTTAATAATAGAGGGATCGAGTTCCGGAACCAAGAGGTTATGCTGCAGCTGTACAAAACTCTGGTGCAGCCGCACTTGGAGTATTGTGTACAGTTCTGGTCACCGCATTATAAGAAGGATGTGGAAGCTTTGGAAAGGGTGCAGAGGAGATTTACTAGGATGTTGCCTGGTATGGAGGGAAGGTCTTACGAGGAAAGTCTGAGGGACTTGAGGCTGTTTTTATTAGTGAGAAGAAGGTTGAGAGGTGACTTAATTGAAACATATAAAATAATCAGAGGGTTAGATAGGGTGGATAGGGAGAGCCTTTTTCCTAGGATGGTGACGGAGAGCACGAGGGGGCATAGCTTTAAATTGAGGGGTGAAAGATATAGGACAGATGTCAGGTAGTTTCTTTACTCAGAGAGTAGTAAGGGAATGGAACGCTTTGCCTGCAACGGTAGTAGATTCGCCAACTTTAGGTACATTTAAGTCATTATTGGACAAGCATATAGACGTACACGGAATAGTGTAGGTTAGATGGGCTTGAGATCGGTATGACAGGTCGGCACAACATTGAGGGCCGAAGGGCCTGTACTGTGCTGTAATGTTCCATGTTCTATAAAAGATAGAATAGAATCAATATTTTAAAATCCATTCAATATGATCATAACTGATCAAGTTCAGTATGCCACTCCCACTTTCTCTCCATACCCTTTGATCCCTTTAGCCGCAAAGGTCACGTCCAGCTCCCTTTTGAATATATCTAATGGAAAAGGCATATGGCATGCTTGGTAGGTAATGTTGTAGCTTTACAGAACCTTGGTTAGGTCACATTTGGAATATCGTGTTCAAGTCTGGTCGCCACACTACCTGAAGGATGTGATGGCTTTGAAGAGGGTACAGAAAAGATTTACCAGGATGTTGCCTGGTATGGAGGGTATTACCTATGAAGAGAGGTTGGAGAAATGTGGGTTGTTCTCACTGGAACGATGGAGGTTGAGGGGCGACCTGATAGAGATCTACAAGATTATGAAGGGCACAAACAGATCAGACACTCAGAAGCTTTTTTCTGAGGGTAGAAGTGTCAGTTATCATGGGCCATCGGTTGAAGGTACGAGGGGCAAGGATTAAAAGTTATGTACGATGCAAGTTTTTTGCACAGATGGTGGTGGGTGCCTGGAACTCGCAGCTGGGGGAGGTATGATCGTGACTTTTAAAGGGTGTCTTGACAAATATGTGAATAGAATGGGAATAGAGGGAAATGCTCACCAGCAGGGTAAGGTGTTTTAGTTGTGAAGGGCAGCTGGTCAGTGCAGGCTTGGAGGGCCAAAGGCCCTGTTCCTGAGCTGTAATTTTCTTTGTTCTTTGTTCTTTGTTCAGATTGTTGCAAAGTAAGAAGCTCCTATGCTTCTGCCCCTGGCCTCCTTTCCTGCCGCACTTGTAATCACCCTCTCCTGCCCCTAACCACTGACCAAATCAGATGACCTAACCTAAAAAAAGTGTGAGCCCTTCCTAGTACAAAGAATCCAGTGAACCTAACCCCTCCCTGATGTTTTACAGTGTGTGTAGTTCAGTTACCAATTTATAAACTCTGGGCTGAAGCTGCTCAATCTTCAAACACCTTACACATATGTGTGTGGTCAAACCGGATCTCAATTTCTACAAAACTACGCCCCACATCGTCTCAGAGTCTTCACTATCATTCACACAGTTCATAACATTTTTAAGTTTTATTTTGTCATCTGTAATTTAATTAATTATTCCCTAGTGAACCTAAGTGTGGCTTGAGCCCATAAAAACATAGAAACTAGGTGCAGGAGTAGGCCATTTTGCCCTTACAGTCTGCACCACCATTCAATAGGATCATGACTGATCAAGTTCAGTATTACACTCCCACTTTCTCTCCGTGCCCCTGGATCCCATTAGCCACAAAGGTCACATACAGCTTCCTCTTGGATATATCTAATGAACTGGCCCTGACAGTTTTCTGTGAGACAGACTTCCACGGGTTCACAATTCTCTGAAAAATTTTTTCCTCATCTCAGTCCTGAATGGTTTACCACTTATTCTTAGATTGTGACCCCTAATTCTTCCCCAAATTCAGGAACATTCTTCCCAAATCTAGCCTATCCACTCCCACCAGGATTTTATATGTTTCTATGAGATCCTCCTTTATTACTTCTAAATTCCAATGAGTTCTAGCCCAGTCAATCCAGTCTTTCCTCATATATCAGTCCTTCCATCCTGGGAATCAATCTTCGCTGGACTCCCTCAATAGCAAGAATGTCCTTCCTCAGACTGGGAGACCAAAACTACACAATACACAAGGTGTGACCTCACCAAAGCCATGTATAACTGTAGCAAGACATCCCTAACCTATACTCAAACCCGCTCACTATGAAGGCTGGAATTGCCATTAGCTTTCCTCACCACCTGCTACACCTATACGCCAGCCTTCAGCAACTGTTCCACCATGATACCCAGGTCTTGTTGCACCTCACATTTTCCTAAACTGCCACCATTCAGATAATAATCTGCCTTCCTGTTTTTGCCACCAAAGTGGATAACCTCACATTTGTCCACATTATATTGGATCAGCCAGTCTGTCCAAGTTACTCCACAGCCTCCTAACAGCGTCCTCACAGCACATACTGTCATGCTTAAAACAGCACCTGATCAATTGGTTCTTGTGGCTATTATGTGTAAACCATCAAATCAAAACAATGTATTCTGAAAATAATGCCTCTTCTACACTGTCCCCTCAAACACTCCTAGGACAGAAAGAAAACAGGTTAGATATGGAGTAAAACCTACTCTGCTCTTTTAAAATGACATCGAAGCTCCCGAAACAGTTTAAACTGGAAGCAAAGCTCACCATCTCTTTTAAACTTAGAGTAAAGCTACCACTACACTGTGCCTATCAAACTCTCCCAAGACAGGGACGACAGTGGGCTAGGAACAGAGTAAAGCTATCTCTACTGTTTTAAACTGAAATCAAAGCTCTCTCTTTTAAAGTGAACATAAAACTCCCTTGAATGTGGAAGGCTGGAAATGAGTGTGGAAGGATAGGGGTGGGTGTGGAGGTGTGGAAGGAGAGGGTGGAAGATGGGACTAATGCAGCAGGATTTTGTGATGTACAATGTGCTGCCTGGAGCGAGATGGAAACAGATTAGACCAAATGAAAATATTCCACGAGCAATTGAATCAGTATTTAAAAAGGAAAACATTGCATAGCTCTGGGGTATCAGCTGAAGAATGGTTTTAATTGAATAAACCCTCGCTTCCCTCACTGCTAATTAATTCTGTTAATCTGCAATACCATTAACGTGTCATCTGGATTTCTCTCTTTCCTGTTAGAATGGTTACAGTGTACAGCAACGTGAACCAGTTACACTACACACAATGGCCTCTCTTACAGAGGATAAAACCTCTGAACAACCCTGACAGAGATAGCAGTAATTGCAGATGCTGGAGTCAGAGAACACAGTGTGGAGCTGGAGGAACACGACAGGCCAGGCAGCATCAGAGGAGTGGGAAAGTTTTTGGGTCAGGACCCCTCTTCAGAAATGGGGAGAAGGAAGTGAGCTGGGAAATAAATAGAGAGAGGAGGGGTGGACTAGGCAAGGTAGGTGGGGTGGTGATAGGTGAGTGCAGGTAGGCAGTGGTGGGGATTGGTCGGTGAGGTGGGAGGAGTAGATAGGTGGGAGAGAAGATGGACAGGTTGTGTCAGGTCAAGGAGGCAGGGATGAGAGGGAGGGTTGCTCACGGGATAAGGCCAGAGATAGGGAGATTTTGAAACTGGTAAAGTCCACATTGAGACCATTATGTTGTAGGCCCCCAAGGCAGGAAATGAGATGCTGCTCCTCCAGTTTGCGGTGGTGTCGTTGTGACACTAGAGGAGGCCCAGGATGGACTGTCACTCTGGGAGTGTGAGGAGGAATTGAAATGGCTCGCAACTGGAAGGTGTTGTCGTTTGTTGTGAACAGAGTGCAGGTGCTCTACAAAACAGCCTGTGAGCTTCCGCTTCGCCTCATCAATGTAGAGGAGGCCACATCAGGAGCAGTGGATGCAATAGACCACATTGATGGATGTGCAGGTGAACATCTGTCTGATGTGGAAGGTTTGTTTTGTGCATTGAAAAGGGGTGAGGGGGCGGAGGTGTAGGGGAAGGGGTTGCACTTCCTGTGGTTGCGTGAAAAGATACCAGGCTTGGTGGGTTAGTGGGCAGTGCAGAGTGGACAAGGGAGTCATGGAAAGAGTTGTACCTATGAACGATAGATGGGGTGAGGAGGGAAATCTCTTTTTAGTTGTTGTCAGATTGTAGGTGTTGGAAATGGCGGATAATGATACGTTGGATGCAGAGGTTAGTGGAGTAATATGTGAGGACAAGGGCAATTCAGTCTTTATGTTGGTTAGGAGGAGGTGATGTGAAGGCAGAAATGTGGGAAATGCAAGAGATACAGTTGAGGGCATTTTCGATCACCTGAAATGGGACATTACTGTCCTTGAAATAGGAGGACATCTGGAATGTGCGGGAGTAGAGTGCGCCAGATTGGGAGCATACGCTCTGGAGGCAGAGGAGTTGGGAGCAGGGGATCACATTCTTGCAGGAAGGTGGGTGAGGGGAGGTGTAGTCCAGGTTTTCGACCCTGGCCATCCTGTAGTGCATACACTGTTTGGGGCTGATTGTCAATAACCGTGCTGTTGCCCTTAGTCTATGCCAGCCACCAGCAGATCCTGATCCAGATGCGGAGCTTGATCCTGATTCAGATCTGGATCCGAATCCGTACGTTGTGTGTGGTTTTATTGACTGCTTTGAATCTCAGCAACAATGTTGAATGCATCCTGTTAAAGCCCATTTCCAAGGAGACCAAGATCTGTGAGAGCTTGTTTCCAAGGATACAAATCAGTATGTGAACCCGTTTCCAAGGAGATGAATTTGCAGTATTTTGCTGACTGTTTTAGAATCGTAGAATCCCTACAGTGTGGAAGCAGTCCATTTGGCCAAATGAGTCCACACCAACCCACCGAACAGCATCCTTTCCCCCAGCTTATCCCTGTATCCCTGCAATTCCCGTGGTTAATCCATATCCATAAACACTGTGGGCAATTTAGCATGGCCAAACCACCTAACCTGCACATCTTTGGACTGTGGGAGGAAACCGGAGCACCCGGAGGAAATCCGCACAGACACGGGGAGAATGTGCAAACTCTGCACAGAGGCTCGAATCAAACCTGGGTCCCTGGCACTGTGAGCCATCGAATGTGAGGAAAGCCTTCCTTAAACCTGAGAGCTGCTGCTTCTGGGACATTCTAGCCTCCTTCCATCATAGCTGAAGTGCCAGGCCCAGGAGGATATCACAGGAAATGGTAATCACACCTATATAATGGCTGCTGCTGCCTGATATATGCTGTCTCCTGGCAAAGCTCTGCATGTGGAGCAGAGGTTGAAAAAATTTACCTCCGCTAACTTTAATTTCTTCTGTGCGGACCTCCAAGGAATCTATGGCTTCTAGAACCGGGGGTCAATGGTTGTGAATGGCGTATGGTTCCCTGCCTCCTATATGGCTCTGAGACGTGAGCTGTCTACAGCAAACGCCTCAAGGGGCAGTACCACAATGCTGCTTGTGCAAGATCCTGTAAATTCACTGGGAAGACAGATGCACCAACACCAGCATCTTGCTACCATTGAGGCACTGACCACCCTTCAGCTGTGCTGGGCTGGACACGGCATCCGCATGACCAATGCGAGAATCCCCAAGCCTGTGCTCTGTTCCCCGATACAAAATGTCAGGCGTGCCCCCAGTAGACAAAGGAAGTGCTTCAATGATACTTTCAAGGCCTCACTGACAAAATGCAGCATCCCCATCAACGCCTGGTATCACTGGCCCAAGACAGTCCAAGTAGAATGAGAGCATCCAGGAAGGCATTAATCGCCTCGAGACCTGCCATCGGGAAGAATTGGACACCAGGTGAAAACAACATAAGGAGCATGTTGCCACACCAATGCCCCACCCACACCTTCCCATGACCACCCAGTGTAACAGAGCCTGCAGAAGCCTCATTGGTTTGTACAGCCATCTACAGACTCACTCTGAGAGTGGAAGAGAGTCATCTTCACCTGCAAGGGACTGCCAATGATGATGTGTGCCAATCCTCAAAGAGGTTGAACACATGCAGTCACAAAGAATCCCTACAGCATGGAAGCAGGCCATTTGGCCCATCGAATCCACACCGACCCTCCAAAGAACATCCCTCCCAGACCACCCTCCTACGCCATCCTTGTATTTGCAGTGGCTAATCCAACTAGCCTGCACATCCCTGCACTGTGGAGGAAACCATAGCACCCAGATTAGATTAGATTCCCTACAGTGTGGAAACAGGCCCTTCGGCCCAACAAGTCCACACTTCCCCTTGAAGCATCCCACCCAGACCCATACACCAACAACCCACACACCCCTGAATACTATGGGCAATTTAGCATGGCCGATCCATCTATCCTGCACATCTTTGGACTGTGGGAGGAAACCGGAACACCCAAAGGAAACCCACACGGATATGGGGAGAATGTGCAAACTCCATGCAGACAGTTACCCGAGGATGGAATCAAACCTGTGTCTCTGGCGTTGAGAGGCTGCTGTGCTAACCACTGAGCCACCGTGCCGCCCTATACCCTAAAAGTGCATGCAGACAGAATTGAACCTGGGACCTTGCGCTGTGACGCAACTGTGTAAACCATTGTGTCACCCACGTTTGGAATGAACATTGGATGTCTCCCAGGCTGTTGTGTGAGAGAAGAAAGGAGATTGCCGGGATCCTGTTTAAATCCTTTCTGGCCACAGGAGAGCTGCCAGAGGACTGGGGCGACAGCCAATATCATACCATTAGGAGGATGGTAAGGATAAATGGGGAACTACAGACCAGCAAACTGAACATCAGTGGTTGGGAAACTATTGGAAAATATTATGAGGGATAGAGTTAACCTCCCCTTGGGCAGACAAGGATTGTCAAGTAAAGTCAGGGAAGTATTGTCTGACAGGTTTCATTGAGTCACCTCCTCAAAAAATCCAATGTGTAAATGTGGGTAGCACAGAGAATGTGGTCTAAATGAATTTCAGAAAGGTTGTAAACACAGAGACTGTTCAAGAAGCTAAGAACACATGGGATCCAGAAGAATTTGGAAAAATTGAATCTAAAATTGGTCTTCAAGCAGGAAGCAGAAGATTGCTTGTGTCCCTTGCTGTTTGTAGTGTACGTTAATGATCTAGACGTGAATGTAGGAGAAATGATCAGTACCTTCACAGGTAACACAAATTCGGTCAGATAAATGAAGAGGAAAGCTTTAGATTTCAGGGTGATATAGTTGAGCTGGTCAGACGGACAGAATAGTAGCAAATGGAATTAAACTTTGAAAAATTGAACATATTGTACTTGGGGAAGACTAAAAGAGCCCCTGTGGTATGATGGTAGTGTCCCTACCTCTGAGCCGGAAGGACTTGGTTCAATAGCATGGGGCGGCACGGTGGCTCAGTGGTTAGCACTGCAGCCTCACAGCACCAGGGACCCAGGTTCGATGTCAGCCTCAGGCAACTGTCTGTGTGGAGTTTGCACGTTCTCCCCGTGTCTGCGTGAGTTTCCTCCGGGTGCTCCGGTTTCTTCCCACAGTCCAAAGATGTGCAGGATAGGTGGATCGGCCGTGCTAAATTGCCCGTAGTGTTCAGGGGTGTGTGGGTAATGGGTGGGATGCTTCAAGGGGCAGTGTGGACTTGTTGGGCCAAAGGGCCTGTTTCCACACTGTAGGGAATCTAATCTAAATCTAATCTAATCTAAGTCTCACATGTTCCAAATGTGTGTCATAACATCTCCAAACAAGTTGATTAAAAATACCCATAAAGAGTGACTAGAAATTGTCCTCAGATTTTTGTTTAGGGTGGCTGGATTCCCTGCCTATCATGATGGGTGACCAAGGTTCAATGCCCCCCATTGTAAATGGGAGAAATTGCCATTTATTGAGATGTGGTAGTGTAGTGATAACATAGTAATCTAGAACCCCAGATTAATATTCTGGGATGTGGATTAAAATCACACCATGATTGATAGTAAAATTTAAGCGCAACAAAAAACAGAATGGAAATCAAGAACTAGCTTAATGCTGACCAATAAACACTGTCAGTTGTCATTAAAGCCGATCTGAGTCACTAATGTCCTTGAGGGAAGGAAATCTGCCTCCTTCCCTGGTCTGTCGTACAGGTGTCTTCAGACCCCGCAGTAATGTAGTTGACTGTGCTGAAATTAGGGATGTACCAAATGCTGGCCTGGGTGGTAATGCCCAAATTCCACTTCAGCAGTCAGCCTCCAATCTTCAGGTAAGCATCCTCCAAGGTGGACTCTGAGATATACAATAATGTAGAATCGCTGAGCAGACGCTGATAGCCAAGTTTCATACCCACGATGATGGCCTCAACCGTCATCTAGGGTTCATGTCATGCCACATGTGACCCCACCTTGCTGTTCTGTATCTGTAAAATCTCCGTTTTGACAGCATCACCTTGATAAATTGTTATGATCTCTATACCTTAGTTTGTATAGTTTTGAATTACTTATTACACTCTCTGTCTCTGTCTCTCTCTCTCTCTCTCTCTCTCTCTCTCTCACACACACACACACACACACACACACACACACACACACACAGACCATCTCTCCCTCTCCCGCGCACACATTTATGAGTGAATCATTTCATCCAAGATGTTTGTTTATTTGCAGATACATTCTATTTTGTTCAGAAAACACACAATTTGTAGTCACAGTCAGTCAGTGTGACATCTTATAAATTCCAGCTTTTGGAATAAAACCAGTCTGATTCCAAATCAAACTCTGAGATAGATTCTGAACAAGGTCTCACACCTGCAATTCAGCATCTGACTTGAGATGTCACCTTTTGTATTTTTCCATCACACTACCTGATTGACATGATAGCACAGCACTGACATTGACTTTGCAATCACTTTCAGAAAGACATCAAAGGATCCCCACAGTATGGAAACAGTCTATTCAGCCCAACAAATCCACACAAACCTTCTGAAGAACATCCCACCCACACCCATTCCCTAACCTTATATTTCCCATGGCACACCTAACCTACACATCCCTGGATACTATGGGACAATTTAGCATGGCCAATCACCTAGTCTGCACATCTTTGGACTGAGGGAAGAATCTTGGCAGAAACCCATGCAAACTTGGGGAGAACAGGCAAACTCCACACAACAGTTTCCGGAGTCTGGAATCAAACTTGTGTCTCTGGTACTGTGAGGCAGCAATGCTAACTGGGTCACCCTTTGCACACCATCTAACAGTCTTGGTCACCTGCAGAGACTTAGTATCTGACACTCCATTCACACCAGTTGCGACTTTTGGCCTCTCTGCCCTTGATTTCTCTGCCATTCAACTCTTTGTCTGTGTGCTCTCTCTCTCACTGCACCTGATGAAGGGTCTGCACTCTGAAAGCTTGTGTGATTCCAAATAAACCTGTTGGGCCGAAGCCTGGTGTCATGTGATTTTTGACTTTATCCACCCTAGTCTAACACTGGCACCTCAAAATCATGGGTGCAGCTCCAGCAACACTCAAGAACCTTGACATCATCCAGGATAAATCAGCCCACTTGATTGGCACCATATCTCTCCCACAAATATCTACTTCTTCCACCACTGACACTCAGTAGCAGCAGTGTGTACTATCTGCAAAATGCACTGAAGAAACTCACCAAGACTCCCTTGACAGAACCTTCAACTTTTTACAAAACTGAAAGGATCCTTCAACACTATCCCCAACAAATATTCCCAGGACAGGGACAGCATGGGGTTAGATATGGAGTAAAGCTCCCTCTGCTCTTTTATCATCATAGAGTTATCATAGAATCCACAGTGAGGAAACAGGCCATTTGGCCCATCAAGTCCACACTGACCCTCTGAAAAGCATCTCATCCAGATCCACCCACCTACACTATCCCTGCATTTCCATGGTTAATCCAACTATCCTGCACATACCTGGATATTACGGACACTATAGCATGGCCAATCCACCCAATCTGCATGTCTTTGGACTGTGGGTGGAAACTGGAGTATGAAGAGGAAACTCACGCTATCGCAGGGAGAATGTACAAACTCCACACAGGCAGTTGCCTGAGACTGGAATTGAACCCCAGGCATTGGCGCTGTGAGCCGCTGTGCTGCTCCAATGTTGGATATTTTGGCTTTGAGCTGCACTCCTGGAAGCAATTATTTGACTCAGAAATGGATGTGGGATTCTATTAAGTACCAGTTGATTAGAATGCAGGGCAGGCAGGTTCCTGTGAAAATCAAGGACAGAAATGGCAGGATACAAGAATCTTGGACGATGGCAGGAGAGCTCGCAGAGGTCTCAGAGGATGCCAACATAGTACTATTAGAAGAATGGTTAGGATAAACAGGGAACTGGAGACTCGTGAATCAAACATAAGTGGTCGGGGGACACAGTTGGAAAACATGGTGAGGAATACAATCTCCACTTGGAGAGGCAAGGATTAATGAAGCATAGTTAGGGGAGATCATGTCTGACAGGTTTTATTGGATTTTTCGAGGAGGTGACTCAATGTGTAAATGAGGATAGTACAGTGGATGTAGTCCATCTGGACTTCAGAAAGGCTTTTAACATGGAATGAAGAAGCTAAGAACACATTGGATCCAGAACCATTTGGAAAAAATCGAATCTAAAATTTGGCAGGAAGCAGAGGACTGCTTTCATGAATGGATTGTGATTGTCCTTTGTTGGGAACAGGAAGTCAAGAATAATAATAACGAAACAGCCCTTGCTAAAGTATAGAAACCAAATACAGATTAACAGTCAAATGGAAACATAAAGAACAAAACTGAAACTTATTAAATTAATGCCTGGGGTGATGATGCACTCCAGCACTGATGGCATCTTCCAAAGTGACTATCACTTTATTCTTTATGCTTTATTCGCTCACAGGATGAGGGCATTGCTGGCTAGGCAGCATTTATTGCCCATCCCTAATTGTCCAGAGGACAGTTAAGAGTCAATCACATTGCTGTGGGTCCAGAGTCACATGTAGGTCAGACCAGGTAAGGATGGCAGTTTCCTTCCCTAAAGGGCATTAGTGAACTGGACAGGTTTTTCTGACAATAAACAATGTTTTCACAGTTACAGTGGACCTTTCATTCCAGATACTTTATTGAATTCAAAATCCACAATCTGCCTTGATAGGATTCGAAACCAGGTCCCCAGAATGTTAGATAATAAAATGTGAGGCTGGATGAACACAGCAGGCCCAGCAGCATCTCAGGAGCACAAAAGCTGACGTTTCGGGCCTAGACCCTTCATCTAGGCCAGAAACGTCAGATTTTGTGCTCCTGAGATGCTGCTGGGCCTGCTGTGTTCATCCAGCCTCACATTTTATTATCTTGGATTCTCCAGCATCTGCAGTCGCCATTATCACTGATACAATTACCCCAGAATGTTAGCTGAATTTTTGGATTAATAGTCTAACAATAATACCAGCAGGCCAATACCTCCCCTGGCAATTTGAGCTCCTAAGCCTGATCCATCGTTCAGTTAAATCATAACTCATCTGTACTGTATTTCTATTAACCCATAATAGTTTCACCACTTTGAACACTCACACAAAAATCAAACAAATTCAGTTTTAAAATGTGAAAGGAAGCTAATTGGATTTAACATTGGCTCGATGATAGAGCAGCATGATAGTTGAAGGTTGTTTCTCAGTTTGGAGGCCTGTGATTATTGATGTGCCACAGGGGTTGATGCTGGAACCCTTGTTATTTGTTATTTACATAAAAATGAACTGGATGCGAATATATGAGGCATGATTAGTAAGTTTGTAGATGATACAAAATTAAGAGGTATCATTGATAGTGAAGAAGGTTATCAAAGATTACAAAGGAATCTTGATCAGATGGGGAAGTAGGCTGAGGATTGGGAATTTTTTTTTCTTCATTCATTCATGGGATGAGAGTGTTGCTGGCTATGTATCATTTATTGCCCATCCCTAACTGCCCAGAGGGCGGTTAAGAGTCAACCACATTGCTGTGGGTCTGGAGTCACATGGAGGCCCGATCAGGTATGGATGGCAGTTTCCTTCCCTAAAGGACATTAGTGGACCCGATGGGCTCACCTGACAATTGGCAATGGATTCATGGTCATCTTTAGAGTCCTAATTCCATTTATTTATTCCATCTAGAAGGACAAGGGCAGCAGATACATGGGACCACCACCCCCTGCAAGTTCCCCTCCAAACCGCTCACCATCCTGACTTGGAATATATCAGTCCTCCATCAGTGTTGCTGGGTAAAAATTGTGGAAATCTGTCCTTAATCATAAAAGAAGGCAGCTCACCACCACCTTCAATAGCAACTGGAGGTGAGCAATAAATCCTGGCCAACCAGTGACATCACACAGCATGCAAATGAATTGAAAAAAAATAAACATTCTTGTTTTTTGTCCCACTTCTCTTTGTGCTTGGTCTTGTTTTGTTCTGATTGGATGATTGCAGACCTTCATCTGTGGATTTTTTCAGTTCTTGACTGCAATTGTATGCATTGGAGGTGGCTTGGCCTAGTCTACCCTTAGACTTTTGCTTGCTTTGTCTAGGTCCCCTTCATGTTGTATTAATTGGTTATCCTTAGTCTGCTCTTAGTCGATAATAATCTGCATGTAGGCATGGAATAATAGTTGCAAGTCTTCATTCACACCGTATGGTGATGAGTGTCATGTTCAGAGACCTCTCACAGTCTCAGACTCTTTTGAGTGCTCTGCTGTTGTCCGGAGTACAATGTCATTTACATTGTCATTGTCACTGCCTGATTTCCATCAACCCCTTATTCTATGGGGCTTTTTTAGAAGCCGAAACGTTTCAATGAGACCACCTTTCATTCTAAGAAATGTTCTAGTCTGCTCAATCTCTCATCATTTCCATTATTTCAGAAGTTATTTCTGTAATGTTGGATTTTTTCGACTTTGATCTGCGTTTCTGGAAGCAATTATTCCTGAACAGGCATGTTCCTGTGAAAATGAAGGACGGGAGTGGCAGGGTTCAGGAACCTTGGATGACAGGGGAAATGAACAGCTTAGCCAGACAGTTATTGCTGGCATCTGCAGTCTCCTGCAACTAGGCCTCTAACAGAAAGAACCAAGTGACCATGCATTGTCAGAGATAGTCAAGGTGTCACAGTCTTGAATTTTTTTGATTCCTGTACCATTTAAGGTCATGAATCAATCATGTTTCTCCATCTGCTGCCCACAAGTACATTTTACAGGTGACCAATGCCAGCTTTGAGGGCAGCTAGCTGCACTCACTTTACTACTGAGGAGCTCAGTCAGAATGAGATGGTCCTCAATGTGGAGTTCACATCAATGTAGGGAGCCTTAGAATTCAGTCATCGTCAACCAACTAACAGCATCCAATAAGTCAGCTGATGAGTAACCAAGAGGGATTATCATACAGCTGCCACAAAGCTGTGAGTTCTTCATCTTATTCCAGTTCCATCCACCACAGATCATCACAAGTCCAGCGTAACTCAAGATATGTCTGATGTCTCCTGTATGAAACCTTAGCAAATAGCAACTGATATTTATTGCATCTTATTTATAAAAGGCACAAACTAGCATCAAGAGATATTAGGATCAATAAATGTCCAAAGAGTTGCCTTTAAACAGGGTAAGTCAGAGAGGTTTAGTTATGGAATTCCAGAGGCTTGTTTTTTCCTCTATTCATTTGCAGGAATTGACTGTCACTGCCTGGGCCAGCATTTCTTTCCCATCCCTAGTTGCCTTTGAGAAGCTGAGGGTGATCTGCCTTCTTGAACCATTGCAGTCCACTAGCTGTGGGTTGACCCACAATGCTAATAGGGAGGGAATTCCAGTTGCAATGCAGGCAGCTACCAATGGTGGATTGAATATCACTCAGGACATTCATGGGGCAGATTGTATTAGATGACCGCAGAGAATTGTTTGGGGGTTGTGGGACTGGAGAGAATCACAGAGAGGAGCTAGGCCATGGAGATATTTGAAAACAAGGACTAAAATTTTAAAATCAATACACCTCAGGATTGGGAGCCAGTGTAATTCAGCAAGAAAGTAGGTGAGGGATAATTGAGACTCACCTTGAATTAAGACAGAAGAGTTTTGGATGTCCTAAGACTAATGGACATGGTACAACAGAAATCATGAGCATGAGGGATCATTAAGCAAACTATCAGAATGCTGAGAAGGCAATTGTAGTACCTTAATACATCTTTAGTCTGCCTCAGCAAGGGCTTCCAAATGATAGTGTTCTGCTGAATAAAGCATATCAGAGAAGATTGGTGCTGTGGAGGATTCAAAGAAAGGCTACATCATATCAAGTGATCATTCAGCCATCAGATCTGAACTGGCGCTTTCAAAGGAGAGTTGACCAGCCCCATCTTTGAAGTAGGAGGAAGAGGTGGGATTCGGAAGAGAGTAGGAGTCAAGAAAGCATGTGGCTAAGCGGCATGTGGTCAAGGAATAGCAGCCAACTGATGGAATTTGAGGTTACTTATCAGCAGCACCAACTGCAACATGGAGCTGAATGCATGACCAAAAGGTCTTGCTATAACATAGTATAGGGTTACACCTGGAACATTATGTACAATTTTATGCCCAGGCTTTCATGGAATCAGGCTGATTCCTCTGTAGATAATGGTAGAGTGGCCAACATGGACATGGCAGTCTGGTCCTTGCTGACTCCATTCTGATGCTAAGCATTTCAAATCCCCTGCACAATATTAATGGGGTGGGGCTGGTTTTGACCGGAGATGTGGTTCACAGTATCTTGAGAGAAGTTGAGAACTATGAGGCAGGTTTAGTCCAGAATTAAAGTAGAACAGCCATTCAACATTCCCTTCTAACTTTTTCATACAGCTATCAAGATCGCATAGGTATTCATTGTATCAAAGTATCAGCTAATCTTATGTAAAACAAAACACAGGTATTGAAAACTCCTTAAAGAAAAGGATGTTATTATACAAGATAATAAAGATATGAATACGAGTAAAATAACCACTTCCTTGTGTGCTATTTCAACGTTACCTACGTTATTAAGACCATCTTGGACCTCAGCCAGGAATTCATAATAAGGCCATCTGGTAAAAACCATGCCTAACCATCTTTTCAGATTGCTTCTGTAGGCATGGTTACCAAATGGTCTCATTATGAATCCTTGGCTTAACTCTATGAAAAATTAATGGACTCAGCCTGTGGATAATGTTGGCAACTCTCGAGCAAAGGTCCAGCACAGGACTTTGTATGAATTTCATTGCAATAAGCTATTCTTTCTTTTATTTTTAGTGTCATGAAAGTCATAGAGACCGACAGCCCAGAAAAAGGCCCATTGCATCTCTGGCAGCCAAAACACCTGCCTGGGTTCAATTCGCAGAAAACCTACATTCTGTCCACAAGAAGACCCTGAGCTTCCGGTTGCCTGACATTTCAACACAGCGCCATGTTATCTGGCCAACATCTCTGTCTCCAGCTTGCTACAGTGTTCCAGTGAAGTTCAACGTAAACTGGGAGAACAGCAACGAATTTTCTGCTTGGTAATTCTACAGCCTTCTGGATCCAATATTGAGTTTGACAACTTGGGGGCTTGCACACATTTTCCATGTTTTCCCTCACCCCGCACACCAGGCTTTATTATTACATGGTCTGTTATTACAGTCAACCCATTGTTAGGCAATAACAGCCCCCAATAGCAGCTATTCATTCTCCTATGCTGACTGTTATCCACTCATTTTTTTGTTTACCTATGTTTTCTATCTCTTTGGGCTCCATCTCCACCTACCATTTACTCATTCTCCCCTCTCCCCACCCTTTTTATTACATATAAAACAATCTTTTCCTAGTTACCATCAGTCCTGAAGAAGGGTCTCTGTGCCTGAAGCATTAACTCTACTTTCTCTCCACAGATGCTGCCAGACCTGCAGAGTCTTTCCAGCAATTTCTGATTTTGTTTCTGATTTCCAGCATCCGCAGTTCTTTTGGTTTTTCACCTGATGTTTTTCTAATTCAAAGATCCAACATTCTGCTGATAGCCTCTTCTGCCTTGTCATCACCAAGTGCACATCTAAACACTTTTTAAATGCTGTGAGGTTTACTGCCTCTACGACCCTTACAGGCAGCGAGTTCCCAACTCCCAACGTCCTCTGGGTGGAAAACATTTTCCTCATGTCCTGTCTAAACATTTTGCCTTTCCTTAAATCTATGCCCCCGATCACTCCATCAAGAGGAAGAGTTTCTTCCTGTCTAACTGCATATTTACATACATCTCAATCTTGCCCCCTCTCAATCTCCTCTGCTCTGAGGAAAACACGCCCAGTCTGTCCAATCTCTCTTCGCAACTGAAAGTCTCTAGTCCAGGCAACATCCTGATAAATCTAACATCCTGAAAAACTATGGATGCTGTAAATCAAGAACAAAAATAGAAGTTACTTCCATTCTGAGGAAGGCTCGCCAGACCTGAAACATTAACTCTGATTTACTTCATGGATGCTGCTGAGCTTCCAGCAACTTTTGTTTTTGATCCTGAAAAATCTCTTTTGCATCCTCTCCCATGCAATCACATCCTTCCTATGATGTGGATATCAACACTGAACACAATAACTCTAACTGTGGCCTTACCAATGTTTACCACTGTTCCAGCATCACCACCCTGCTCTTTATTGCCCATGGCTTAGTTTAAAGGCAAGTTAATAAGGCCATATGCCTTATTAACTACTTTATCCACCTACTCTGATACCTTAAGGGAATCAGTGGGCATGTGCGCCAACGCCCCTCTGATCCTTGGTGCTTCCCAGAGTCTTACCATTCATTATGTATTCTATCACATTGTTTGTCCTGCCCAAGTGCATCACCTCACACTTATCCAGATTGAATTCCATTTGCTGCTGATCAGCCCATCTGACCAGCTCATCCTTTGTAATCCAAAGCTAACCTCTTCACCATTTACCAACCCACCAATTTTTGTATAATCTGTGAACATATTGATCAACCTGCCTGCAATCAACTCTGAATCCTTTATATTTACCACAAACAGCAAGGGCTCTAACACCAAACCCTGTGGAACGCGACTAAATGCAGACTTCCAGTTTGAAGAACAGCCCTCAAACATCACCACCTGCCTCTTGCCAGTCTGCCAAATGTAGTTCTAATTGCCATTTTTGCTTATTCACTGGATCCCATGGGCTCTTACCTTTGCTATTGGTTTCCCATGCTGGACCTTATCTCAAGTGGATCCAAGTGGACCAGAACAAAAGTATTTCCCTCCATCTACACATGTGGTTACCTCTTTGAAAAATTCAACCCAGTTGGTTAGACAAAACCATGTTGACTGTTCTTGATTAATTCCTGATTCTCCAAATACAGATTAAGTCTGTTCCTCAGCATTGCTTCCATTAGTTTCCCTACAATCAAAGTTAGACTGTAGCCTCTCCAAAGTCTGCACGTCCTTCTGGTGGTGTGGCATGGATAGTCAGCATGGATTTGTGAGAGGTACATTGTGCCTCACAAATCTCACTGAATTCTTTGAAGAGGTGACCAAACACGTGGATGAAGGTAGAGCAGTGGATGTGATATACATGGATTTAAGTAAGGCATTTCATAAAGTTCCCCATAGTAGGCTCATGCAGAAGGTAAGGAGATGTGGGATGGGGGAAATATGGCAGATTGGATTCAGAATTGGCTGACCCTTAGAAGACAAAGGTTGGTAGTGGATGGAAAATATTCAACATGGTGCTCAGTTACGAGTGGTGTACCTCAAGGATCCATTCTGGGTCCTCTTCTATTTGTGATTTTTGTAAATGCTTTGGATGAAGTAGTAGAAGGATGGATTAGTAAAGATGGGTCATGTTGTGTAAAGTGCGGAGGGCTGTTCTAGGTTACAAAGGGACATTGATAGAATGCAGAGCAGGCCTGAGAAGTGGCAGATGGAGTTTAACCCTGAAAAGTGTGAGGTGATTCATTTTGGAAGGAAAAACTTGTAAGCAGAATACAGGGTTAATGAAAAGATCCTTGACAGTGTGGAGGAGCAGAGGGATCTTGGGGTTCATGACCACAGCTCCCTGAGAGCTGCCACCCAGGTGGATAGAGTTGTTAAGAAGGCATATGGTTTGTTAGCTTTCATTAACAGAGGGATTGAGCTCAAAAGTCGTGAAGTTATGCTGCAGCTTTACAAAATCCTGATTCAGCCACATCTGTATTGTGTCCAGTTCATTACAGGAAAGATGTGGATGAGTTGGAAAGGGTGCAGAGGAGATTTACCATGAAGTTGCGTGGAATGGAGGGAAGGTCTTATGAGGAAAGGTTGAGAGAGTTAGGGCTTTTCTCTTTCGAACGACGAAGGGTGAGAGGTGACTTGGTAATGGTGTACTAAGATAGTTTAGACAGCCAGAGACATTTTCCAAGGGTGGAGGAAGCTTTTACGAGGGGATATAGTTTTAAAGTGAGTGGAGGTAGATATCAGGAAGACATCAGAGGTAGGTTCTTTGCTCAGAGAGTGGTCGGCGCGTGGAATGCATTGCCGGAGAGGGTAGTGGAGATGGCCTCACCAGGGGCATTTAAGTGACTATTTCTTTCAAAAGGTTCCATTTCCTTGAGGAAGCTCCCTTCTAAACTAGATCCAGATTTGTAATTAATTTCATCCCACACCAGCTGAGACAGTCTTAAAGAAAGTCACTTCCACTGATCTCCCAATGTCTCCTTTCGGAAGGGAATTTGGGGTGGTACAGTGGCTCCATGATTAGCACTGCTGTCTCACAGCACCAGGGACCTGGGTTCAATTCCACCCTCGGGCAACTGTCTGTGTGGAGTTTGCACATTTTCCCCATGTCTGCATGGGTTTCCTCCAGGTGCTCCAGTTTCCTCCCACAGTCCAAAGATGTGCAGGGTAGATCGATTGGCCATGCTAAATTGCCCATAGTGTTCACGAATCTTTGGGTTAGGTGGGTAACAGGGGGAATGGGTCTGGGTGGGATACTCGAAGGTTTGGTGTGGACTTGTTGGGCCAAAGGGCCTGTTTCTATCACTGTAGGGATTCGATGATCTATGATCTATGAAAACCCTCAGAATCTGATGTTGTTGACAGAGATTAATAAGTATTTGATGGAATCTTGGGAACTGACTGGATGGCAAAGTGTATAGTTCAGTGTAACACCAACGGCACGATTTGACTGCAAATGAGGGAGACTTGGAGTCTGCCTTCTCTTCCTGCCCATTGAGGGAAGGAAAATGGGGAGGCATCACTGGCAAAAACTACCAAGAAAACAGCTCAAGATGAAAAATTAGCAGACGCTGAACCAGGAGACTGCCTCCAGGCAGGGTGCATGTGAATAAATGAATGGTTTTGAAGGATATAGGGCTATTGCAGGAAGGTAGAATTAAGGTAGTCTGTTGGCCAGGATCTAATTAGAGGCTGGGACAGAGTTGAGGAATGCCAAACCAGTCTCTATTCTTCATGTTCTGAGCCAGGAGCATAAAGAGGGTTTGGTTTCACTGCATGTGAGAGAGTGTGGAAACTGTTTATGTCTGAGAGATTGTGGACAGTGAAGAGGCAAAGAGCAGTGTGTTAGAGACAGGAGACAGTGTGAGTAGACCACATTCTACATGTAGGCAGACCCACTGTATTTACAGCTGGGATTAATCCACCCAGTTGCTAGATATAGCTGTCTGAATGTCTGCCATAAACATGTGATTTCATACCCTAAATAGAGCATGGCAAAATCTATTTGAGTGAACAAATTAATCAGATAAGAATAGTCCATGGTTCATACGACATTTCATTAATTTTCCTTATTATTAGTTATTAAAACCAAATATAAACTTTTAATCATGACACATAACATAGTTGAAACACTACACAATGAGACAAGAGTGGGATGTATAATCATGTTATAGTGAGGGGTTGTGGAGTATACTGGAATGTTATAGTGAGGGGTTGTGGAATATATCAGTGTTACAGTGAAGAGTATGGGATATATCAGCTGTAACAGTGAGGGTTGTGTGGTATATCATGATGATACAATGAGGGGTGTGAGATATATCACAGTGTTACAGTGAGGGCCGTGGATTTACCTGAGTGTTACAGTGGGGGGTGTGGGGTATATCAGAATGATACAATGTGGGTATAGGATATATCACAGTGTTACAGTGAGAGCTATGAGGTATATTCAGGTGTTACAGTGAGGGTTATGGGACACATCAGAGTGTTACAGTGAGAGCTGTGCGATATATTAGAGAGTTACATTGAGGGGGGTGGGGTATATCAGAGTGTTACAATGAGGGCTCTGGGATATATTCAGGTGTTATAGTGAAGGATGTGGTATATTTCAGAATGATACTATGTAGGCATGGATATATCACAGTGTTACAGTAAAAGCTATGGGAGATATTAGAGAGTTACATAGAACATAGAACATAGAACATAGAACAGTACAGCACAGAACAGGCCCTTCAGCCCACAATGTTGTGCCGACCATTGATCCTCATGGATGCACCCTCAAATTTCTGTGACCATATGCATGTCCAGCAGTCTCTTAAATGACCCCAATGACCTTGCTTCCACAACTGCTGCTGGCAACGCATTCCATGCTCTCACAACTCTCTGCGTAAAGAACCTGCCTCTGACATCCCCTCTATACTTTCCACCAACCAGCTTAAAACTATGACCCCTCGTGCTAGCCATTTCTGCCCTGGGAAATAGTCTCTGGCTATCGACCCTATCTATGCCTCTCATTATCTTGTATACCTCAATTAGGTCCCCTCTCCTCCTCCTTTTCTCCAATGAAAAGAGACCGAGCTCAGTCAACCTCTCTTCATAAGATAAGCCCTCCAGTCCAGGCAGCATCCTGGTAAACCTCCTCTGAACCCTCTCCAAAGCATCCACATCTTTCCTATAATAGGGCGCCCAGAACTGGACGCAGTATTCCAAGTGCGGTCTAACCAAAGTTTTATAGAGCTGCAACAAGATCTCACGACTCTTAAACTCAATCCCCCTGTTAATGAAAGCCAAAACACCATATGCTTTCTTAACAACCCTGTCCACTTGGGTGGCCATTTTAAGGGATCTATGTATCTGCACACCAAGATCCCTCTGTTCCTCCACGCTGCCAAGGATCCTATCCTTAATCCTGTACTCAGTTTTCAAATTCGACCTTCCAAAATGCATCACCTCGCATTTATCCAGGTTGAACTCCATCTGCCACCTCTCAGCCCATCTCTGCATCCTGTCAATGTCCCGCTGCAGCCTACAACAGCCCTCTACACTGTCAACGACACCTCCGACCTTTGTGTCGTCTGCAAACTTGCTGACCCATCCTTCAATTCCCTCGTCCAAGTCATTAATAAAAATTACAAACAGTAGAGGCCCAAGGACAGAGCCCTGTGGAACCCCACTCACCACTGACTTCCAGGCAGAATATTTTCCTTCTACTACCACTCGCTGTCTTCTGTTGGCCAGCCAATTCTGTATCCAAGCAGCTAAGTTCCCCTGTATCCCATTCCTCCTGACCTTCTGAATGAGCCTTCCATGGGGAACCTTATCAAATGCCTTACTGAAGTCCATATACACCACATCCACAGCTTGACCCTCATCAACCTTACTAGTCACATCCTCAAAAAACTCGATAAGGTTTGTAAGGCATGACCTACCCCTCACAAAGCCGTGTTGACTGTATTTGATCAAGCCATGCTCTTCCAGATGGTCATAAATCTTATCCCTCAGAATCCTTTCTAACACCTTGCAGACGACAGACATGAGACTTACTGGTCTATAATTGCCGGGGATTTCCCTATTTCCTTTCTTGAAGAGAGGAATTACATTTGCCTCTCTCCAGTCCTCAGGTACGACTCCAGTGGAGAGCGAGGATGCAAAGATCTTCGCAAGTGGCGAAGCAATTGCATTTCTCGCTTCCCAAAGCAGCCGAGGACAAATCTGATCCGGGCCTGGCGACTTGTCAATCTTAATGTTTGACAATGTCAATCTTAATGTTTACAGTGAGGGGTATGGGGTATATCAGAGTGCTACAGTGAAGGCTATGGGATATATTCAGGTGTTACAGTGAGGAATGTGGGATATATAAGTGCATCATAGTGAGAGGTGTGATATATATCAGAGAGTGTTTAGTGAGGACTGTGAGAGATTTATCAAAATGATACAATGTGGGGGTATGGGATATATCAGAATGTTACAGTGAGAGGTATGGGATATATCAGAGTGTTACAGTGAGAGCTGTGGGATATATCAGAGTGTTAATTGTGCCCGAGTGAATCCAAGTCAAGCTTGAGCCCAGGTTATAAAAAGTAATGGTCCTAACACCAAACCCTGGGAATCTACACCATAAAGCTTTCTCCATTCTGAAAGCAACCATTCACCATCGTTGTCTCTTCCGAGTCACTCAACCAATTCTGAATCTGCATTTCCACTGTGCCTTTTATTCCTTGGGCTTCAATTTTGCTGACAAGCAAGCCTGTTATGTGACACTTTGTCAAGGGCTTTCTGGAAGTCTATGTATGCCACATCCACTGCAATACCCTCATCAAACCTGTTATTTGATCAAGAGAATCAACCAAAATACTTACAAATGATTCCTCCATAACAACTACATTCCTGCTTACCTTAGCCCACATTTGTCTAAGTGACAGTTAATTGTATCCTATCATATTGTTTCTCCTAGTTCACCACAGAAGTTAATCCAACTGGTGTGTAATTGCTGGGTTTATCTTAAACTTTTTTTTCTGTACATGGACGTAACGTTTGCAACTTTTGCATTCTTTAGCACCATGTCCTCACCCAGAAGGTGCAGTGATGAGTTGGGTGAATAAGGAAGTTATGATGGTGGTGCTGGGCTGGAGGGGTGTGCTCAGGTGGGAGTAGAATATGGAAAGTTGTTTTTTTTCTACTTTTGTCAACATCTAAGAGAGCAGGAGTTGAAAAATAGCATGAGGGAGGAACTAAAAGCCAGCAGGAGGTTGACTCTGCAAGGCCATTCAATCACTTTCACAGAAAAAGTCACATTACTAGGAAGCAGGTAAGTGGCTGGTTTGTAAATTTTAAATTCGTTTAAAGCTGAGGAAATCTACTAGTAATTGTAAGGTTGCACGAGCACTTAAGTTTACTAATGGCAATAAAGCTTGTTGGAAGTAGTAGAGTTTATTAATTATAAGCTGATTGATAAAAACAAACTAATACAGGCATAAGAAAGACAGCAAGCTGTTGATGTGGTGGAACAGCAGGATGTGGGATTCCTCGCTGCCATTGTGATCCAGAGCCATTACACCTGCAGTAAATGTTTGAGACTGGAGACAGTAGTAAGGCAAACAAGGGCATAAACTAAAGACAGAATGGGAAATTAGAAAAGTGATAGGTAGAGAATTCAAGGGCAAAAATCAAACAGGGCCAGGATGCAAAACAATGCAAAGTTTATTCAGAATGTTAAAAAGACAAGGCTTAAGGCCTTGTGATAATAAAGTGAATGAATTAATTGTGCAAATAGATATAGATAGCTATGCTACTGTTGGGATTAGGGAGATGTGACTGCAGCATATACAGGGATGGGAACAGAATTTACAGGGTTATTCAGCTTATAGGAAAAATAAAGAGGAAAAGAACATGGAAAAGCATTGCTGGTTAAACAGGAAATTAATGCAATAATGAGGTAAGGTATTAGCTCGGATAAAGTGGAACCTGTATGGGTAGAGCTTAGGTATGCCAAAAGGCAGAAAACGATAGTGCGCGCTTTATATAGATGCCCAAACAGAAGTGGCTACATGAGGGATTAAACAGGAAATTACTGATGCTTGTAATGAAGGGTGACTTTAATTGCAAATAGATTGGGAAAATCAAATCAGTAAAATGCTGAAGAGGAAGAGTTTTTGGAGTTTGAATGAGATAATTTTATGAATCAGTACATTAAGGAACCAGCTGGAAGACAGCCCATTCTAGAACAGGTATTTTGTAATGTGTGAGGAATACTCTGCAATCTGGCTGTCAAAAGCCTCTTGGGGAAGAGCGACCATAAAATAATAGAATTCTTCAATAAAATGGAGAGCGATATGATTTTAAGACAAGGGACCTGAATCTAAATAAAGGAAACTACAATGATAGGAGGTGCAAGCTTGCTATGGTAAACTGGGGAGCATTACCTAATGGGATGACAATCAGTGGGCAATGGCAAACATATTCGGAGCGCATGAAAGAACTACAACAATTGTTCATTCTGTTTGATACAAGAATCAAAAAAGGAAATTGACCTGGCCCTGGCTAATAAGGGAAATAAGGATAGTATTCAATCAAGGAAAGGGCGTACAAATTGGCCAAGAAGTGCAGCAGATCTGAGGATTAGGAGCAGTTTACATTTCAGCAAAGAAGAACAAAGGGATTGATTAAGGATGGGGAAATAGACCATGAAAGTAAGTTTGTGAGGTACATAGAAACTGATTAGAAAAGTTTCTAAAAGTATGCAAAGTGAAAATAATTAATGAAGACAAATGTTGCTCCCTTACATTCTGAAACAGGATAAGAACAAAGAATGATGGAACAATGAAACACGTATTTTCATTTTGTCTTCAGAAAAAAGGAATCAAAAAATGTCCCAAAAATGGCAGGAAACAGATAGTCTAGTGAGAGAAGGAAACTGAGGGAAAACAGTATTATGGCGATGAGAATTGACATTGGGGAAATTGATGGGCTTGAAGGCCAATAAATGCCCATGTCCTGATAATCTACATCCCAAAGTGCTTAAGGACATTGCCCGAGGAGTGGTGGGTGTTGGTTATCTTCCAACCTTCAGTAGACTCTGTATCAGTTCCAATGTATTGGAGCGTAGCTAATATACCCACAATTTTTAAAAGGAGGTAGAGAGAAAACGCAATTATAGACCAAGATAATAAAGTGTGAATCTGGATGAACACAGCAGGCCAAACAGTATCTCAGGAGCACAAAAGCTGACGTTTCGGGCCTAGACCCTTCATCAGAGAGGGGGGTGGGGTGAGGGTTCTGGTATAAATAGGGAGAGAGGGGGAGGCGGACCGAAGATGGAGAGAAAAGAAGATAGGTGGAGAGGAGAGTATAGGTGGGGAGTTAGGGAGGGGATAGGTCAGTCCAGGGAAGACGGACAGGTCAAGGAGGTGGGATGAGGTTAGTAGGTAGGAAATGGAGGTGCGGCTTAGGGTGGGAGGAAGGGATGGGTGAGAGGAAGAACAGGTTAGGGAGGCAGAGACAGGCTGGGCTGGTTTTGGGATGCAGTGGGGGGACGGGAAGAGCTGAGCTGGTTGTGTGGTGCAGTGGGGGGAGGGGACGAACTGGGCTGGTTTTGGGATGCGGTGGGGGAAGGGGAGATTTTGAAGCTGGTGAAGTCCACATTGATTCCATTGGGCTGCAGGGTTCCCAAGCGGAATATGAGTTGCTGTTCCTGCAATCTTCGGGTGGCATCATTGTGGCACTTCAGGAGGCCCATGATGGACATGTCATCTAAAGAATGGGAGGGGAAGTGGAAATGGTTTGCGACTGGGAGGTGCAGTTGTTTATCGCGAACCGAGCGGAGGTGTTCTGCAAAGCGGTGTCCTGCAGGGTTCAGTGTTGGGGCCACAGCTGTTCACCTTATATATTAATGATCTGGATGAAGGGACTGGGGGCATTCTGGCAAAGTTTGCCAATGATACAAAGATAGGTGGACAGGCAGGTAGTACTGAGGAGGTGGGGAAGCTGCAGAAAGATTTAGACAGTTCAGGAGAGTGGTCCAGGAAATGGCTGATGAAATTCAATGTGAGTAAATGTGAGGTTTTGCACTTTGGAAAAAAGAATACCAGCATGAACTATTTTCTAAATGGTGAGAAAATTCGCAAATCAGAAGTGCAAAGGGATCTGGGAGTGTTGGTCCGGGATTCTCTAAAGGTTAACTTGCAGGTAGAGTCCGTAATTAAGAAAGCAAATGTAATGTTGTCACTTATCTCAAGAGGGTTGGAATATAAAAGCAGCGATGTGCTTCTGAGGCTTTATAAGGCTCTAGTTAGGCCCCGTTTAGAATACTGTGTCCAATTTTGGGCCCCACACCTCAGGAAGGACATACTAGCCCTGGAGCGTGTCCAGCGTAGATTCACACGGATGATCCCTGGAATGGTAGGTTTAACGTATGATGAACGGCTAAGGATCCTGGGATTGTACTCATTAGAGTTTAGAAGATTGAGGGGAGATCTAATAGAAACTTACAAGATAATGTATGGTTTAGAAGGGGTGGATGCTAGGAAGTTGTTTCCGTTAGGCGGGGAGACTAGGACCCGTGGGCACAGCCTTAAACTTAGAGGGGGTAAATTTAAAACTGAAATGAGATGACATTTCTTCAGCCAGAGAGTGGTGGGCTTGTGGAATTTATTGCCGCAGAGAGCAGTGGAGGCCGGGATGTTGGATGCCTTCAAGGCAGAGATCGACAGATTCTTGATCTCAAAAGGAATCAAGGGCTATGGGGAGAGTGTAGGGAAGTTCTGTTGAAATGCCCATCAGCCATGATTTAAATGGCGGAGTGGACTTGATGGGCCAAATGGCCTTACTTCCACTCCTATGTCTTATGGTCTTATGGACTGACCAACAGGGTACTGCAGGGATGGGTGTTTGGACCCCAACAATTCATAATATGTATTAATGATTTATATAAGGGAAGTAAATGTTAGCTGGGTGGGAGGGTGAGCTGTGAGCAAGATGCAAAGATACTTCAGTTTGATTGGGATAAACTGAGTGAGTGGGCAAGTGCATGATAGATAAAGTATAATGTGGATTAATTTGAGGTTATTCACTTTGGTAGCAAAAGCAGGAAGGCAGGTTATTATCTGAATGGTGATAGATTGGGAAAGGAGGTGCAATGAGATCTGGATGTCTTTGTACACCATGGGCAGTGAAGCTACACATGTTATGTTGGCCTCCAGAGTGAGATGATTAGATGATTAGAGTTCAGGAGTGAGGATGTCTTGCTGCAATTGTATGGGATCCTGGTGAAACCATACCTGGAAAATGATGCACGGTTTTGGTCTACATATCTGAGGAAGAATGTTCTGTCTATGAAAGAGTGCAACAAAGATTTGCAACACTGAGATGGCAGGTTTGGGGTATGACTGATCAGTTAAGATTATATTCACTGGAGTTTAGAATAATGAAACAACATCTCATACAAACCTGTAAAATTCTAACAGAACTATACACATTGAACACAGGAAGGACATTCCTGCTGAAAGGCAAGTCCAGAGCCAGGATTCACATTCTAAGGATATGGGGTGGACATTTTGGGACAGAGAGAATGAGAAATGTCTTCACCCAGAGAGTCGTGAGTCCATGGAATTCTCCACTACAAAAGGCAGTTGAGGCCAAAATATTGAATGTTTTCAACAAGGAAATGTACGTAATCCTTAGGGACAAAGGGATTAAACACTATGGGATGAAAGTGGGAATAGGGAATTGAATTAGATAATCAGGCACGATCGTATTGAATGGTTGAGCAGGTTTCAAGGCCTGCTCTGATTTTCTATGCCTCTATATTTATTCTAAGAGGCATTCACACCCCCTACTATTCGGTCCTCTGATTTGGTCAGCGGTCAGGGAAGGGAGGGTACGACCATGAGTAATACAGCTATTAGAACCCAGAAGACAGAAGTGCAGGAACAATTGCCCAATAGGTTCAGGGATCTCATAGGCCATAACAAAGAAAACGGTAACCACAGGTTTAATGAGCAAACTGATCTGGGATCATGGTGCACAAAGTCATTCAAGTGGGTGATGTACTAAGAATATTGTGGTGGCCAGGGAATGCATAGGGTACAGGTATGGTTCTATGCATCCAAGAGCAAGAATCCAAGTGGCAGTTGCCTGCCCAGTGCGAGGGCCCAGACTACCTGCACAGAGCTGGAGAGGAGATTGTAGTGGGAGTGGATGGATCCATTTGTCGTGCTCCACCAGGATACCAATGACAAAGGTAGAAAGGGTCTCTGCTGAGGGAGTCTGAGCAGCTACTGTTCTGAGGAAGGGTCACTGGACCCAAAATGTTAACTCTGATCTTGTTTTCACTGACACTGCTAGATCAGGTGAGCTTTTCCATCAACTTCTGTTTTTATTCATGAGCCGTTGCTGGCTGGTTCAAGAGATACCTTCTGGCTTAATACTTCAGCCATGAGCATGTAGACATAGATTAAACACTATGGGATGAAAGTGGGAATAGGGAATTGAATTAGATAATCAGCCACGATCGTATTGAATGGTTGAGCAGGTTTCAAGGCCTGCTCTGATTTTCTATGCCTCTATATTTATTCTAAGAGGCATTCACACCCCCTACTAAATAAGATCAGAGAGATAAATACATGACTCAAAGACAGATGTGGGAGAAATGGATTTCAGTCTCTGAGGCACTGACTCCAGAGCTGTTGAAAGAGGGAGCTGGACCATTGGGACAACCTTCATCTGAAACATGCTGGGACCTGTGTCTTGGCAAATCACGTAACTATGACATAGAGAGGACATTAAACTAAATAATAGAGAGAAGAGGTGAAGTGAAGGGAAATATGGTAATTTAAATGGAAACAAATGTGATGGAGCAGGGCAGAAAGTGACAGGAATACACAGAACACACAAATGTGGGAATGCACCAACAGCTAAGACCAGAGATTGTAAAAATTACAAAGAAACTCAGAAATTAAGGCCCTGTATTGGAATGCAGTCAGCATTTGTAACAAAAGGGATGTATTGTTAGCTCAAATAGAGATAATCTAATTGGTATTACAGAAACATGGTTAAAAGGTGACCAATGCTGGCAACTGAATATATTTTGACATATTGGAATGACAAAAAGCTAGAAGTATTGAGGGGTAGCCCTATTAGTTAGAGACAACATTCATTCAGTGGAGAGATTACCTTAGCTTGAAAGATCAAGGTGTGGAATCAGTTTTGATGAAGATAAGAGATAATAAAAGAATAAAATAATAAAAAGGGTAGGCGATGGCCTCGTGGTATTATCGCTAGCTCTGGAATTAGGAATCTACTGATCATCATTGCTGATTGTTAGAAAAAACCATTTGGCTCTCTAATGTCCTTCAGGGAAAGAAATTTGCCACTCTCACCCTGGTCTGGCCTACATGTGACTCCAGACCCACTGCAATGGGATTGACTCACAATTACCCTCTGAAATGGTTTAGCAAGCTACTCAGTCATACCTATCGCAACAAAGTCTGAAAGAAATGAAACTGGACGCATCACCTGACTTCGACCTAGGCACTGAAAAAGACAACAGCAGAACCAGCCCTGTCAACCAAACAAAGCTGGGTGTTAGTGCCAAAATTGGGAGAGCTGTCTCACAGGCTAGTTAGGCAACAGCCTGACATAGTCATACTAACAGAATCATACCTTATAGATAATGTCCCAGACACCACCATCACTATCCCTGGATATGTCCTGTCCCACTGGCAGGACAAACCCAGCAGTGGGGACAACATTGTCGCATACAGTCGGGAGGGTGTTGCTGTAGGAGACCTCAACATTGACTCTGGACCCCATGAAGTCCTGTGATTTCAAGTTAGATATGGGCCAGGAAGCGTCCTGCTGATGAATCAGTATTCCTCAAAGTTGAACACTTAGAAGAAGCACTAAGGAAGGCAAGGGCACAAAATCTACTCTGGGTGGGGGATTTCAATTTCTGCCACCAACAGTGGCTCAGCAGCAGTGCTACTGATCAAGCTGGTCGGGCCTTAAAGGTCATAGCTGCTAGAGTGGGTCTGCAGCAGGTGGTGAGGGAACCAACAAGAGCGAAAAACATACCTGACCTCATCCTTACTAATTTGCCATCTGCAGTTGCATCTGTCCATGACAGTATTGGTAAGAGTGACCATCACACAATCCTTGTGGAGACAAAGTCCTGCCTTCACATTGAGAATAACTTCCATCATGTCATGAGGCATTATCACTGTGCGAAATGGTATAGACTTGGCACAGACCTCGCAACTCAAAACTGGCTGTGGGCCAACAACAGCAGCAAAATTGTACTCCAGCACAATCTGTAGCCTCATGGCCCGGCATATCCCCCACTCAACCATTACCATCAAGCCAGGGGATCAACCCTAGTTCAATGAAGAGTGCAGGAGGGCATGCCAGGAGCAGCACCAGGCATACCTGAAAATGAGGTTTCAACCTGGTGAAGCTATCAAGTAGGATTACTTCCACGCCAACCAGTGAAAGCAGCAAGTGATAGACAGAGCTAAGCAATCCCACAACCAACAGATCAGATCTAAGCTCTGCAGTCCTGCCACATACAGTCGTGAATGGTGGTGGATAATTAGACAACTCACAGGAGGAGGAGGATCCACAAATATCCCCATCCTCAATGATGGAAGAGCCCAGCACATCAGTGCAAAAGATAAGGCTGAAGCATTTGCAGCAATCTTCAGCCAGAAGTACTGAGTGGATAACCCATCTCAGCCTTTTCCAGTGGTCCCCATCGTCACAGTTACCAGTCTTCAGCCAATTTGATTCACTCTACGTGAGAGCAAAAAACGTTTGGAGACCCAGGATACTGCAAAGACTGCGGGCCCTGACAATGTTCCAGAATAGTACTGAAGATTTGTGCTCCAGAACTTGCTCTTCCCGAGCAAAGCTGTTCTAATACGATTACAACACTGGTATCTACCCAGCAATGTAGAAAATTGCCCAGGTATGTCCTGTACATAAAAAGAGGGACAAATCCAACCCAACCAATTACTGCCCAATCAGTCTACTCTCAATTAACAGTAATGTGATGGAAGGTGTCATCAACAGAGCTATCAAACAGCAACTGCTCAGTAATGACCTGCTCAGTGTGCCCAGTTTGGGTTCCACCAGGGCCACTCAGCTCCTGACCTCATTATAGTCTTCATTCAAACATGGACAAACGAGCTGAATTCCAGGGGTGAGGTGAGAGTGATGGCACTTGAAATCAAGGATGAATTCAACCGAGTGTGGCATCAAAGAGCCCTAGCAAAACTGGAATCAATGGGTATCGAGGCAAAATCTCTGTTGGTTGGAGTCAGACCTGAAGGTAGATGGTCAAGCTTGTTGGAGGTCAATCATCTCAGCTCCTCTGCAGGAGTTCCTCAGGGTAGTGTTCTAGGCCCAACCATCTTCAGCTGCTTCATCAATGACCTTCCCTCCATCATAAAGTCGGAAGTGTGGATGTTCACCAATGATTGCATAATGTTCAGCATCATTTTCGACTCCTCAGATACTGAAGCAGTCCGTGTTCACATGCAACAAGTTCTGGACAATATCCAGGCTTGGGCTGATAGGTGGCAAGTGACATTCACGCCACACAAATGCCAGGCTATCACCATCACCAATAAGAGACAATCTAACCAATGTCCCTTGACATCCAATGGTGTTACCATCTCTGAATTCGCCACTATCAACATCCTGGGGGTTACCATTGGCCAGAAACTCAACTGGACTCACCACATTAACACAGTGGCTACAAGAGCAGGCCAGAAGCTAGGAATACTGTGGTGAGTAACTCACCTATTCTTCCTCAAAGCCTTGCCACCATCTACATGGCACAAGTCAGGAGTGGGATGCAATACTCCCAACTGCCTGGATGGGTGCAGCTCCAACAACGTTCAAGAAGCTTTACATCATCCAGGACAAAGCAGCCCACTTGATTTGCACCACATCTACAAACATTCAATCACTCCATCACCGAAGCTCAGTAGCAGTAGTGTGTACTGTCTACAAGATGCTTTGCAGAAATTCACCATAGATCCTCAGACAGCATCTTCCAAACCCACAAACACTTCCATCTTGTAGGACAAGGGCAGCAGATATATGGGAACACTGCCGCCTCCAAGTGCCTTTCCAAGTCACTCACCATCCGCTTACTGTGGGTTGACCCACAATGCTATTAGGGAGGGAATTCCAGGATTTTGACCCAGCGACAATGAAGGAGCAGCGATATATTTCCAAGTCACTCACCATCCTGACTTGGAAATATATCGCTGCTCCTTCACTGTCGCTGGGTCAAAATCCTGGAATTCCCTCCCTAATAGCATTGTGGGTCAACCCACAGTAGGCGGAATGCAGCAGTTCTAGAAGGCATCTCACCGCCACCTTCTCAACGGCAACTCGGGATGGGTAAGAAATGCTGGCCAGCCAGTGACACCCACATACCAGCTAAACTAACATTGCTGTGTCAGCGATGCTGAGGTTAGCAGCAATGACCTAAAAGGAGGTGCATGATTGGCTGAATGTCCTGTGACTTGTAAAACTTCCATGAGAGCTGAAGGATGAGGGAAGCATTGTTGCATTGTTTTCACAGGACCATGATGACGGATTTGAATGAGTGTAATGGAAAGTGGAATGGTTGAAGTGAACTTGAAATGGGAAAAGATTGGAGCACAGCAGGCATTCGCTTTCCATGCTGTCGTGAGTCACTTTGTTGGCATAGTACCTCCACCAAGTTGTTGCCCATGCTTTGACAAAGGCTGTGGTGAACTAGATGATGGGGCAGCTAAAGATTGGGGCGGCACAGTGGCTCAATGGTTAGCACTACTGCCTCATAGCACCAGAGACCTGGGTTCAATTCCACCCTTGGGTGACTGTTTAAGTGAAGTTTGCACATTCTCCTTGAGTCTGTGTGGGTTTCTTCCGGGTGCACTGGTTTCCTCCCACAGCCCAAAGATGTGTAGGTTAGGTGGATTGGCCATGCTAAATTGCCCATGGTGTTCAGGGATGTGTAGATTAGATGGGTAATGAGGGATGGATCTGAGTGGGATGCTCTAAGAGGTGGTGTGGACTTGTTGGGCTGAGGGCCTGTTTCCACACTGCAGGGATTCTAGGATAAAGATCCAGTTTTGCAGCTTGGAGTGATCTCCAGTATAGTCTGGACAGAGCACGCTGTGTCATCCCGTGCTGTGTCTGCACAACTGGAGCACGTAACAAAGCAAAGTTGTGATGAACGCTGAGGAGCCAGGGGAACAGGAGCAGTTGTCTAAAGAGAAGGAGGAGGACACTGAACCGGAGGGAGCTTTCCTTGTGAAAGGTAGAGCTCAGCTACAGGAACTGACTGTACTTAGTTCCAGTGGATAAAATCTCAGTGCAGAAGATGATCGTGGACTTTCAGGATCCAGATATCTGACCCTGGATCCTGGTGTGGATTTTCAGGTTGAGCAGCAACCTTTCTTCATTCCCTTTTGTTCAATTCTGTCATGAGATACTGGTGTAACTGGATGGGCCAGCATTTATTACCTGCTCCTCGTTGCCCTTGGGAAGGTGGTGGTGAGTTGCCTTCTTGAACTGCTATAGTCCATGCACTGTAGATTGACCCAGAATGCCCTTAGGGAAGGAATTCCTGGAATTTGAGCCAGCAGCAGTGAAGGAACAGTGAGACATTTCTAAGTCAGAATGTTGGGTAGCTTGGAGGGGCACTTGTAGCTGGTGGTTCCCATTACTTGCTGCCCTTGTCCTTCTAAATGACAATGGTCATAGATTTAGGAGTTGCTGTCTAAAGATCTTTAGTCAATTTCTCACAGTAGCTCACACACAGTGTTGATACTGATTGTCAGCAATGGAGGGAGTGGATGTTTATGGATGTAATGCTAATTACGTGGGCTGCTTTGTCTTGGATGGCATCAAGATCTTGAGTGTTGTTGCAACTTCAACCATCCAAGCAAGTGGGACATATTCCATTTTACTCCTGACTTGTGCCTTGTAGATGATAGACAGGCTTTGAGGAGTCACGAAGTGAGTTACTCGCTGCAGTATTCCTAGCCTCTGAACTTTTTTTTAGCCACAGTGTTTATAAAGGCAAGTCTGTCAAGTTTCTGGACAACAGTAGCCCCCAAGATGCTGTCACTCAGGGATACAGTGGTGGAAATTTCATTGAATGTCAAGTGGAGGTAATTAGATTCTCTCTTTTTGGATATGGTCATTGCCTGGCATTTGTGTGGTATGAATTGATTGGGGGTCGGCACTAGCAGGTAAAGAGACAGCTGGAAAATAGGGACTCTTCAAAAATATAATAACAAGAGTTCAGAGACAGCATATTTCTGTTAGCGTGAGGGGCAAGGCTGGTCAGTTTAGGGACTGCTGGATTAATAGAGAAATAATGGTTTTGGCCAAGAAAAACAAGGAAGCATATGTCAGGTATCGAGATATATGAGGAATCCCTGGAGGAGTATAAAGGCAGTACAACTAAACTTAATAGGGAAGTCAAGAGGGCAAAAAGGGGTCATGAAATAACTTAGGCAAATAAGGTTAAGGAGAGTCCAAAGGGATTCTGCAAATACAGTAAGATCAGAAGAGTAACACAGGAGAGAGTAGACCCCCTTCAAGATCAGCAAGGCCGCCCTTATGTGGAACCACAGGAGATGGGGGAGATACAAAACAAGTGTTTTGCATCAGTGTTTACTGTGGAGAAGTGTATAGAAGATAGAGAACATAAGGAAATAAATACCAGCATATTGAAAAGTATCGATTTTATAGAGGAGGAGGTGTTGGATATCTTAAAAGACATAAGGATGGATAAATCCCCAGGACCTGATCAGCTGTGCCCTAGAACTCTGTGGGAAGCTCAGGAAGTGATTGTTGGGACCCTTGCTGAGATATTTGTATCATCGATAGCCACAGATGAGCTGCCAGAAGGCTGGAGGTCGGCTAAAATGTTGCCACTATTTAAGAAGGGTGGTAAGGAAAAGCCAGGGAACTATAGACTGGTGAGCCTGACATTGGTGGTGGGCAAGATGTTGCAGAGAATCCTGAGGGACAGGATTTACAGATGGAGTTCAACCTGGATAAATGCGAGGTGATGCATTTTGGAAGGTCGAATTTGAAAGCTGAGTACAGGATTAAGGATAGGATTCTTGGCAGCGTGGAGGAACAGAGGGATCTTGGTGCAGATACATAGATCCCTTAAAATGGCCACCCAAGTGGACAGGGTTGTTAAGAAAGCATATGGTGTTTTGGCTTTCATTAACAGGGGGATTGAGTTTAAGAGTCGTGAGATCTTGTTGCAGCTCTATAAAACTTTGGTTAGACTGCACTTGGAATACTGCGTCCAGTTCTGGGCGCCCTATTATAGGAAAGATGTGGATGCTTTGGAGAGGGTTCAGAGGAGGTTTACCAGGATGCTGCCTGGACTGGAGGGCTTATCTTATGAAGAGAGGTTGACTGAGCTCGGTCTCTTTTCATTGGAGAAAAGGAGGAGGAGAGGGAACCTAATTGAGGTATACAAGATAATGAGAGGCATAGATAGAGTTGATAGCCAGAGACTATTTCCCAGGGCAGAAATGGCTAGCACGAGGGGTCATAGTTTTAAGCTGGTTGGTGGAAAGTATAGAGGGGATGTCAGAGGCAGGTTCTTTACGCAGAGAGTTGTGAGAGCATGGAATGTGTTGCCAGCAGCAGTTGTGGAAGCAAGGTCATTGGGGTCATTTAAGAGACTGCTGGACATGTATATGGTCACAGAAATTTGAGAGTGCATACATGAGGATCAATGGTCAGCACAACATTGTGGGCTGAAGGGCCTGTTCTGTGCTGTACTGTTCTATGTTCTATGTTCTACATGTATTTGAAAAGGCAAAGACTGATTAAAGATAGTCAACATGGCTTTGTGCATGGGAAATTGTGTTTCAAAACTTGATTGAATTTTTTGAAGAAGTAACAGAGAATTGATGACGGCACAGCAGTGGACATGATCTATATGGACTTCAGTAAGGCGTTTGACAAGGTTCTGCATGGTAGACTGATTAGCAAGATTAGATCACGTGGAATACAGGGAGAACTAACCATGTGGATACAGAGCTGGCTTGAAGGTAGAAGATAGAGGGTGGTGGTGGAGGGTTGCTTTTCAGACTGGAGGCCTGTGACCAGTGGTGTGCCATAAGGATCGGGGCTAGGTCTACTGCTTTTCATCATTTATATAAATAATTTAGATGTTAACGTAGAAGGCACAGTTAGTAAGTTTGCAGATGACACCAAAATTGGAGGAGTAGTGGTGAAGAAGGTTACTTCAGAATACAATGGAATCTTGATCAGATGGGATAATAGGCCGAGGATTGGTAGATGGAGTTTAATTTAGATAAATGTGAGTTACTACATTTTTGGAAAGGCATATCAGTGCAGACCTTGGAATGCAGATTCATAGTTCCTTGAAAGTGAAGTTCCATGTCGGCAGGAGAGTGAAGCAAGTGTTTGGTATGTGAACATTTATTGGTTTGTGCATTGAGTGTAGGAGTTGGGAGGTCATATTGCAGCCTTACAGGATATTAGTCTGGCCACTTTTGGAACACGGCGTGCAATTCTGGTCTCCCTGCTATACGAAGGATGTTGTGAAACTTGAAAGGGTTCAGAAAAGATTTACAAATATTTTGGCAGGGTTGAAGGGTTTGAGCTATAGGGAGAGGCTGAATAGCCTGGGGCTGTTTTCCCTGGAGCATCGGAGGCTGAGGGGTGAACTTATAGAGGTTTATAAAATCATGTGGGGCATGGATAGGGTAAATAGACAAGGTCTTTTCGCTGGGGTGGGGGAGTCCAAAACTAGAGGGCATTGGTTTAGGTGAGGGGGAAAGATTTAAAAGGGACCTAAGGGGCAACATTTTCACACAGGGGGTGGTGTTTGTATGGAATGAGCTGACAGAGAAAGTGGTGGAGGCTGGTACAATTACAACATTTAAAAGGCATCTGGGTGGGTATAGGAATATGAAGGGTTTAGAGGGATTTGGGCCAAATGCTGGCACACGGGACTAGATTAATTTAGGATCTGGTCAGCATGTACAAGTTGCCTAAAGTGTCTGTTTCCATGCTGCACTGCGCTATGACCCTGAGAATGTTTCTTGCCATTTGTCAGCCCAAGCCCGGATAACGTCCAGGCCTTACTGCTTTTGAACACGGACCATTTCAGTGTCTTCACAGCCGCAAATGGTGCTGAACTTTATGCAATCATCGGCGAACATCCATATGTCTGACCTTATGATGGAGGGAAGGTCATTGATGAAGCAGCTGAAGATGGTTGTGCCTAAGACGCTACCCTGAGGAACTCCTGCACAGATGTCATTGAAAAGAGATGACTGGCCTCCAACAACCATGACCATCTTCCTATGTGTCAGGTATGACTCCAACTATGAGAGAGTTGGTACCCTCGACCGCCACCCAACCACCAACCCCCTCCCCCGCCCCCCAATACCCATTGATTCCTGTTTTTCTTGGAGTCAATTTGGGCATCGGTGAGCAGGTTACTGCTAAGCAGGTGTTGCTTGATAGCACTATTGATGACACCTTCCATCTTTACTGATGATCGAGAGTAGATTGATGGTGCGGTAATTGGCTGGGTTGGATTGGTCCTGCTTTTTGTGTGCTGGGCAATTTTCCACATGGTCGGGTGGATACCAGTGTTGTAACTGTACTGTTAGAGCTTGGCTAAGTTCTGGAGCACAAGTCTGCAGTACTATTGCTAGAATGTTGTCTGGATGCATATCTTTGCAGTATCCAGTGCCTCCAAGTGTTTCCTGACATTGCCCAGAGTGAATCAAATTGACTGGAGACTACTAAAGGAAACAAGATGGATTATCCACTCAGCACTTCTGGCTGAAGGTTGCTACAAATGCTTCAGCCTTATCTTTTTCACTTCTTTCTGTGTATCACTTTTGCTAGTTCTTAATAAAAATACCTGTTTGGACTTGTCAGATTGCTTGCTTGTGTGTGATGCCCCCTACGGGACAATGATGATGATGTTGTTCAATGGGCTTTGGAGCAATGGTTGCATGGACTCCAGGAGGGTGCTAATTGGGATGCAGCTAAGGACAGGTGAACAGATTGGGTTTGTACATGTGGAGGGGGTGCCAGCAATGTTGCCTACTTGTCATGGCCCACATGGCTTTGTGGGTGCTGTGCCATGATGTTGTTGATGGGGGGTTTTTCCAGGTAGACAATGGCCTTTCATAAATGGTGCAGGAATGCCAGTCTTTCAGTGGACATCCTCGTGGGCAGCGCTATTCTGGAAATAGCAAATGATAATAAAATTGGATATGAGAGGTGTGGATGTGGTTAATGAGGCACATTTGGCATGGTATGACATAATATCTCACCTAGATTTGCAGCAGGAATCCCTCCAGAAATCTCAACACAACTCACACTCAGCCAAAAAACATTAGCTTCAGCCCACAATTTTAATTACTGCCAATTGAAAGAGTAGCCATGCCCTCCAGCTCTACCTTTGAGTAAACCTTCACCAACCTCACCTTATGATAAAAATCAGTCTGCCTCATTTTCTATTTTTCTGATTTATTACACTATTTCTGTACTTGGGAAAGCAAAATGTTTCTGGCTAGAACCTTGTGCCATTCTCTGAGAACATCTTTCCTGTACTGCCCATTCCAATAACATCCAAGAAGGTTGACACTATTTGGAACAAAGCAGACCATTTGATTGGCACCATATCTACAAGCATCCACTCCACTCTACCACTCAGTAGCAGAAGTGTGTATTATCTATAAGACGCACTGCATAAATTCATCAAAGATGCTTAGACAGCACCTTCCTAACTCACAACCACTATCATAGAACGTAGAACATAGATATCATCTCGGACTACAATTACAATTACAGATAAATGGGAACACCACCATCTCCAATTCCCTTCTAAACTGCCCATCATCTCGATTTGGAAGTATATCATCATTCCCCCACTGTCGCTAGGTCAAAATCATTGAATTCCCTCCCTAATGGAATTGTGTGTCAGCTATGCCAAAAAGACTGCAGCAGCTCAAAAAGGCAGCTCACCATCACCTTCTCATGGGCAAGATAGGGATGGGCAATAAATGCTGGCCAGACAATGAGGTGCACATCCCACAAGAAAATAAAGAAAACTCCTTCTGAAACAGTCATTGCCTTGATGACAAAGTTGACAGGCACACAGAATCTGTCACAGTGCCAGATAACAATGTGGCAAAATGGGATATGCTGGTGGTCTGTGCACAGCTGGCATATGACAGAAGTGAAAGGAATGATAATTGGCTCTGTTTCCTGTTTATTTGGATTTGTGAGTGAGGAAGCTTCTTGACCCTTTTTAAGCTTTTATCTGCTGCACATTAAGTCTGAGTTAACAGAATTTGTGAAGAGTTGATAGCATGAATATTAATGGTTGCTGTCACAAAGTTGGAACAACCTTGTTAAATAAATGAGTTCTATTACATTCTAATACAAAGCAATGGATGGATTTTAACTTTGTAATTTGTTTGTTCAAATGTGACATTTAATGTGCTGTGCTCATAAATGTTTGTCATATTTAAATTCTCTATTTTTAAAGAATATATGGAAAGCTGCTGTAAGCCTTCAGCTCCATTACAGCCATCCAGAGAATCCAAACTTAACTAAATGAATCCTGAATAAAAGAAATTTCAATAGCAATAAAGTTGCCAAATTGTTATAATCTGATTCACAAATGGCAGTCAGCAATGGTTTGCCAGCCTCACCCAGAAAAAATTGGAGCCAATTTTCACCTGTTTTTATTTACAGAGATAGACATTAAATAACATGCACCTCTTGACCCAGTAACCCTCCCTTTCAGAACATTCCACTTCAGGTCGCTGAATGGTCAATTAACCGTTAATCTTTCGTAAAATAATTTATTGTTACCATCCTTTATGGTGACATTGGTTACATTTAACACAGTACAAGTGAAACTTGAGACAAACTGAAGGTTCACCAGTAATATTAAAGCACAACATTATCACCATTATGCTCAGGGCAGACGTATGGTCTCTATATAATTATTCCCTGGTTGTACCAGTCAATGCAGCAGGAACAAGTGTAATGCCCTGCCAGCCTTATCTTTGAGATATCTCTGTCTGCAGAATGGTCGTGTAATGAGGATTTGTGCTGTGTTTTCATTCTGCAGATGAAGCCACAAGAATTAAAGTGCGTAAATATTCAATTTCAATTCAGTTTAAGAAAAAAAACAGCAAAAGATTTGAGGCTTTAATATAGAACAGAGATGTCCATATTCAATGTCAGCACATTCCTAGCAGAAATAGGGGAAATTACTTTTGAGGATATACATGTTCTGTCCCTTGAACAGTTAAAAGGGCGGAATGTTTTAAAAGTGGTTATCAATGTTTTTTTAAGGTAGAAACTGGGAACGATGAATTGGGGATCATGGGGGAACAGAGATTAAAATTTGAGCAGTGGAAATTAGAATCTCACAAAAAAGGAATGGCAAAGAGGCAGACAGTAGGGAAAGTGTCAAAAGAATAATAAGGGGAATAGAGGATTTCAGGAAAATGGCAGGAAAAGAGTTTGAATTCAGACTCCTCAAGCTAAAGAGAAGAAACTTTACTGCATCCCGTAAATACAGTATTTGCTCAGAATTAAGGGCAGAGGAAATTTGACTAGCTCATTTGATTCTTTAGTTTGAGGATTCAAAGGTAAAAATGGCCAGATGTAGCTGGAATTTGAAAAGCTCAAATGTATGACCACTGGGCACAATCACATGAATCAGAGGCAATTTACAAAAATTGCCTTGAACTAATTCTCCTCCCACCCCCTTCCCAATAAGAATGCACCTCAAAGAACGGAAAGGGGCTGAGTCCAGGAAGGCAGCGTCATTGGCTGATGATTGTGAGCTGAACCACAAACCTCTCTTCCTAAAGAAATCCTTCCCTTAGCGCCCTACAACCAGTTGGAAAGGGTCGAGTTGGGACAGTGACAGGAAACTGAGCACCCATGATTGAGAGGGAAATATTGGGAGCCATCCTCAGGACAGAAAGGGTGGTGCGGAGATTAAAAGTGTGGCTAAGAAGTTCTGTTTAACATCTGAAAGTCCGGTTAACAGCTGGAAGCTATGGGAAAAACCAGTGGGATTTACCAGATTTTTTTTTTAACTTTAGACCATGTACACCCATGCAATGAAAGTAAGTCAGACAGAGAGCATAACTGACTCAGAGATAGTAAGAACTGCTGATGCTGGAGTCAGAGTTAAGACAGTGTAGAGCTGGAGGAACACAGCAGGCCAGGCAGCACCAAAGGAGCAGGAAAGTTGACTTTGCGTGTCGGGACCCTCCTTTCCTGCTTCTCTGATGCTGCCTGGCCTGCTGTGTTCCTCCAGCACCACACTGTGTTACCTCTAGAGAGCTTAACTGTTCAGGCTATAGTTCTAAGTGTGGCTTAGAATCCCTGTAAAGACACTCCAGAGAGTGCAGATGAGGTTAAACAAATCCCTGAATGTTAACAGGACTTTGTACCTAAAAGAAATATGGCTACATTTCCCCAGCATGAGGTAGAAGCCCACAGTGATACTGAACCAGCCAAACTCTACTGCCTGCCCTTTCCGTTAGGGAGAGCAGTGAGTGCCAAGGTGCTGGTGAAATGGATTGAAGGCTGATAGTTACCCCTGCCCCTTCACCAGTTACATCCTGAGTGTGACTTTAGGTTAGGATCATTGACCATACGAGTTGTTCTCAATCTACCTGAGGTTGGGATTGGCTCGCACCTCAAGAATGACCAGGTGGGATCAAAGCATCCCCAGTGATCTCTGAGAGACCTATTAAGATCAGGGAGACTGGGCAGCTGCAGGAGAAAGTGGTCACGCAGTCCAAAACCCAGGAATGCTCAGCCAGTGAAGGCTGAAGTGACACTTTAGGCAGAAGACCCTCTGGTCTAATTATCCAAAAACATTTGTCAGGAGTCTAGATGGCCCCAATGGAGTAATGTAGAGAATGTCCATGTGGAAGACGAACTAGCTGTCCCATTGCTAAAAACTCAAGCTCAGATTGTTCAGACTGAACTAAGGCAAAAGCAGACACTGAATGTTACAATATTGAAAAAGAGGGTCTGATGAGGAAATGGAGACCCGTCTCACAGCACTTGTAGTAAGGAGCGGATAGTGGTCCACCAGGCAACGGTGCCACCGAGGGACCAGATGGAAATGTTACAGTTGGCTCATCAGATTCCAAAGGCTGGGAATGTTGGTAAAGGCCAAACACACACGCCCATCAGCCAGCATTGTTACTGGTTACAGCCTCACAAGGATGTATTAAGTGTTTTACAGACTGTGTCTCACCAGTAGCATGTGGGAAAATCCCAAACTGCAATAAGACCAATGGTAATTACTCTTGGCTTTTGGAGGGCCATTGGGCAAGATGTTAGTGAACAATGTTGAACTCAAAACAAAGGGTGGGTAGGTGGGGGCTCGCAGTATCTCCTTATCATCAGTGTATTTAGCTGCCTGTTTCTCAGACACTGTTCCCTGAGAATCATATCCACCAAGTCAGTGGTGAGAGGACAGACCCAATTAGTCACCCGGAATGGTCTGACCATTGAGACCTAGTTGAACCAGGGCTCAAATTTCATGTCCAAAATCTTCTAGGAAGTTGTAGGTAACCTGGATGTCACCTAGTGATGTCTGCAGTGTATCTCCAACAGTCACAGGGGCACTAGAGCAGGATCTCAAACACAATGATAAGGGCACACTGCCATGACCACCCCCGTTATTGAGAGAAAGGATTCCATCTTCTTCTGTTCACCACCTAAGATTCACTCAGTTGGCTTCACCAGGTTTACTCCATTTGAATTAGTTTATGGTACCAAGTACAAGGGCCTTTGAAGGAGAGGATTTTCGAAAATAAGCTGCAAGTGTCCATGTTACACCGAGCTGGCAGACAAGCAAAGAAGCTTGGGAAAGTGAATTATCTGACTGAAACCACAGATTGCAGTTAAAAACAACAGTCTTGTCCTGTTACAATGATAAATCAATAACACTGCCAAGGGAACGAGCAGGCAACTGTGGAGAGAAATTAGAAGGAGACATGAATAAGGCCCACATTGAATCCCCTACTACCTAACTAACCATCACAGAAAAGCTAACAAACATAGACACCATACTTACCACCTAGGGTCAGAACAGCAAACAAACTAACAAGGCTGATCACTGCATTCAGGGACTTATGCAGAAACGAGCTCAACTGCAACACCCCAGCTCTAACATGATGTAGCTATAAGAGAGGCCCCTCCCATCAGACAACATCCCTATCAGTTCAGTCCAGAAAAGCTGGCCCAGGGCCACACAGAGATTAACTACAGGCTGCACAACCAATAAATACAGCATAACAGCAAAAATTAGAGCTTCCCATTGTACTTGTGTCCAAGCAGGACAGCACCACAAGGGTCTGCATTGACTACTGAAAAGTAATGCAATGACCAGAGCCAACTCCTACCCGATACCAGGTTGGAAGATTGTGAAAGTAGGGTTGGTAAAGCAGCTTGTGTTAAACCAATATAGATGTGCTCCAGGAATTCAGGCTGACTCCTTTTATTTCCTACGTGATGGGAATCTCTGTCTTTGTAATGATATTAGGGGTGTGCCAGTGTCATAAAGTCACACAGCACTGAAACAGGCCCTTTGGTCCAACAAGTCCATGCCAAACATAGTCTCGAACTAAATTAGTTACACCTGCCGGCTCGTGGCTCATATCATAGAGTCAGAGTTGTACAGCACAGAAGCAGACCCTTTGGTCCAACTCATCCAAGCTGTCCAGATACCCTAAATAAATATAGTCCCATTTTCCAGCATTCGGCCCATATCCCTCTTAACCCTTCCTATTCACATACCTATCCAAATGCTTTTTAAATGTTGTAATTGTACTAGCCTTCACCACTTCCTCTGGCAGCTCATTCCATACACGCACCACCCTCTGCATGAAAATATTGCCCCTCAGGTTCCTTTTAAATCTTTCCCATCTCACCTTAAACCTCTGCCTTTTAGTTTTGGACTCCCCCACCCTGGGGAAAAAACCTTGTCTATTTACCCTATCCGTGTCCCTCAGGATTCCCTCCAATGACAGGCCCACTGCTAATGTCAGGCTTACTAGTCTATAGTTCCCTGGCTTTTTCTTACCACTACCCTAAACAGTGGCACCACACTAGCTGACCTCCAGTCTTCCGGCACCTCACCTGCTGCTATCGATGATACAAGTGTTTCAGTAAGGGGCCCAACAATCACTTCCTAAAGAGTTCTAGGTTACACCTCATCAAGTCTGGGGATTGATCCACCTTTATATGTTTTAGGTTGTCCAGCACCTCCTCCTCTGTAATATGGAGATTTTTCAAGATGTTACTGTTTATTTTCCCACATTGTCTACCTTTCACAACCTTCTCCACAGTAAAAACTGATGCAAATTACTCATTTAGTATCTCCCCCATCTCATGCAGTGCCACACAATAGCCGCCTTGCTGATCTACAAGGGGCCTTATTCTCTGCTGAGTTACTCTTTTGTCCTTAATGTATTTGCAGAATCCCTCCAGATTCTCCTTAACCTTATTTGTCCCCTTTATGCCCTCCTGATTTACTTCTTAAGTATACACCTATTGCCTTTATTCTCTTCTCAGGATTTACTCCATCTTTGGGAAGATATTCTTGACACATATTTCCTTCTTATTATTAACAAAATTTCAATTTCTCTAGTCATCAAGCATTCCCTACACCTACCAGCCTTGCCCTTCAACCTAACAGGAACATCCTGTCTCTTGGCTCTCGTTATCTCATTTTTTTGGCTTCCCATTTTCCAGCCGTCCCTTTACCTACAAATATCCGCCACTAATCAACTTTTGAATGTTCTTGCCTGTTACTGTCAAAATTAGCCCTCCTCCAATTTACAACTCTAACTTTTACAGCCAGTCTATCCTTTTCCATAATTATTTTAAAACTAATAGAATTATGGTCATAGCCCCAAATTGCTCCCCAACTGACATTTCAGTCACCTGCCCTCCCTTATTTCCCAAGAGTAGGTAAAGTTTTGCACCTTCTCTAGTAAATTCATCCATCCAAGCCCTTAACACTATGGCAGTCCAAGTCTACGCTTGGAAAGTCAAAATTCCCTACCATTACCACCCTATTATTTTCACAGATAACGGAGATCTCCTTATGAATTTGTTTCTCAATTTCCTGCTGACTATTGGGGGTCTATAGTACAATCCCAATAAGGTGATCGTCCCTTCTTACTTCTCAGGTCCACTCAAATAATTTCCCTGGACAGCAGTAATTTTGTCCCGAATCAAAAATGCCACTTCCCCTCCTCTATGGGCCCCCCAACTTTCTATCTTTCCCGTAGCATCTATACCCTGGAATAATAAGCTACCAGTCCTAAGTCGTGTGTCTTAATAGCTATGATATCCCAGTACCATGTTTCCAACCATGCCCTGCATTCATCTGCCTTACCTGCTAGGCTTCTTGCATTGAAGTAAATGCAGTTTAATTTATTAGTCCTACCTCCTTCTCTGCTTTGTTCCTGCCTGCCCTGACTGTTTGACTTTTTCCTTTTCCCAACTGTATCAGTCTTAGATTGCTCCCTTTCCTCATTATCTCCCTGGGTCCCACCCACCCTCCCCATTAGTAGTTTAAATTCTCCTGAACAGCTCTAGCAAATCTCCCCATCAGTATATTCGTCCCCTTCCAATTCAGTTGAAATCCATCCTTCTTATACAGGTCACTTCTACCCTAGAAGAGATCCTAATGCTCCAAAAATGTGAAACCATCTCCCCTGCACCTGCTCCTCAGATACACATTCATCTGCTCTATCCTCCTATTCATACCCCTACTAGCTCATGGCACTGGGAGTAGTCCAGATATTACTACCCTTGACAACCTACTTTTTAAATTCCTGCCTGAATTCTTATATTACCTCCTCAGAATCTTTTCCTTTTCTCTTCCTGTGTTGTTAGTTCCAATGTGTACAATGGCCTCCTGCTGGTCCCACTCCCCTTTAAGAAGGAGCTGTACCCTCCCTACCATTGTACTGTCTCCAAGGGGCACACACCATTCTGATGTCTCGCTGTCAGCCACAGAAATGTCTGTCTGTGCCTTTGAGTAGCCAGTCCCTGATCACAATCAACCAAATGGAACCTGGCATACCTCTCATTACATTAGAGCCAATGTTGGTAGCAAAAACCTGGCTGTCCATGCTACATGCCCCTGAAAGTCAATCATCCCCCACATTTTTTCAAAACAGCACCCTTGTTTGAGATGGGGATAGCACTACCTGCCTCCCTCTCCTACCTTTTCTGGGGGTAAACTATCTACCTGATTATATTTTCAGTTTATCTTCCTCCCTGTAACGGTCATCTGCCACACCCCCTAGATCCTGTAAATTCCCCATTATCTGTAACTGCTGCTCCAATCGATCAATGGATTTGCAATCAAACACACTTCCTGTAGAAATAATCATCAGTAACAATGGAAACACTCCCTAATCTCCCACATCCAACAGGAAGAGCACCTCACTTTACTAAAGGCAATCTTTGCACCTTAATGATCCACAGACCCAGAAAATAGCACAGTCTTAGTGCTCCAAAAAACACTGCTCCAGGCTTACTTAGTATCTATGTTTTTACATTTTTAAAGTTTAATCAAGAGTCAGGTCTCAATAAAAACATATAATTATAAAATAAACCACTCTACTCACTATTGTAGATTTACAAAAATAACAGTAAGGTCATGCTTTAAAACTAGCTACTTAACTGCTCCCTTGCTGTGAGCACTCCCACACAGGTTTCTCCAGGTCAGCTGTGACTTTAGCTGTTTGTTTATTTTTCTTAGAACAAATCTGATGTCCTGAGATACTTGAAACCATACAGCAAAGCAGTAACTGTGCAGGTCACTGCTGGGTCAGACAACAGTGTGGGTTTCTTTCTCCACTTGAATCACTTCCTATATGGTCTCCACCTTTGTCTGTCTTCCTCCTTTTTAAAAGTGCCACTGTTTTGATCTTTCTTTTTCCCAAACGGTAATGTAAAATCAGACCCTGAATTGCCCCAGACACCTGCCAAAGGATGATTAACCAGGTTTATCTAATAGCATAATGTACCAAACCTCCCTGTGTACTGTGGTGCCAGGGAAACATACTGAGAGCAACTAGAGGCCGTCTTCCAGAAGATATAGTCAGCTGACCTTGGAGTCAATCTCACAAACAGCAAGTTTGCTAAGACCTAAGGGACCTGCCCAAGATACACATTGGGTCAAAAATCTAGGACTAATGTCCTTGGAGTTTTGAAGGACGGGGTGGGGGAGGGGTATCTAATAGAAGCCTATAAAATTCCAACAAGACTAGACAGGGTAAATGCAGGAAGGGTGCTCCTGATCACGAGAGGGTACAGAACCAGGAGTCACAGTGCGAGGATGAGCCATGTAGGACTGAGATAGCAGAAATTTCTTCACCTAGACAGTAAGGCTGTGGAATTCTCTGCCACAGAAAGTAGTTGAGGCCAAAATATTGAATGTTTTCACGATGGCATTAGATATAGTTTGTAGGAGTAAAGGGATAAAAAGGTTTGAGGATGAAGTGGGAGCGGGGTACCTGAGTTGGATGATCAATCATAAACATATTAATGGTGCAGCAAGCTCAAAGTTCCAAATAGCTTACACCTGCTTCTATTTACTATGTTTCTATGTACTGCCCAGTGCTGCAATCTGAAGCACAGCTCCCATTCCCACCACAAAACCAGAAATCATGAATGTATGGATTCTATCAAAAGATCATTCTAAACTTCAAGACACCACTGACAGTAATACTGCAGAAGAAAAGGCATATAAGCATTGATTGAGAAATGCCAAACAATTTTGAAAAGGCGAAGACCATATTAGATTATATTAGATTAGATTAGATTCCCTACAGTGTGGAAACAGGTCCTTCGGCCCAACAAGTCACACCGCCCCTTGGACCATCCCACCCAGAACCATCCCTCTATAACCTACATACCCCTGAACATTACGGGCAATTTAGCATGGCCAATCCACCTAGCCTGCACATCTTTGGACTGTGGGAGGAAACCAGAGCACCCGGAGGAAACCCACGCAGATACAGGGAGAACGTGCAAACTCCGCACAGGCAGTTACCCGAGGCTGGAATCGAACCTGGGTCCCTGGTGCTGTGAGGCTGCAGTGCTAACCACTGAGCCACCCTTATTAGTAAGGGAGTCTCTGTCTACAGCTCCAAACTTTAACCAAACATTGGAAGTAGTTACAAATGAGTGACATTGGGATAGGGGCTATCCTCCATTTGGGTAAATAAATCCTGAATAGATAGACCAATCGGGTATTTCTCCAAAAAGCTAGAGGAGCATCATACATGGTGCTCTACAGGAGAGAAGGAAACCACTGGTGTATTACTGGCTTTCAAACAGTTGGAGATAAGACTGAAATGGGCACAGAGGAACCAGGATCGATACTTAACTATTACTTTTGTGGATAAATTTAAGATTTGCAGAAGAAAGGGACCGCGGTGCACTGGTTCATAGTTCATTGAAAGTGGAGTCGCAGGTAGATAGGATAGTGAAGAAGGAAATTGGTATGCTTGCCTTTATTGGTCAGTGCATTGAGTATCGGAGTTGGGAGGACATTGGTGAGACCACTATTGCAATATTGCATTCGATCCTGGTCTCCCTGCTACAGGAAGGATTTTGTGAAACTTGTAAGGGTTCAGAACAGATTTACAAGGATGTTGCCAGCATTGGAGGGTTTGAAGGGAGAGGCTGAATAGGCTGGGGCTATTTTCTCTGGAGTGTTGGAAGCTGAGGGGTGACCTTATAGAGGTTTATAAAATCATGGGAAGGCATGGATAGGGTAAATAGACAAGGTCTTTTCCCTGGGGTGGGGGACTCCAAAACAAAGGGGCATATATTTAAGGTGAGAGGGTCAAGATTTAAAAAGGGACCTAACAGGCAACCTTTTCATGCAGAGGGTGGTGTGTGTTCGGAATGAGCTGCCAGAGGAAGTGGTGGAGGCTGGTACAATTACAACTTTAAAAGGCATCTAGATGGGTACATGGATAGGAAGGCATTTGAGGGATATGGGCCAAATGCTGGAAAATGGAACCAGATTAATTTAGAATATCTGGTCGGCATGGACGAGTTAGACTGGAGGGTCTGTTTCTGTGCTGTACATCTGTATGACTCGATATACAATCTCAGGTTATTCTGTTTGTTCTTTAAACAGTGGCACCTAAAAATCATTCACATTGCAGGGAAATTGAACAAATTGCAAACACATTGTCCAGAACCTAAAACATCCAATTAGGGTAATATTGACCAAGGCAAAGTGAATGAATACGTGTGTGGACATGTTGGATGTTCTATGTCACTAATTCTTCTTAATGCTGTTTAACAAAATCAGAATGGATCATCCTGCTGGGGAAGAGTCACAGCAATAGATTGAAGCAGAGATTTTTTTTGTTTTAAAGAGAATTTCTACAGACAAAAGAATGCAGATGTAATTGCAGTGACTGTCAGACAAAGTCCTGTGTGGGACCCATGAAATGTTACACCTATGGGGGAGAGACGGGGAAAGAGAGGGAGATGTAACAGGAAGAGATAACAATAGGCCTATCTCTCCCCTCTCAGCATAAAGCTACCTCTTGCAGCCATCTTATTGTGCTTTGCCCCTCCAGGATTACTACGAAAAAAGTAAAATATAAGTTAAAAACTGACTGGGAACTTGGTCTGTGTGCGCCAGTGGGTGAAGTTGTGGTAGTGAACTCAGACTCATGTGCGAGCATGAGAATGCTAGTCCACTGAGAAGGCCACTGTGAAAGAAACAATCATTAGTCTGCACCGAGAGCTACAGGCCAACCAGCCCGCAAACCAATTACAGGTAGCAGGACTATCTCACTGACTGTTCCCAGCCAATCACCACCAAAGGAAGCAGGACTAAAGAATTTCAACTAATTGCAAAACCAAAAATCCTAGGGTTCAACTAGCAATGTTTGACAATCTACTCTTCATGGAAAACCCTAATGAATCAGATTCATTTCTCTTTTAACTTTAGTCTTTGTTTGGGCTCAGTTCTTATTGTTAACCTATGTTTGAGAATTACATCATTCTTTCTTTTCATGTTTAATAATTAATAAACTTGCTCTCCAGTGAACTGAAAAATAGCCTGGTTAAATCTGTTCCTTTCAAAGCATCAATTCATTTGGTCCAGTAGAAAAGTATCTGCAAGGGAGAAATCCTTTATAAATTGATGCAACCAACCAATGGGGGGGATGAAAAACGAAATTCATCCCTCCTCACTGAGGAACTTCATGATTTTAGCTCTTTATCTAGAACCATAATAATTTGAGGAACCTCACCTTGGGATCTGGTCATAACATCACACAAAGGAACAAAGAACAAAGAAAATTACAGCTCAGGAACAGGGCCTTCGGCCCTCCAAGCCTGCGCCGATCCAGATCCTCTATCTAAACCTGTCGCCTATTTTCCAAGGATCTGTATCCCTCTGCTCCCTGCCCAATCATGTATCTGCCTAGATGCATCTTAAAAGATGCTATCGTGTCCACCTCTACCACCTCCGCTGGCAACGTGTTCCAGGCACCCACTACCCTCTGCGTAAAGAACTTTACACGCATATCTCCCTTAAATGTTTTCCTTCTCACCCTGAAATCATGACCCCTAGTGATTGAGTCCCCCACTCTAGGAAAAAGCTTCTTGCTATCCTGTCCACACTTCTCATGATTTTGTAGACCTCAATCAGGTTCCCCCCACAACCTCTGTCTTTCTAATGTAAATAATCCTAATCTACTCAACCTCTCTTCATAGCTAGCACCCTCCGTACCAGGCAACATCCTGGTGAACCTCCTCTGCACCCTCTCCAAAGCATCCACATCCTTTTGGTAATGTGGTGACCTGAAATGTACGCAGTATTCTAAATGTGGTCGAACCAAAGTTCTATACATCTGTAACATGACCTGCCAGGTGTTGTACTCAATACCCTGTCTGATGATTGAAAGTATGCCATATGTCTTTTGACCGCCTGCATTGCCACCTTCAATGTATAATGGACCTGAACACCCAGATCTCCCTGTGCATCAATTTTCCCAGGGCTTTTCCATTTACCGTACATTTGCTCTTGAATTGGATCTTCCAAAATGCATCACCTCGCATTTGCCTGGATTGACTCCATCTGCCATTTCTCTGCCCAACTCTCCAATCTATCTATATTCTGCAGCATTCTCCGACAGTCCCCTTCACTATCTGCTACTCCACCAATCTTACTGTCATCTGCGAACTTGCTAATTAGACTATCTATACCTTCCTCCAGATCATTTATGTATATCACAAACAAACGTGGTCCCAACACAGATCCCTGTGGAACACCACTGGTCACAGTTCTCCATTTTGAGAAACTCCCTTCCACCACAACACACTGTCTCCTGTTGCCCAGTCAGTTCTCTATCCATCTAGCTAGCACACTCTGGACCCCATGCGACTTCACTTTCTCCTCAGTCTACCATGGGGAAACTTATTAAATACTTTATTGACGTCCATGTATATGACATCTACAGCCCTTCCCTCGTCTACTAACTTTGTCACTTCCCCAAAGAATTCTATTAAGTTGGTAAGACATGATCTTCCCTGCACAAAACCATGTTGTCTATCACTAATAAGCTCATTTTCTTCCAAATGTAAATAGATCCTATTCCTCAGTGTCTTCTCCAGCAACTTCTCCACCACTGATGTCAGGCTCACCAGTCTATAATTAACTGGATTATCCTTACTATCCTTCTTAAATAAAGGGACAACATTAGTAAATCTCCAGTCCTCTGGGACCTCACTCATGCTCAAGGATGCTGCAAAGATAGCTGTTAAGGCCACAACTATTTCCTCCCTCACTTCCCTCAGTAAGCTGGGATAGATCCCATCCAGACCTGGGGACTTGTCCACCCTAATGCCTTTTAGAATACCCAACACTTCCCCCCTCCTTATGCCGATTTGGCTGAGAGTAATCAAACATCTATCCCTAACCTCAACATCCTTCACGTCCCTCTCCTCAGTGAATACCAATGCAAAGTACTCATTAAGAATCTCACTCATTTTCTTTGCCTCCTCACATAACTTCCCTCCTTTGTCCTTGAGTGGGCCAACCCTTTCTCTAGTTACTTTCTTGATGCTTGTGTATGAATAAAAGGCTTTGGGATTTTCCTTAACCCTGTTTGCTCGAGATTTTCATGACCCATTTTAGCCCTCTTAATTCCACGTTTGGTCCTGCTTTCCCAATATTCTTACAAAGCTTCATCTGTTTGCAATCGCCTAGACCTTATGTATGCTTCCTTTTTCCCCTTTGCTAGTCTCACAATTTCACCTGTCATCCATGGTTCCCTGATCTTGCCATCTCTGTCCCTCATTTTCAAGGGACATGTCTGCCCTGCATTCTAATCAACCTCTCTTTAAAAGCCTCCCACAGCTGCTCCCAATCTACATTCCCCAGCTCCTGATGAATTTTGCTACAGTTGGCGTTCCCCCAATTTAGCATCTTCCTTTAGGACCACTCTCAACTTTGTCGGTGAGTCTTCTAAAACTTATGAAATTGTGATCAATATTCCCAAAGTAATCCCCTACTGCAATTTCAACCACCTGGCTGGGCTCATTCCCCAACACCAGGTCCAGTATGGCGCCTTCCCAAGTTGGACTATTTACATACTGCTCTAGAAAACCCTCCTGGATGCTGCTTACAAATTCTGCTCCATCTAAACCCCTCAAACTAAGTGAATCCCAGTCAATGTTGGGAAAGTTAAAATCTCCCATCACCACCACCCTGTTGCTCCTACATCTTTCCATAATCTGTTGACATATTTGTACCTCTATCTCAAGCTCGCTGTTGGGAGGCCTGTTGTACAGTCCCAACATTGTTACTGCACCCTTCCTATTTCTGAATTCTGCCCATATTGCCTCACTGCTCGAGTCCTCCACAGCGCCCTCCTTCAGCACAGCTGTCATGTCTTCTTTGACCAGCAATGCAACTCCTCCACCCCTTTTACCTCCCACTCTATCTCGCCCAAAGCCTCTATATCCTGGGATATTTAGTTGTAAATCTTGTCCTTCCCTCAGCCAAGTCTCAGTGATAGCATACTCCCAGGTACTAATCCAAGCCCTAAGTTCATCTGCCTTACCCACTACACTTCTCACATTAAAACAAATGCTCCTCAGACCACCTGTCCCTTTGTGTCCATCATCTGCTCTCTGCTTACTCTTCCCCTTAGTCACATTGACTTCATTATCTAATTCCTTACAGGTTTTAGTTACTACCTCCTTACTGTCCACCATCCTCCCTATTTGGTTCCCATCACACTTCCACAAAAGGAGATAAGAAAACTATTGCACTCTGAATAAAATTGGAGATTTCAAAACTATGATAGAATTTAGTGGTAAAGGAATTAGGATCTGGAGCAAAGGCAGAGAAATTGAATTACGGTAAAGATTGGTTCAAGATCCTGTTCATATTTCCATCCCTTTGTAATTGAGTTTCTGTTGATGTTTTGAAAGGTTGTGAGAACATGGGTGGTCTAGCTGCCAACAGGCAATTAGGGTAGGGCTGGTGAGGAGTGACAGGCAAACTGCCACAATTTGAAGCCTGCACCCCTATACAACAGCTGGTCTGTTTCTACAAAGTTTTCAGAACCAGTGGCCATACCCAGGAGTGCAGGGGGCACTAGATTGGTCATGCATGGTTTGGGTACCATAAACTGCCACAATATATAATGATCTGTAGGCCCCAAAGGACTCCCACATTGATCTGACAACCTATAGATGGGCACTGCTGGGCACACATGCCCACATTGTATAGTCTTTGGTCACTGGGCACACATCTTGGATTGGTAATATCCTGATGAGGGTGTCCCTGCCGAAAGGAACGCTATTTGAGGTAGGATCAAGCTAGCGTGTTTGACCCTCCACTTGCACTGAACTCAGCATTTCCAACAAACCAGAAGCAGCATCCTGGTGTTGGAGATGGTCCAGGAGCTTCTAGAACCATCCAGCCTGCCTGTTTTCACTGCATGGATCTGTTTATATGTTGTGAGTAGCCTTTTGTAAAAGAAAAAAACTCTTGCTTTTGTTTGGGCGCTTGGCCCTTCGCTTCCCATCTGTTTGCTACATTCATGGGAGCAGCGTATAAGAACCCCGTTAGATCCGAGCCTGCAGTCTAACCAAGGGCAGTTCCTGCTTTTCTCGGTGTAATCGAGCCCAGCCCGTAATAGACACTTATCTAATACTTGGCACAGCTCAGTACTGAACACACCCACTTTCGCTGCTGTCTCTCTCTCTCTCTGACAGACAAGGCCTGCCTGCACTGCCCAAGTGATCCGCTCCCACAGAGAAGCCGCTTCATGTCTCAAACTGAACCGGAGCTTACACAGTGAGTACTGCCATCGCCAGCTTCCCCCAGGCTGTTTGTAGCTGGCATGTAGGATTGGGAAATTCAGTGCCTAGACTGCTGCAACACGCTGCTCTAGCTCAGTCCTCGCAGAGGTGACTCAGACACGCCGAGCGTGTGCCAGCCCAAGATAGAAAAGCTGCTCGATCCTGCAGCTGGACATTGATGCCTGGGGGGTTTTGGAAGCGTCATGGTGTCCTGAGAAACACAGCCTGTTGACACAGAGAGACATGTCTAACAGTCTGTACCCAAAGAATGTCAGCAGCTAACCTCGCCGCTCAGTCATGTGGCCCTGACGGGGCCCCCGACATTGCTCTCAAACGTCAGGCAGACAAGAGCTTCACACAGGGAGCAAACCGGCCAGGTACAGGTAGCAAGCAGAGGGGAAAGTAGGATTCATGGACTCGTATCCCAGTGAGGGTCAGTGTGTGTGGGACTGTACCCCAGTGAGAATCAGGGCATGTGGGGACTATACCCCAGTGAGGGTCAGTGTGTGTGGGACTGTACTTAAGAAGGGTAACTACGATGGTATAAGGCATGAGTTGGCTATGATGGAGTGGGGAATGATATTGAAAGGAATAACGTTGGATCGACAATGGCAAACATACAAAGAGTGAATGGATAAACTACGAAAATTGCTTATTCCTGTCTGACATAAAAATGAAAGAGAACAATGGCCAAACCATGTCTTATGAGGGAAGTTAGATGTGATATTAGATGCAAAAGAGGTACACAAAATGAGCAATAAAAAGAGACCTGAGTATTGGGAACATTTTAGAAATCAGCAACAAAGCAGCAAGGGATTGATTAAGAGAAGACTGGTACAGCATGGGAAGGATGTTCCCGATAGTGCATTAGCCCAGAACCGAGAATCATAGTTTAAGGCTATGGGCTAAATCTTAGGGAACTGAAATGAAGAAAATATTCCTCACCAGAGAGTTGTGAGTCTGTCAAATGCAGTACTACTAAAAAGTGGTTGAGGCCAAAATGTTGTTTATTGAAAAGGAACATAGACATAGCTATTGTGGTTAAATGGATAAAGGGATTTGGGGGATGGGGGTGAAGGCAGGATTAGGGTATTGAGCATGATGATCAGCAATGATCATATTGAGTTGCAGATTAGGCCGGAGTAGTTGAATAACTTAGTCCTGCTACTGCCTTCTGTGTTGCTGTGTTTCTTTCTATGTGAGAATTGCATATGTGTGTGGGACCCTGACCACAGTGAGAATCAGTGTGTGTGTGTGGGACCCTTACCCTAGTGAGAATCAGTGTGTGTGTGTGGGACCCTGACCCAAGTGAGAGTCAGTGTGTGTGGGACATTTACTCTGGTGAGAATCAGTGTGTGTGTGTGTGGAACCTATATCCCAGTGAGAGTCAAGCTTTTGTGCTCCTGAGATGCTGCTTGGCCTGCTGTGTTCATCCAGCTTCACACTTTGTTATCTTGGATTCTGCAGCATCTGCAGTTCTCATTATCTCCCAGTGAGAATCAGTTTGTATGGAATCCTACAGTAAGAAGAGTCAGTTTGTGCAGGGCCTTTGCCTAAATGAGAGTCAGTATAGGAGACCTGTATCGCAGTGAAAGTCAGTATGTAAGGGACCATTGCCGGAGTTAGAGTTACAGAACAGTACAGCACTAGAACAGGCCCTTCAGCCAAACACCTCAATGCCAACATGATGCCTTTTTAAACTAATCCTGTCTGCCTGCATGTGGTCTGTATCTCTATTCCCTGCCTGTTCATGTGTCAGTCTAAATGTTTCTGAAATGTTGCTATTGTCTCTGCTTCTACCAGCTCTCCTGGCAGCACACCCCAGGCACCTACCACCCTCTGTGAAAAACTTGCCTCACACATTTCCTTTAACTTTTTCCCCCGCTTACCTTAAACCTATGCAGCCTAGTATTGATATTTCCACCCTGGGAAAAGGCTCCAATTAACCATTCTATCCATGCCCCCCATAATTTTAAAAACTCTATCATGTCCCCGATAGTGAGAGGTGGCAAATGGAGTTTAATGCGGACAAGTGTGAGGTAATGCACTTTGGTAGGAGTAACCGGAAGGCAAAGTACTGGGCTAATGGTAAGATTCTAAGTAGTGTAGATGAGCAGAGAGATCTCGGTGTCCATGTACACAAATCCTTGAAAGTTGCCACCCAGGGTGACAGGGCTGTTAAGAAGGCATACAGTGTTTTAGCTTTTATTAATAGAGGGATCGAGTTCTGGAACCAAGAGGCTATGGTGAAGCTGTACAAAACTCTGGTGCGTCCGCACTTGGAGTATTGTGTACAGTTCTGGTCACCGCCTTATAAGAAGGATGTGGAAGCTTTGGAAAGGGTGCAGAGGAGATTTACTAGGATGTTGCCTGGTATGGAGGGAAGGTCTTATGTGGAAAGGCTGAGGGACTTGAGGCTGTTTTCATTGGAGAGAAGAAGGTCGAGAGGTGACTTAATTGAAACATATAAAATAATCAGAGGGTTAGATAGGTTGGATAGGGAGAGCCTTTTTCCTAGGATGGTGACAGTGAGCACGAGGGGGCATAGCTTTAAATTGAGGGGTGAAAGATATAGGACAGATGTCAGAGGTAGTTTCTTTACTCAGAGAGTAGTAAGGGAATGGAACGCTTTGCCTGCAACGGTAGTAGATTCGCCAACTTTAGGCACATTTAAGTCGTCATTGGATAAGCATATGGACGTACATGGAATAGTGTAGGTTAGATGGGCTTGAGATTGGTATGACAGGTCGGCACAACATCGAGGGCCGAAGGGCCTGTACTGTGCTGTAATGTTCAATGTTCTATGTTCTATGTCACCCCTCAGCCTCCGATGCTGTAATGAAAACAATCCAAGTTTATCTAAACTCTCCTAATAGCTTAACACTCTCTAATCCAGGCAATGTCCTGGTTCCTAAAATGCTGCTTGGTCTGCTGTGTTCATCCAGCTCCACACTTTGTTATCTCAGATTCTCCAGCATCTGCAGTTCCCGTTTTCTCTGATCACAATGTCCTGGTAAACCTGTTTTACCTTCCTCTTCAACGACCCTATTGCCTTCTTATTATTCTGATGACCAGAACTGCACGCAATACTGAAAATGTGGCCTAACTAAAGTCTTATACATCTGCAACATTACTTGCCAACGTTTATACTCAATGCTACAAACAATGAAAGCAAGCATGCCACTTTATCTATTTGTGTTGCCATTACAAGCCCATACGGGGCAGCACGGTAGCTCAGTGGTTAGCATTGCTGCCACACAGCACCAGGGAGCCGGCTTCAATTATGAAGTTTACACATTCTCCCCGTGTCTGCGTGAGTTTCCGCTGGGTGCTCTGACTTCCTCCCAGAGTCCAAAGATGTGCAGATTAGGTAGATTGGCCATGCTAAATTGCCCGTAATGTCCAGGGATGTGTAGGTTAGGTGGTTTAGCTATGATGGACGTATATAAAATGCTATTAGGGGATTGATAAGGTAGATGTTGAATAGATGCTTCCCCTTGTGACACTGTCTCAAATAAGAGGTCATAGATATAGAGTGAGAGGAGGTCAGTTCAGAACTGAGATGGAGAGAAACAACTTCTCTTGGAGTGTTGTTAATTCATGGGGCTCACTACCAATCAACAGATTCAAGAAAGAACTAGTTTGAGTGGGGGTGAGTTGGTGTGAACTTGTTGGGCTGAATAGCCTGTTTCCGCACCATATGGATTCTGAGATTTTATTCTATGATCCCTTTGTACGTAAACCTAAGAGTTCTGCTATTTATTTCCTCTTGCTTTCCTCTTGCATTGACCCCCCAAAATGAATCACCTCATACTTGACGGAATTAAACTCCATCTGCTGTCCAACTTTCCAACTGATCTATATCCTGTTACATACTTTGATAACCTCCCTCCCTATCCATAACTCTACCTACTTTTATGTCATCTTTTCCAACTTACTAATCAGATCACCTACATTTTCATCCATATAGTTTATATAAATTATAAGCAGAGGTCCCAGGACTGATGCTTGTGGAATACCATGGTCACAGACCTCCAGTCAGAAAATCATCTCTCCACAGCTACCCTGTCTTCTGTGACCAAGGCAATTTTGTATTCAACTTACCAACCCACCGTAAATCCCACATTACTTAATCTTCTGGACCAGCCTACCATGTGGGACTTTGTCGAATGTTTTAATAAAGGCCATTGTAGACAACATGAATTGTCCGACCCTCATCAATCACCTTTGTGACATCCTCAAAAGACTCAGTCAAATTTGTGAGACAAGACCTCCCCACTCAAAGCCATGCTGACTATCCCTAATAAATCCATTTCCAAGAGAGGAATATAGGAATTAGGAGCGGGAGTAGGCAGTTCAGCCCTTCAAGCCTGCTCTGCCACATAACATGATAATAACTGATCTTATCCTGGTCTCAACTCTACACTCATGCCTGCTCCCTTTTGCTTTTTATCCCACATTTCATCCAAACATATCTATTTCTTTCTTGAATCTGTTGATTGGTAGTGAACTCCATGGAGTAACAATACTCCAAGAGAAGTAGTTTCTCCCCATCTCAGTTTTGAACCTACCTCCTCTCACTCTATATCTCTGACCTCTTGTTTGAGACAGTCCCACAAGGGGATGCATCTATTCAACATCTACCTTATCGATCCCCTAATAGCATTTTATTTACGTCCATCATACCCTCCCTCATTCTTCTGAACTCCAGCAAGTACAAGCCCAAACTATTCAACTGTTCCTCATACGACAGCCCTTTCATCCCAAGAATCAACCTTGTGAATCTCCTCTGAACTGACTCCTGTGCCATCACATTCTTTCTAGGTAAGGAGACCAAAATTTGACATAATACTCCAGGTGTGCTATCACCAATGCCTTATATAATTGTAACACTTTTATTACTGTTGTAATCCAGTCCTTTTGCAATAAATGCCAGGGTTCCCTTTGCCTTTCTTATTATATGTCTGCATATCCACTTTCTATGACTCTTGCACAAAGACACCCAGATCCTTCTGCACTGCTGTGCTGTGAATCTGCTTCTCATTTAAATAATAATTTTCCCCTTTGCTTCTCCTGCCAAAATGAACAACCTCGCACTTATCCACGTTAAATTCCATCTGCCAGGATCCGTCCCATTCTCCTATCCTATCAATATTCATCTGCAAACTGTTTATCTCCTCATCACTGCATGCTTTCCCACCTGTTTTACTATCATCTGCCAACTTTGTTATGTTTACACTTAGTCCCTCCTTGCACATCATTTACATGGGTTATAAAATACATGTAAACCCTGCCACTAAGAATGTTCTCCAATAGTTGATCTAATGCTCACTGGCCTGTGATTTCCTGGATTATCCCTGTTGTCTTTCTGAAAGAAAGGAATAACATTGGCTATTCTCTAGTCTTCTGCGACCTTGCCTATTGCTAAAGAGGATAGAAAGATCTCTGTTAAGGCCTGGGCAATGTTGACCCTTCCTTCCCTCAGTATTCTGGGATAGATCCTATCAGGCCTGGGGGACTCACCTGCCTGAAAGTTCTTCAAGACAGCCAACACCACCTCCTTTTCAATATCGACGTGGCCTAGAATATCCACATACCCTCCCTAATCTTCTGCTTGGTGAATACCGATGCGCAGCATTTATGAAGGAGTATCCACTTCCTCTGTCTCTAAATATAAATTTCCTCCTTTGTCCTTAAGTGTGCCTACCTTTTCCCTAGCTACTTTCTTGCTACTATACATGTGTAAAATATCTTAGGATTCTCCTTAATCTACTTGGCCAGGACAGGGGGCACCATGCCTCAGTGGTTGCCTCACAACACTGGGGACCTGGGTTCAATCCCACCCTTAGGCAACAGTCTGTGTGGAGTTTGCATGTTCTCCCTCAGACTGTGTGGATTTTCTGTGGGTGTACAAGTTTCTTCCCACAGTCCAAAGATGTGCAGCTTAGGTAGTTTAGTGTGGCTAAGTTGTCTAGCGATGTGCAGGCTAGATGGATTAGCCATGCGGTTACAGGGAAATGGAGTGGGATGTACTTTGGATGATTGGCATGGACTCAATGGGCCAAATGGCCTGCTCCCACACTGTACAGATTCAATGATTTTGTGACCCTTCTTTCCTGTTTCCTTTATGTTCATCAGAGACCTTGTCTGATTTCAGAGTCCTAAACTGCATATATGCTTCCTTTTTAAAAATCAACAAAACTTCCAATATCTCATGTCATCCAGGGTTCTAAGGTCTTTCCATCCTTAACTTTCATCCTTACCGGAATATACTGATCCTGAACTCTGATCGATTGGCCTTTAAAAGTCGCCCATGTCAAATATGCTTTTACCCTCAAACTGTGTTCATTAATCTGGCCCTGCCAGTTCTTTCTAATAGACGGACATGACTTAACCTCTTGCTTCTCCTTAATCACAACATGGTGTGTGTGGGGCTACCCCAGTCAAAGTCAGTGTATGTGTGGGACCCTATAGCCCAGTGAGAATCAGTGTGTGTGGAACTGAACCCCAGTGAGAGTCAGTATGTATGAGTCAGTCTCAGGATGCATCAGAGTTTGTGCAAAGTATGCCGTTTGTAATTTGGCTGTTCTGAAGTTTCTTCTTTGATTCGTCTGGCCAACCTTACCCAACATGCTGGAAAATGAAGTTTCTCTGGACATCCCAACTTCACCACATATCAACATCTCCATCTGTGTCCCTTTGCTTAGTCTGTTCAGTGCTGTGCTTTGAATATAGTCAGAGTATAGCTCAACTTCTGCGCTCTCCTGTTGAGATCTTCCAACAGAGAGCTGGGAGCTTTGGGCACCTGTTGCTGAGTCACACTTTGATTCTGTACTAGCCCATAGGGCTCAACGTCAGACTGGGTGATCCTCCCCAGGTCTGTTGGTCTCGGTATTGGACCGGGTAGCTCTCTCCTGACCTTAGGGCTTATTATCAGACTGGGCAATTTGGTACTGATCTGTGGGGCTCAGTACTAGACTGGGAGGTCCTCCTCTGATCTATAGGGCTCAGTATCATACTGGGAGGTTCTCTCACAGTCTTAGGAGCGGAATGATCTGCTCAGCAGTAGAAATAATGAAACAGAATAGTGTATGTTTATAAAGCTAAGTCTGGAAGGAAGGTTGAAACCCGACTCAGGGACTTGAACTGTCTGCTGTCTCGCTGCTGAATCAGAACAGTTCTTGGTTTCATGGCTGATCTTGAAAAGGGAATGTTGAGACCAAGAAAGAATGCCCCTATAAAGTAGCACAGAGTGAGTGAGCCCTGGAGATCGTCCATGGATCTATATACTGTCAATATGAAATATTCCTTTAAGACTGAGCCAGAGATGATACGGATTTCTGGCACTTCACAGAAGTCAGTATTTAGATGTTTCTGGAAAGGGCAGAAGGCTTTGTCTCTTTCTACAGCTTTGTGAATATTGCAGGGTTGAAATTTTTTGGCAAGCTGATAATGTGGCAGATGGAGACAGGGTTAGAGAGCTGTGTATAATGGGGAATGTCATGTAATGGAATCCTGTGCTGCAGTGAATTTAAAGGAGATCCGTCTTTAGCAAAGAAATCCTGTGCCGTTCTGCACTAATCATGAACATGGAGGTGTAGCTGATCCCTCTCCCCTCCCCCTCTCTTTCAGGCTGAATCTGTGTGGGAATAGCTGAGCATCAGTACCAGTGCAGTGTAACAAGCCCCTGCACAACTCATCAGGAGAACCCGATCAAGCTGCAGCAGAGATGGAGACGGTGGTTAGCGGAGAGCACAGTCTGTGTGTCGATCAGGATAGGGACAATAAACCAGCACCGGGCCTCCCTGAGGTGAACGAGAATGGAGTCGGGGTAACCGCAGCAACACAGTTTGGTGCAGGAGACCAAATGACTAAAGGTCAGTGAAGAAAAAGGGGCTTTGTTATAAAATGGGTTTTCTTCAAATGGGTGGAAGCAGCAGGGTTAAGCACAAATGGCTCAGGGCGTTGCTGCAGCCAGTGCTGGAATATTCTAGCAAATACTAACATATATGCCAAGGCTGCAGTTTGCTGCAGTTTTTCAGAATGAGCTTTTATGTACAATTACTCGCAGCTTTGAAATGCTTTCGCTGCAGATTAATGCTGCTAAAGCATCCTCAAACACACGGAACCAATTTACACAGAGCTAATGTCTGTAACCCTTGGTGACCCGATCTCTGGTTTGAAAAGCTTCAATTGCATCGGGAGAATCCATTCCAGAAAAAACCTTTTGGGTTTCTTGCTCCTTTGCAAGACATCCCCACAATCGACAATACCGAAGGTGATTCTGCCATGGCTTTGTGCAGCCATTGTGCCCCACCCCAGCTCGTACACTGTGGAGAGAGGAACAGAGAAAAGGTTCTCCATTGCTGTGTGTTACAAACAGTGACAGGCACCTGTCCACCAGTTCAGAATTTAGCTTTTTATCATAAATTAATTATCTCTATTAAAAGGGCGTCCTATGTCATCTCTCAGACATTGTTTGCCTCTTACATCCAGAAGACGACAAGACATCACATCTGAGAGCGTAGAAATAGAGTTGGATTCTGTGTGATTGTGTCATATGTGATAGCACATTAGAAGTATGTTTTACATCTGTCCCCCACTGGAACTAATGATGAGCCCTAAAGGGGCTGTCATCTCGCTAACCTAACTAACAAGATTGTGCACAGAGCACAAGCACTGGCTTAGAACAGATAGGCAAAATGGCTCGGTTCTGTGCTGTAGTTTCTATATTTGATTTATTTACTGTCGCCTTAGAATCCCTACAGTGTGGAAGCAGGCCATTTGGCCCAACAAGGCCACATCAACCCTCTGCAGCGCATACCACCCAGACTCACCCCCTACCCTAATGGCCGCCGTGTCACCTGTACTGATACCCTTGCCACTATAAGTCCTCAATGGACCTCACCAATGCAGGTACCACCAATGCAACTGGCTACCACACTGGCCCAAACTCAACTCCATCACCGCCATGAGTCTGTTTCAGGCCTAACTTGTCGACACAGCCACTGATGATGCTGCTGGGTCTCATACTGGGCCCAAACTCGCCTCTGCCAACACCTCTTTGAATCTTCGCTGGACGCTGACACCATTGGGAACCCAAACAGGCCTCTGCCGCAGCTGTCATCAGTCAGCACTAAAACGGCCTTGACAATGCAGAAATCAGTGAAAACCTAAATGCTGTGGCCGCCCCCACCCCATGCCACCAGGCCCGCTCACTGCGACCGTGCACCCAGGCCTGCTCACTGCGGCCGTGGCCCCACCGCACACAGGCAGGGCACACTCACTGCTGCTAGTGCTGTAGACATGACTGAGCTCTTTACCAAGTGGTAAGTAAATTAAAACAGAAGAGAAAAAAGAAACAAGGAGGGAAAAAAAGGAAAAGCAGACAAAGGGACAAGGCCCATGCTCAGAAGCCCTACTTCACCACCATCTTACCGGATATTACCTGTAACGTATTCACCCATCCGGCCTGTATGCACTTGGTGTTTGACTGCACTATCAACACTGTCTATTTGCCCATTGGAAGCATACAATTGAATGTCATGGAGTTTGCAGTCGCTAATCAAGATGTGCTCATGTATCTTGTCAGTTTATTCATCCATGGGAACTCCCCATTTATCAGGGGTTTACTTAAAATTTCACAGAAGCCCAGGAACATACCATTCAACCCAACAGCTCCATGCTTCACCTGAACCTCCTCCCATCCTTTGTCATCAAACTCCCTTCGCTATTCAGTATCTAATTCGATCGATGTATCATTTTATGCAGTTTCCCCTTATAACTGAGTATGCCTTTTGCTTCACTCTCTTCCTAAGACAGCAAGCTCAATATTCTTGCCATTTGCTGTGTAAAAATATTTCTCCTGAGTTTCTCATTAGATTTATTAGCATCTTATATTTATAGCCCCTGGTTTTGGTTTTTCCCACAAGAGGATAATCGGTTCTACATCTAACCTATCGAACTCTTCAAAACTTTTTAAGTCTCTGGTTACTTAACAGCTCTAGTGACACTCAAGAGTATGTGACATCCTTGTTTTCCCTGTCAAAATGCACCAGCTCACACTCTTTTGTACTGACGTTTATCTGCCAATTGCATGTCCATTCTGGAAGTTTGTCAATCTTGTCTTGGAAGCTTTTGCACTTCTCCTTAGCATAAATTATTGCCTTAAATTTCGTGTTGATTGCAAATTTTGAAATTGTGGTTCCATCTGGCCAGTGAACTCACCTGAAGTTTACTGCAAAATTTCTTCAAGTGTTCTGTTACTTCTTAATTCACTCATGGGATGAGAGTCTCAAAACTGCATTTATTGTCCACCCTTAATTAACGTGGTGCTAGCGAACTGCCTCCATGGATTGCTGCAGTCCTTTTGTTGCAAACATGCCACAGTGCTGTTAGAAAGAGAGTTTCAGAATTTTGATTCAGAGGGAAAAATGGCATAGTTCCAAGCCAGGATGGTGTGTGGCTTGTAGGTGGTGGTTTTTCTCTGTGTCAGTTGCCCTTGTCCTTCATGGAGGCATTAGAAACTGCTATCTAGCAGCTTTAGTTAGTTACTACAATGCATCTTGTAATTTGTCCACACTGCTTACTACTGTGTATTGATTGTGGAGAAAGTGAATGTTTAAGGTGATGTATGGGAAACTTATCAAGTGAGCTGATTTCTCCTGGATGATATCAAGCTTCTCAAATGTGGAATATCCCATCACACTTCTGACTTGTGCCTTTTAGCTGATAGATAAGCTTTGGGAAGTCAGGAGGCAAATTACTCGTGCACGATTCCTAGCCTCTGACCTGTTCTTGTACCGAAACTACTGATTATGGCCAGTCCAGTTCAGTTTTTGCTCAATCATAACCTCCAGCATGATAATAGCAAAACATTCAGCAAAGGTAATGTCATTGAATGTCAAGGACAGATAGTTAAATTCCCTCTTGTGGGATATGGTCTTTGACTGGCACTTGTATGGTAGAAATGTCATGTTGTGCAATTTTCAGTGAACATCCCCAATTTTCACCTTATGAGTGAGGCAAAGTCAGGATTAAGTAACTGAAGGTGGTTGGGTCTAGGCCCCTAACCTGAGGAACTCCTGAAGAGATGTCCTGGAGCTGAAATGATAGACTTACAATAACCACAGCCATGTTCCTTTGTGCTAGGTATGATTCCAACCAGTGGAGAGTTTTCCCACTAATATCTGTTATCATGACTTCTGCTCAGGCTCTTTGATGTTGCACTGATCAAAAGCTTCTTAATACCAAACATTCCTGTGTTTGTGTTGTAGCAATAATTGTTCTGATCTGATTACTCGTTGAGTTAATGTTACAGAACTGAATGAATGTCGCAATGATCATTCTATTGAATTGGGTTAGTGCTATAATTTTACAGTAATTATACTGATCTGGATTAGTGCTCTAGATTTCATTGTACAGCTGGATTAGTGCTTTAGAATTAATTGTACTGATATGGATTAGCGCTCTAGACTCAGTTGTATTCATCTGAATTAGCAATCAAGTTTCCTTCATCTGAAAGACCTATTATGACTTTAAAATCTGAGCCAGACAAGTGACACATTTCTCTGGTATTTTTGATGATATTTAGTTTGTGTGAGCACTTAGAAGGCACTGATGCTTCCAGCATAATGTAACATTGTACACATATCCACTTTCAGATTCTTCCCCTGTCTCAGATGAGCCTGTTTCAGATGCTTCTGATGTAAAGAGTACGCCATCTTCAGAAGGTGAGTGTCTCCCTTTCTCTGCATAACAGCAACAACTACCTCCTAAAATATGGTTTAAAACTACTGCAAAGTCTAGAAAATCATGGGATGAAAACAGAAAATGCTGGAGATTGGGCAGCATCTGTGAAGAGAGAAATAAAGTTAAGGCTTCAGTTGTTGAATTTTATTAGGAACTTCTGATTTCTTTTCCCAAAATCAGCACAGCTACACTTGCAGTACACCCCAAGTTTACATTCATACGATTCAACCTCAGCATTTATATCAGTGCATTAATCACCATGTTCAGTATTGGTTTCATCTGACGCTAAAATATACCAGATTGTTTGAACTATCAAGTCCAATATTGTTTCAATGTTAACAAGATCCGTTCCAATGTGTAACCCATATACCTATGACTTACCACAATTAAGTGGCAGTCTAATCACCTTAAACTCAGCAAAATAATTTGCATATACTAATAAGTAAATTAGCATGTGTAGGGAGGTCTTGTGGTACGAGGGTAGTCTCCCTACTTCCAGGCCTGAACCTCTAAGCTAGAGCCTGATGTCATGACGTGTTGGTCATGGTGCGGTATGCTTATTACATGACCAAGCAGTTTGATTGCCAGCCTGTTGTTAATCTTTCCAATACAGGCAGGCAGACAGGCAATAACAGTAGGAGAGTCTCTTAGTCAGCTGTCCCACAGAAGACCACTGCAACACTTGGCCCATAAATGTGAACCACCCGATGGGAGACCATGGTCCAAACCTCAGAACATGAAGATGGAAGAAAAGACAGATGGAGCCTAAATAGATATTCACTGTACCCCAGAGTCAGTAAGGGAAATGTCTAATAAACTTTGATCCCTTTACATCTCAATGTTCTTCCTCCGATATAAACCAGTGTGTTATTTTATATTTCATTGTACCACAAGATTGCATGGATAGTATTATAAAGTATTACCGTAGGAGTGGACTAGACAGATTGTGCATTCAGAGACAGGCTTACAATGCCATTATGTAAAGGTACACTGTGCGAATAAGGTTGGCAAACTACTAGCAAAAATGTGCATGCGATGTTCATGTGGTGACAATAACAGAAAAATATCCAAAATGATAAGGACTAAATCTTTCATATTCAGGGATACAACATGTTCAGAAAAGAGAGGTAAGGAGAAAGACAATGAGGCAAAAGCACTAATTAGGGCAGACACTAGCATTGGAAAGAGAAAATACCATTGAGAGAGGGCAAAGACAGAAACAAAAACAGGAATTGCTGGAGAAACTCAGCAGGTCTGACAGTATCTGTGGAGAGAAAGCAGAATTAACACTGAGCCCAGTAACCCTTCCTCAGAACTAAGCAGAATCCATCTGGTGAGCGTGGAGAATCAAAAATGATCAAATCACACCATGAGAAGGTAGACCTCCAACGACAGATAAGTAAACCATCAGGGAAATGACCAAGATATGGAAGGATTATAAAGTGATAAAATTATTATTTAATTACCCAAATAATATTAAGATATTGATAGAATAAAGCGTAATTGGGTCGGGGATAGAGGCAGTAATATATTCAGTATTTGCTTGATGATATGTGCTGAGGAAGGAGTATCTGGCTTGGGAGAATGAAGTGCTTGAAAGGAAGCAAGTTTCTTTGGGAGGACATTTAGGAGAGAGTATTTATTAGATGATGTAGTTTTGATTTGTAATGGAGAAGTGCAAGGAACAGATGAAAATAGAGCTTCTAATTTGGAAGATTAATTTTAATAGGATGATGGGTCAGATGGATCCTAGCCAGGGAAAGATTAAATCAAAAGCATGAAAAGCAAAATAATAGATCAATGATTAATTTTTGAGGAGGTAGTGTTCCAGGCACAGGCTGTGTAAATGCCAACAAAGGTCGGGGGACCAAAGGCAGAGCTCTATGAATGATGAGGGAGATTGACAACATGATGTAACAAAGCAAAAGGGTGTATGATGGATATCGGGTGAATTCTCCAATCAATAATAACCAGGCCAGAGAGTGTGAGAATAGAATGGCAGTCAACATTAAAAGGAACCCAAAATCTTCCAGCGTGCAGGAAGTCAGCAGATGGTAAGAGGCGAACATAGGGTCTCTGCGATATATATTGTGCCAGGGCATGGTTAGAATACGAAGGCATTGTACTTGGGGGTGTTCCCTCTGTATGTTACTGTGGTTCAGTGCATCCATTATAACCTTTGGGTTTTGATTGTGTTTCTTGTTTATCCCACTGTTCTTCAGTGAGTCTTTTCCATAAGCTACTGAACTAACATTGTCTCTGTTATTACAGTTTGTCCAGATTCCATTCATCCTGGTATGTCTTTCTGTTTATTCCATTGCTCCTTACTGTATTCCTTATGTACACCATTCTCAATAATGTGCCTTGTCTATACTCCACTGTTTTCCAGCTACATACCCGTCTATATACCCTGATGTTCCCCAGTATGTTCCTCCCAATATTTTAAAGTTCCCAACTAGTTGGCATGCAACCTTGCACTGCTACCCAATGAAACTCCTTAAAATTACATTTTCAAAATTCCAGAGGTCTAACCTTTGATCCTTCACTTGCCATAACATTTTTACAGGTCCTGATTTGCTTAGTTAAGCCCTCACCTCCACCTCTGGTGCTCCAAGAACATGATCAAACTATGAACCTCTCCAAATCTAGCTGTTCCCCTAAGTTTGGGCCATAGTTCTACTCTTTAAGGAAACTTGAAGGAACGTGACAGAGAAATTGTTGACCATCCACTTCTGCATCTGACTGAACCACTTATATGGCACCGTCAGGTCCTCCTCTCATTTTCTACAACTGTTCATTGAATTTGGAGCAACTGAAGATAATTCAGTTGTTTCTCTTCTGCAGCAAATCAACTTCCATTTTTATTCATTTATGAGACATGGGAATAAATGACTGGCCAATGGTTGTCCTTAAGAGGCTGGTGGCATGCTGACTTCTTGATTGGCGCAGTCCAGATGCTGTAGGTAGTTTCACAATGCCCTTAGGGAGGGAATTCCAGGATTTTGACCCAGTGACACCCAGCGAAGGAACGGCGATATATTTCCAAGTCAGGATGGTGAGTGCCTTGAGGGAAAACTTGAAGGTAGTGTTTTCATGTATTTGCTGCCCTTGTCCCTTGAGATGGTAGTGGTTGAGAGTTTGGAAGGTGATGTCCAAAGGAGTTTTGGTGAACTTCTGCAATGCATCTAGTAGATAGTAGCAGCAGCAGATGCAGAGTGTTGCTGGTGGAGAGAGTGGAGGTTTGTGGATGTGTTGCTATTTAAGCTGCTGCCTTATCTGAATGGTTCATTCAGGCAAGGAGGTGGGGGGGAGGGGTTTGGTATTCCATCACACTCCTGCCTTGTGCCTTGTAGACAGTGGACAGACTTTGAGGAGTCAGGTGGTGAGTTACTTGCTGTAGTATTCCTCACCTGTGACTTGCTCTTAAAGCCCATTTGTTTTTGTGGGTAGTCCACATCAGTTTCAAGTCATTGATAACTCTCAGGATGTTGACAGTAGGGGATTCATTTAAATGTAAAGGGGCAAAAGCTAATTCTTTCTTATTGGAGATGGTTATTGCCTGGCATTTGTGTGGCGCAAATGTTACTTGCCCCTTGTTCAGGGAATGTCATTGATGAAGGAGCTGAAGATGGTTGTATCTAGGACATTACCCTGAGGAATTCCTGCAATGTTGTCCCCACATGAAGGTGAGACCTCCCAGAACAATAACCACCTACCTATGTACTAGATACGACTCCAACCAGCAGAGAGTTTTCCCGTTGATTCCATTTGATTCTAGTTTTACTAGAGCTCCTTGATGTCACACTTGGCAAATGTGGCTTTGATGTGAAGGGCAGTTGTACTCACTTCTGTTCTGGAAATCAGCATTTTTGTTAATGAGATTGTAGGAACTGCAGATGCTAGAGAATCTGCGATAACAAGGTGTAGAGCTGGATGAACACAGCAGGCCAAGCAGCATCAAGGGAGCAGGAAGGCTGGCATTTCAGGCCTAGACCCTTCTTCAGAAGACGCTTCTGAAGAAGGGTCTAAGCCCGAAATGTCAGCCTTCCTGCTCCCTTGATGCTGCTTGGCCTGCTGTGTTCATCCAGCTCTACACTTTGTTATCTCACTTTTGTTAATGTTGAACCAATGCTGTAGTGAGGTCAGGAACCCAAACAGAGAGTCAGTGTGCAGCTTATAGCTGAGGCACCTTTCGATAGCATTGTCAATGCCCCTTTCCAGAGCTTCACTGATGATGGAGACAAGACTGATTGGGCAGTAATTGGCTGTTTTGGATTTGTCCAGTTTTTTATATACAGGACATACCTGGGCTATTTTCCACATTGTCAGGAAAAGCCCAACTGGGGAGCAGCAAGTCCTGGAGCACAAGTTTTCAGTAATATGGCTGGAATATTGTCAGGGCCCATAGCCTTTGCAGTATCCAGCGCTTCTATCCATTTCTTGATATCACATGGATTGAATCAAATTGGCTGAAGACTGGTATATTTGATGCTGGGGACCACTGGAGCAGGCCAAGATGGATCATCCCCTCAGTATTTCTGGCTGAAGATGGTTGCAAATGCTTCCGCCATACCTTTGCACTGATATGCTGGGTTAAGGATAGGAATATTTGTGGGACCTCCTCTAGTGTGTTTATTGTCAATCATCACTCACAATTGGGTGTGGAAGGATTGCAGAGTGTAGATTTGATCTGTTGGCTGTGGGATCATTTAGATCTATGTTAAGCTGTTAAGTACACAAGCAATCCTATTTGATAGCTTCACCAGGTTGGCACCTCACTTTTAGATATGCCTGGTGCTGCTGCTAGCAAGCCGCTCTGCATTCTCCATTGAACGAGGATTGATTCCCTGGCTTGATAATGGTAGAATAAAGGGTCAGGCCATGAAGTTACATATTGTGTTGAATAAAATTCTGCTGCAGCTGATGACCCACAGTAGCTCATGGATGCCCAGTCATGAGTCGTTAGATGGTGCAATATCTATCCCATTCAGCATAGTGCTCATACTACTGAACATGTTGGAGGCAGAATTATGTCTCCACAGGCCTGTGCGGTTGTTGCACTTACCGAAACGGTCATAGATAGATGCATCTGCAGCCAGCACATCGGCAAGAATGTGATCAAGTTAGCTTGTCCCTTTTCTTGGTTCCCTTACTTCCTGTAGAACTTCCTGGCAGACCCAGACTGGTAGCAAAAACAGAAATTGCTGGAAAAGCTCAGCAGATCTGGCAGCATCTGTGGAGAGAAATCAGAGTTAACATTTCAGGTCGAGTGACCGTCCCTCAGAACTCTAAGAACCAGGCTATTAGTTACATCCTATGGGACCCAACCAACTCGATTAGTATTGATGCTGCCAATCCACACCTGATGATGTCCTCCAGCTCTGCTCAGGCTGTCCTGTCATTGTTATACCCAAGGATGGTGATAGCGTTGCCTGAGATGTGGTCATTCTCAAGAAACCATTCCTCACAGACAATGCCAGGTCATTGCTCCATTGCCAATGGGACAGCTCTCACAATCTTGGTACAAGCCCCCATTTGTTAGTTAGAATGACTTTGCAGGACTAATAGAATTCGATTTGATGTTCTTGTTTCTCATGCTGTGGTTGATGCCAGGTGATTTGTCTGGATTTGTTTTGTTTAATCAGTCTTTGTAGTGGTTTCATCCAACTGAATGTCTTGCTGGGCCACTTCAGAAAGCAGTTAAGAGTCAACTACATTGCTGTGGGTCTGGAGACATGCATAGACTAGACCAGGTAAGGATAGTAGATTTCCTTTCCCTAAACCCAATGGATTTATGGCAGTTGACAAAGATTTTGTGGTCATCATCAGACTAGCCTTTCATTCCAGATTTATTAATTGAATTTCACCATCTGCTGTGGTGAGATTTGAACCTTTAACCTTAGATTCTTATCCCAGATCACTGGTCCACTATGTCACTGTCTTCTCTTGCTCATTTACACTGGATGCCCTCCCCACTTCTGGACTGTGACAAGCTCTGGTGACTTTAACAGTCTATCCTTGGTTTCCTTCTATTTTTAAATCTACATAAAGCCCATTGGCAACATTATCTGAGAACAGAGTGTTATATGTTGACAGCACCCAGCTCAACCACATCCTCTGCTGATACCAAATTCTCATGCTACTTATCCAAGCATCCGGAGCAGGATGAGTTGAAATTTCTCGTATTTAGAGACTGAAAGCAATTTTTCCATTCCTGCTCCAAAATCTGTTTGTTATATATAGGTACAAGATCTGATTTAGATATATCCATCCGTCACATGTACTATGTATAGATATACATCGATACAGCGAAAAGTGCACAGTCGCCATTCACTGGTGCCTACTTGGCTACAAAAACCAAAATTGAAAGATTTTAACAGAGCCAAAAGGTAAGCAAGAAAAAAAAGAACAAATCTCAGAGTCCCAAGTCCCATCTCCACAACACCGCTCTCACTGCCTCACCAGCCCCGCTCTCACCACAGCTACTGCCTCACCGGCCCCACTCTCGCCACTGTCACTGCTGTCACTGGGCCTGCTCTTGCCACTGTCACCACCCTCAATGGCCCCACTCTCACCGCCTCACCGCCCCCACTCTCACCACCTCACCGGCCCCCCTCGCCACTGTCACTGCTGTCACTGGCCCTGCTCTCACTGCCGTAACTGGCCCCGCTGTCGCTACCGTCACCGGCATGCTCTCACCACCGTCACCGGCTCACTGGCCCCGCTATCGCCACCATCACACCGTCTGCTCTCACCGCCTCACTGGTCACGCTGTCACCGGACCCACGCTTACTGTCTCCCCAGCCCGCTCCCACCACCATCTCCGGCCAGCTCTCACTGCCACTGCTGAACTGGCCCACTCTTGATACCCCGAGGGGTTAATGTTCATGTTGTGTTTTATGTAACATCAGCAGAATGGGTGGAACCAATCTGTGGAGCCATTGGGTTCTACTGCAGCTTTTAGAGGGAGTGGATATACAAGCTCTTTGACATTCTCATAATTCTGCCAGACTTATTGCTGTCATGCAATAAACCATAGTGCTATCTAAGAATAGCACCTGTTCTGCAGATATTCTCTGTTGGTGTCTGTCTACCACAAAGCACTAGATAGACATAAAACAAAGCACTGACCGAAAGAAAGGATTGTTGGCAACGAGGTACCTCCAACAAACCCTTACTCAGCACCAATATGCTGATAGAGGTGGCAAATATTACGTGTTATGAGGAGTAGTGTCTGTGAGGGTGCCACACTCTTCCCCAGCCACTGACTTCAAAAGAACAAAGAACAATACCGCACAGGAACAGGTCCTTCGGCCCTCCAAACCTGCACCGATACATTTTGCCCTTACCTGCTAAAACTGTCTTCACTTACAGCCTCCATAACCCTCTATTCCCTTCCTATTCATGTATTTGTCCAGGTGCTCCTTGAATGCTGCTATAGTGTCTGCTTCCACCATCTCCTCTGGCAGCTTGTTCCAGGAACTCAACACCCTTTTTGTGTGAAAACCTTACCTCACACATCTGTTTTAAACTTCTACCCTCCCCCATATCTTTAACCTGTGTCCCCTAGTAATTAACACCTCCACCCTGGGAAAAATCCTCATAATTTCATCTCTATCCACGCCATTCACAATCTTATAATCTTATATTACGTTGTCCTTCAACCCCCCGTGTCCCAGTGAAAACAAACCCAGTCTATCCAACCTTCCTTCATAGCTAAAATTCCCCATACCAGGCAACATTCTGGTAGACATTTTCTGTACCTTCTCCAAAGCATCCACATCCTTCTGGTAGTGTGGTGACCAGAACTGTGCGCAATTTTCCATCTAAAGTTCTATAACGTTTCAGCGTTACTTGCCTGTCCTTATACTCCTTCAGTCCTGCCTCTGGAAAGACACTAAGACTAATCCAGTCTGTTTGTAATCTTGGTGTCATATTTGATGATACTTTGTACCATTGCTAAGGCCACCAACTTCCACCTCCGTAAGATCATCCAACTTTGCTTCTGTTTTGGTTTATGTGTTGCTGAAATCTTCAGATTGGACTATCCCAATCAATCCTGGCCTTCCTCCCCCATTCAACCCTAACTAAATTTCAGTTCATCTAAATCTTGCTGCCCATTCCTGCAGCTGCACTGAGCCCTGTTGCCCCATCACCCCTGTGCTTACTGGTCTGTATTGGCTGCTAGTCAAGCAATATCTTGATTTAAAAGCCCAGGTGCCTGTTTCCAAACTGCTGCATGGTCTCATTCCACCCCTGCATCCCCATAGAAGCCCGACAGTGTGGAAGTAGACTGTTTGGCCCATCGAGTTCACATCAACTCACCAAAGAGCATCTTGCCCACATCCAACCCCTTCTCCTCTTCTGGTAACCCTGCATTTCCCATGGCTAATTCACCTAGTCCACATATCCCTGGATGCTATGAGCAATTTAGCATGGTCAGTTCACCTACCCTGCATATCCTTTGAACTGTGGAAGCAAACTGGAGCACCTGGAAGAAATCCGTACAGACACGGGGAGAAAATGTAAACTCCACACGGACAGTTGCCCGTGGGTGGAATCGAACCTGGGTCCCTGGCGCTGTGAGGCAATAGGGCTGACCACTGCTGCCCCGAACCTCCACCAAGCTATAACCCCACCACCAAGACATCATCAAATTCTACATTCATAAATATCCATCTCTGCCTTTCTGTCTCAATTCATTTTAAGATTCTTCTTAAGACATACCTCTTTGACCAAAAATGTGGTCATTTCCTCATGTTTCCCCAAGGGTTTTGGTGTTATACTCTGTCTTGTAATGTTCCTATGAAGTCCCAGCTGACCAGAGGACTGTTCCAAATCCTAGTGTTCCCACCTCATTCCCTCAATCTCTCACTGTTGCCCTCAACCTTTCCATATGGCACATTGCTCAGCAATGCACCTTCTTTCTCAGTTCCCCAGTGTGTCCTCTGTAAATGACAATGTTCCTAAATGTATCTCCAAATATCCCATTGCTCAGAATTGTGTCCTGTCTGTATGTGCTCCTATTGTGTCCCACTTTTCCCCCCACCGTGTACCTGTTCCTACTGTGACTCCTTGATACCCAGTTTGTCCTCTATATTTCTCGCTCTTCTCCAGATTATCTCTTCCCTGTATTTTAAAGTTCCAAGTTTGACAATTCTCTATGCTTCACTGTCTCCTCTGTACCCCGCTGTTCTGACTCCATCCCCTATATATGTAACTCTGTCCCTCTATGTTCTACTTCTCCACACTTTGTCTTTTCCATATTCCCCACTGATCCACACTGTACCCCCTCATACCCACAGTGAGCAGCGCGACGGTCCTCTAGAACCATGAGGTCTTAATCTTTACCCTCCTTATTGTGTTCCCTCGATAACATTCTGATCCTCACTTAATCTTACCTTTTAGAATCCCTACACTGTGGAAACAGTCCATTCAGCCCAACAAGTCCACACAGTCTCTCCAAAAAGCATCCCACCCAAACCCATTCCCCATGTCTAACCCACCATCCCTGCACACTTTGGGAAATTTAGCACGGCCAATCAACCTACCCTACACATCTTTGGATTGTGGGAGGAAACCAGAGCACCCGGGGGAAACCCACGGGGAGAATACGCAAACTCCACACAGACAGTCACCCAAGGATGGAATTGAACCCAGGTCCCTGGCGCTGTGAGGCAGCAGTGCTAATTACTGAGCCACCGATATATCCAATTGTCTTCTCTATGTCCTGTCTATATAGCTGTCTTCCCAGGCATTTTTCCCAGAATGTTTCAACAGCACCCACCATTCCCCAACATACCCATTCATATTCCAATGTTGCTCACTATAACCCTCCAATGCTGGCCACATCCCCAGTGTTTCCCTCCTTTTCCCACTGTTTCCCTGTGTGTACTCTCTAAATCCCATCATTCTAAAAGTATTTGGATTCTTCCCCCAGGTTGGCCGCAGTGAGTTTCCACTGTATACCCCATTGTTTTCTCAGTATGTTCCCTCTATATCCCACCTCCTCCTCAATGCTTTACAATTTACACTCACTGTGTCCTGGTGCAGTAATGCATCACACATTTCCCAGAATACCTTTCCCTGCAACAAACCCCAGTAGGTTGCCATCTCTATCGTCCCATTATTCCCCAATGCATCTATGCCACATTCCACTGTTTCTTACTGTAACCACTGGATACTGTGCTACCCATTGATGTCAGTATTCCCCAGTGTGTCCCATCTAGATTCCACCATTCCTTACAGCATCCCTTCTACATCTTACTGTAGCCAATGATATGTATCCTGTTGTTCCTTCATAGCTCAGTATGTCTTGTGTATATCTATTTGTTCAGTAGTGCAACTCCTGTAGGTACCACTTTCCCATCGTGACTCTCAACATCATACTGTTCACCAGTGTGTTCACTGTAAATCCCACTGCTGTTTCCCCTTCCAGTTTGCATCCACCCTTCACTAGGATGGTCCTTCTTGATCACAATGTTCCCTGTTTTACTAATTTTTCCTAATTGCTCCCTCGATATCCTTTGATGCGTATTCTCACTATACCTGTCTTTCCTCGAATGTGACTCTTCATGAGCTCTTGTCCCTAATTGTGACTCCTGTAATTTCTGTTCCCATGCTTTGGCTGTGTACCCTACTTGGTACCAGAGCAATGCCTAAAATATACAGAGGCAGTGCCAAAAATACGAAAATAATCCAGGAAACATCACTCACAGGAGTGACCAGTCACCTTTGTGAATAGAATAACCTCCTCTTGCTCCTAGTTTCTATGTTTCAGTGAAATGGTAAGAAGCTGTTCTTCCAATCAAAGGCCAGGTCTCCCCTTTGCTTGTTGCTGACAGGGGAGAAGTAAGCTGTGATTGGAGTGCAGGAAACCGCTAGGAAATTCATTGTGGCTAGTGAGGAAGTCACCAGAAGATCAAAACACCAAGGTCTGGGGTCAGGGGCATCTGCAGGGAAGTATGAGAGTCAGGTAGACTAGGCTGGGAGCTGGGAAGATGGGAGGCAAGGAGCAGAGAGCCTGGGGTCTAGGACCATGGGCCCAAGGTCCAGGCCCTTTTTGCTTCAGCCAGGAGAGGAGTGAGGTGCTATATCTTTTTACCAGGGCATCCTGCGTTGTGTCTGTGTGTGTCAGCGTGTGTAGTAGGATTGGGGGGTGGGTGGAATGTTGGTGACAGAGAGCTTGGTTGGCAGAAGACAAAGAGTTAGTGGAGGTCAGAGAGCTAGGGTGAGACAGAGGGTCTGCAAGTCAGCTGAGAAAGAGGCGGTTGTCTGAAGAGATAGAAGAAACACCCTGGGGACAGTGCAGTGGAATGCAGAGGGGGGGGGGCACATTGGGGATAGCATTGGGATGCAGAGGGAACATACCTGTGCTTGGATATAGTTGATACAGGTGTAGAATTGTATGAAATAAAGGGTAAGAAACACAAGAGCCACAGAACTGAAAACAGAGAACCGCTTCAAATCTCCCAATAAAAGTCTCCAGAAACTGTGTTTAAGGTGATGGCTTTTTGTGTATAGACACATTTGTCAGTCATCAAAGAAGTTTACTAACCTCTGCTTGTAGTTTAGTACCAACTATGTAATCAGTGTTTTCTTTTTGTGTTGGCTTTAAGGCAGTTGATAATTATTGAGGATACAATAAATTCTTCCAGTTCTGCTTTTAAGTAAGTCTAAGTACCCCAGGCAACACAAGTAACGAATGCAATGTAACTACATGACTGTAATGCCTAACAAAGAAGTTAATGAGAATAAAAAAAGCAGCTCCTGACAATCAAAAATGCAGCCATCAACAAAGGTGTCATTGAAAAAAGAAAATAATTTTTGACCTGCTCCCAAAAGGGTACCTTTTCCCAATTTTCTCAATATTCCAGTGCCACCATTTGTTTGCACGCAGTAATTAATGTTGATCAACATGTCTGCTCAGTTTCTCTCACTGTTCCGTATTGTGGCCCCTCATTTTCCCACTTTTTGATTAGTTCCATCATTATCTACCACTCTTCCCTGTTGCATCCCTCAGCCCCTCAGTATGCCCCCTCAATATGTCTTGCTGATTCCTGGTGCATCCCCATTATGTCCCTCTGGACCGCAGGATTCTTCAGTGTGACCCCTCTGTATAACTCAGTGTTTCTCAGGGTGTCCCGTCTTTTATCAATGTGATTCCACATTGTGTCTCCTCTAAATCCCAGTGTACAACATTTTCCCAGTTTTCCATGCATCTCATTCTGTCCTGTACCTCACTGTTCCCCAGTCTGACCTTCTGGATTCTGTGGTTCCCCAGTGTGTCTCCTCCATATCACATTTCAGTTCTGTGGCTCTTGTGTTTCTTACCCTTTATTTCATACAATTCTGCACCTGTATCAACTATATCCAAGCACAGGTATGTTCCCTCTGCATCCCAATGCTATCCCCAATGTGCCCCCCCTCTGCATTCCACTGCACCGTCCCCAGGGTGTTTCTTCTATGTCCCTTCACTCTCCATGTGCTTGATCTGTGTGTTTTTCTCTCAATGAATGTTAATTGCTAATGTCATTGTTCATTCCCTGATTGATGTTTCATTCTTTGAATTATTTCCCAATGTGCCTGTTCGGAATTGTTCTTCCCTTTGAAAAACAATGTATGTGACTGGTCTCACAGGAGGACCCTTGGACCTGTCTTCACAAGAGGTCACAACAGGTAAGACCGCACTTTTGCTCTGCCCCAAATACAGGATGCTTTTGATCGCCTGTTCTCATTGCCCAAACATCTAATAAAGGCTGAAATGGACTGAGAGATAGAAACAGCTGCTGACACTATCTGGCAATCAAAGAATGAGCATGAAATTTGTACATGAAGTGGATATGAGTAACTTGGAGGCTCCCTGCATGTACCTCCTTTGGGTTCAAAATGGATCCTCCACTGGGGCCCTTCCACAAGCTGAGTATGCAGACCTACAAAAATTGTTCTTCTAAAAAAAAATTGTCATGGGTTGGGGTGGGAATGGCGTTCAGGTCTGGCTTGGAGTCTCAAATAAAGCAAAGTTCATCTTCTGGACACTGCTCCTGGCAAACCCAGGGAATAACTGTGAGGATATCGAAAGAAAACTGTGTATTTCTTTTCGCCTTCTTTGAACCCTCCTCTTCATTCATATGAAAATATTTGAGAAAAGGAAAAAGAGGTTTGACCACAGCCACAAACCATCCAATCATTTCAGAAAAGGGATTGTTTTCTGTCCAACTCACAGTGAAAAGATAGTATACTGTGAGGCTGGATGGTGGGATTGTGGAGGGAGGAGAGGCAGTTGAAGGCAGTCTGCAAGATCCATAATTTACAATTAGAACTGAAATGGCCACCTGTAGCTGACCAGGATCATCCCTAAATATCATTGTAAACCTTCCCTTCCTGGCTAGAGTGAATGTTGGCATTTGGAAGTTCAGCTTCAGTCAACATGGCCATCCTAATATGTAATACCATGGTAAACATATCCCTGAGATTTTAAGTCGTGTTCAGAGTAAATCCTGCTGCTGAAAGTTGGAATGTCACTCCAGTGCACAAATCCATAATTCTAAAAAAAAATGCCCCTTGTCTATAAATAAATTTTGCAGGCATCTCTGAACACAGGATTAGTCCCTGGGGACTGGAGGATTGCAAGTGTGACTCTGTTGTTTAAAAAGGGGACAAAGGATAACCACAAATCTACAGACTTGTCAGCTTGACATTAGTTGTGGGAAAACTGATGGAGGCCATAACATGGAATAAGATAAATACATAATTAGAGAAAAGTAAAGTCAATACTGGAAGGTCAACGTGGCTTTGTCAGGGACAGGTCATGTGTGACAAATTTGATTGAGTTCTTTGATGAGGTGACACAGTTTTGATGGTGGGTGAGGAAAGTGCTGTGGATATTTGGAGTTCTAGAAAGTATTTGAGACAGTGCCACATGTCAGATTGGTTAGCAAATTTGAAATTTTTGGGATTGACGGGTGCTTGGCAACCAGCATTAGAAGTTGGCTTAAAAAAAAGGAAATAGAGGGTGGATATAGATGGGCATTTCACAGATTGGTGACAAGTTGAAATCAGTGTTCTGCAGGGATTGGTGTTGGGACCCTTGCTTTTTCTGATTTATACAAAATGAGCTGGAGAATGGTGTAGAGTCTCTGACTTTGCAGATGATAATAAACTAGGGAGAATTGTGAATTGTGATGATAATGCTGAGAGACTTCAAAGAGACATTGACAAGAAGGCCAAATGAGCAGACATCTGGTGAATGAATTTCAATGCAGTCAAACGTGAGGTCACATATTTTTGGTAGAAGAAACATGGAGACACAATACCAGGCTCAAATGGTACAATTTTGAGGGGAGTATTGGCACAGAGGGACCTCAGGATTCACATGCTTTACTCTCTGAAGGTGGTCAGGAAAGTTGAAACAGTTGCTAAGAAAGCTTATTGGATCCTTGGGTTTATAAATAGAGGCATACAGTGTAGAAGCAAGGACGTGACACTACATCTGTGCAAATCATTGGTTAGACCACATTTGGAGTATCATGTCCAGTTCTGGGCACCTTATTGAAAGAAGGATGTAAGGCCCTGGAGAGAGATTTACTAGAATGATACCAGGAACGAGGGACTTTAGATACAAGGAAAAAGAGAATTTGAGCTGATTCTCCTTGGAGCAAAGAAGATTGAGATGACCTTATTGAGGTGTTCAAATTGTGAACAATTTTGACAGAGTAAAGAAGGATATCCTGTTTCCATAAGCTGGTATGCCATAACTTGGGGTCAAAGTATCAAGACTTTCAGCAAGAGAGCAAGCATTGAGATGAGGAGAAAATTCCTTACTCAAAGGTTTGTTAGAATTTGGAATGCGCTGCCTGGGAGAGGCATCAAAAAGTTCTGTATAAATATATATAGAAGTATTTGAAAGGGATGAATTCAGAGAGCGATGGAGATTGGACTGGAGGATGGGACCGACTGGGTAGCTCTTTTGAGAGCTCCTGCAAACATGATAGGTTGAATGGCCTTCTCCCATAATGTAAAATTTTATGATTGTAGTACTGCTTCAGATTATTTATGACAAGAGACATTTATGCTGATGGTCCTGCTGAAAGTAAACACTTTGTACAATGGTGACCAGTTTTCAGGTTTTCCTGTTTGAGAGGACCTCCCCTGCCCTAATTTGGGCATACATAATGTCATACCGACCTGCCCGAACTTTAACCGGTCGGCATGGATGAATTAGACCGAACATAAGAACGAGGAGCAGGAGTAGGCCATCCGGCCCCTCGGGCCTGCCCCGCCATTTATTAAGATCATGGCTGATCTTTCTGAGACTCAGCTCCACTTTCCTGCCCACTCACCATAACCCTTAATTCCTTTACTGTTCAAAAATTTATCTAGCTTTGTCTTAAAAGCATTCAGTGAGGTACCTTCAACCACTTCACTGGGCAGGGAATTCCACAGATTCACAACCTTTTTGGTGAAGAAGTTCCTCCTGACCTCAGTCCTACATCTGCTTCCCTTTATTGTGAGACGATGCCCTCTAGTCCTTGTTTCACCTGCTAGTGGAAACAACCTCCCTGCCCCACTTTATCTATTTCCTTCATGATCTTATATATTTCTATAAGATCTCCCCTCATTCTTCTGAATTCCAATGAGTACAATCCCAGTCTACACAGTCTCTCCTCATAATCCAACCCTCTCAACTCTGGAATCAACTGAGTGAATCTCCTCTGCACCCCCTCCAGGGAGAGTATATCTCTCCTCAAGTAAGGAGACCAAAACTGCACACAGTACTCCAGGTGTAGCCTCACCAGGACCTTATTCAGCTGCAGCATAACCTCCCTGTTTTTAAACTCCACCCATCTAGCAATGTCAGACAAAATTCCATTTGCCTTTTTGATCACCTGCTGCACTTGCAATCCTACTTTTAGCGATTCATGCACAAGGACACCCAAGTCCGTCTGCACAGCAGCGTGCTGCAATTTTTTACCATTTAAAACATAGTCCATTTTCCTGCTATTCCTAACAAAATGGATGACCTCACACTTATCAACATTGTACTCCATCTGCTAGATGTTCATCCCTCTAAGCCTGCGGCGATCAAGATCCTCTGTCTAACCTGTCATCTATTTTCTAAGGGTCTGTGTCCATTTGCTCCCTGCTCATCCATGTACCTGTCCAAATATATCTTAAAAGACACTAACGTGTCTGCGTCTACCACCTCCGCTGGCAACGCGTTCCAGGCACCCACCACCCTCTGTGTAAAGAACTTTCCACGCATATCTCCCTTAAACTTTCCTCCTCTCACTTTGAACTCATGACCCCTAGTAATTGAGTCCCCCACTCTGGGAAAAAGCTTTTTGCTATCCACCCTGACTATACCCCTCATGATTTTGTAGACCTCAATCAGGTCCCCCCTCAATCTCTGTCTTTCTAATAAAAATAATCCTAATCTACTCAACCTCTCTTCATAGCTAGCACCCTCCATACTAGGCAACATCCCGGTGAACCTCCTCTGCACCGTCTCCAAAGCGTCTACATCCTTTTGGTAATGTGGCGACCAGAACTGTACACAGTACTCCAAATGTGGCCGAACCAAAGTCCTATACAACTGCAACATGACCTGCCAACACTTGTACTCAATACCCCGTCCAATGAAGGAAAGCATGCCATATGCCTTCTTGACCACCCTATTGACCTGCGTTGTCACCTTCAGGGAACATTGGACCTGAACACTCAGATCTCTCTGTTCATCACATTTTCCCCAGGACCTTTCCATTTACTTACAGTTCGCCCTTGAATTTGATCTTCCAAAATGCATCACCTCTCACTTGTCCGGATTGAACTCCATCTGCCATTTATCTGCCGCACTCTCCAATCTATCTATATTCTGCTGTAATCTCTGACAGTCCCCCTCACTATCTGCTGCTCCACCAATCTTCATGTCATCTGCAAACTTGCTGATCAGACCACCTACACCTTCCTCCAAATCATTTACATATATCACAAACAACAGTGGCCCCAGCACAGATCCCTGTGGAACACCACTGGTCACAGGTCACCCATGCTCGGTATTCCCAATGGGACAGTTTAGATCCAGATGTCTTGCTATTTCTTCCTTAATGATAGATTCAAACATTTTCCTCACTACTGAAGTTAAGCTAACTGGCCTATAGTTACATGCTTTTTGTCTACTTCCTTTTTAAAACAGTGGCGTCACATTGGCCGTTTTCCAATCTGCGGGAACCACCCCAGAGTCCAGTGAATTTTGGTAAATAATTACCAGTGCATTTGCTATTTCCCCCATCACCTCTTTTAGTACCCTGGGATGCATTTCATCAGGGCCAGGAGACTTGTCTACCTTTAGCCCCTTTAGCTTGCCCAGCACTGCCTCTCTAGGAAGGATCTGTTTCTATGCTGTACAGCTCTATGACTCCATAACCTGCCTGTGATGATCATTGAGTTTGTCGTGCTCAATCCAGTCACCCACCCCCATGTCAATATGTCCCTTAAAGTGAAAGAAGAACGTCAACCAATACTCAGTAACTAGCAAGCCTAAACCATACTTCAAGCCTACTAAAGGCTGACTAGAACCACAGTTTAACCAGTACTCCAGGCCTAACTAGTGCAAATTGAACTATAGGCTTCACTAGTAATCCAAGCCTAACCATAATGCTACAGTCCAACAACTACCAGATGTCCAATTATAACCAATACTTCAGATCTTTGGTGCCAGTGACAAAATGGATTTAACTGATGCTATAGGCCAGAAGGCACCAATCTCTGAGGCTCATGTCAACAAAATGGATTGTACAAATGTCCAAGCATCCATACCGGGCACATCATTTAAAGCTTATTTACCCTGGATCTCAGCTATGCTGTACTGTACTGGATATTTCAGAGTTTTATCTTCTTACAGCTGGAGGAAAGATCTTAGGGACACAATGAAATAAAAGGTTATTTTTATTTTCCTTGAACACGAGGATATATCAGAAATAGATATATTGGAAAAGAGGAAGAAATGGCTATTTGATTCTCAGGTTTGTTGGGAGATACAACAGAAGTTACGTATAAACATACAAATCAAGAACAGGGAAGGCCATTCGGGCCTTCAAACCAGCTCCATCATTCAATAAATTCATGGCTAATCTGACTGTGTTTTCACTTCCTTGTCTGCCCTGATACTTTTTGAATTCCTTCTCAGTCGCAGATCCAGGACACTGAGAAGTTCAGAGGAATGGAGAGATCTTGGGATATTTGTCCACAGATCTCTGAAGGTTATAGGGCAGGTTAATAAGGTGGTGAAATGTACACCGATGATTGTCTTTCAATCGGTGAAGGCATGGTTGAGTGCAGGAAGGTTATGTTGCTGCTGTACAGGACTTTGTTTATACCACAGCTGGAGTACTGAGTACAGTTCTAGTCTCTACACTATAGGAAAGATGTCATTGTATTTGGAGGGGATGAGAGGAGATTCACCAGGTTGTTGCTTGGGTTGGAACATTTCAGCAATGGAGAGTGGTTGTTCCCTTTAAAGCAGAGCAGTTTAAGAAGAGTTGTGGACCTGACAGAGATGTAGAAAATTGAGGGAAATATTTTTGAATCAACTTGTTTGGATATTTTATTACCCAGGCCTCCTGGCTCAGAGGTAGAGAGATTCCCACTGCACCACAAGAGCCCTTAAGATGACAATGGAGATATTTTTAATCAACCTGTTCAGGAGATATTACTTAAACACCACTGATGCAGGTGGAACTTGAACCTGGGCCTTTTGGCTCAGAGGAAGGGAGACTACCACTGTGCCACAAGAGCCGTCACAGATTATGAGGCACATGGACCGAGTGAATAGAAAACAGCTGTTCCCTGTGGTTGAATGGGAATAACAAGGGGGCACTCTTTTAAAATGAAAGACAGGAGGTTTCGATGGGATTTGAGGTAGCATTTTTTTCACCTCGAGGGTAGAGGCTTCTGCATTGCCTGAGAGGGCAGTTGAGCTGGGTAATATCACAACTTTTAAAAAAATACTTGGATAAGCACTTGAATGGTCAGAATGTTGAAGGCTATAGGTCTGATTCTGGAAAGTGGAACTTGTGTATTGTATTTTTGGTAGGAGAAACTCGATGGGCTAAAGGATCTCTTTTGTACTATATGATTCAATGATCCTAAACCAATCATCAATAAATTCAATTCCCAGCTTATACAGTCTCTGGGGAAGAGAATTCCCCAGACTGTTGACTCCTGGAGAAATCAATTTTCATCTCTGTCTCTAATTGTAAACTGTGTCTCCTGGTTCTAACGTCTTCCATTAGCTTGGATTTCATCCCAAGGGCAGCAGGAATCAAAAATATTCCCTTCTTAGCCTATCCCCACCCTTGGGAGAAATTGTCAGGAAGGACAACTGAATTGGAAAGACATCTAGAGGCAGACCTCATGCTGTGGAATCTCATCACAGTTAAAATAAAAACAGAAAGGCCCTCCAGCCCTCACCGGTCACACCCCTTCATCCCCCGACGCATCCCACATGCCTCATCTCTTCTGTTATGTGTGCCCTAAACAACCACCAGAATGTTCATTCCTCCATGCCAAGCTATGGCACTTTGATGCCCATTCAAACACCATTCGCTGCATTGACAAGCCTTATTATGTATTCTCGACTGATCTCCTGGACATCCATTATACTCAAGCACCTGCTTGAATAGCAGCTCTGGCTGTCAGATCTCTGCTTTCAAATTTCACAAAGTTCATTTATAAAGATTAACCAGTTTGCAGTGTCTGCAGCTCTCCAGTCCAAAGTTGTGCAGGCTAGGTGGATCGGCCATACTAAATTGCCCGTAGTGTTCAGGGGTGTCTGGGTGGGATGCTTCAAGGGGCGGTATGGACTTGTTGGGCCAAAGGGCCAGTTTCCACACTGTAGGGAATCTAATCCATTCCAGAAATCAGTTGCGTGAACCTTCTCTGAATTGCTTCAATTTCAGCTATATCATCCTTTCTTAAATCAGGAGACCAAAGCTGTACTCCAAATGTGGCCACCAAGGCCCTGTACAATTGCAGCAAAATATCCCAACTTTTATATCCCATTCCCCATACAATGAATGGCAACATTCCACCTTATTAAATCACTTGTGTGCCTGGAGACTAACCTTTTTTGTAATTCATACTTCAGGACACCCAAAGCCCTCTGTATTACAGATGTCTGCAGTTTCTGTCCTTATGAATTATATACCGCTTTTCTATCCTTCCTGCCAAGGTGGATAAGGTCATATTTTCCGTCATTTTACCCCTTTGGCAGAATACCCGCTGCTCTCTGAACTATTAATATCCCTTAATAAAAACCAAAAGAACTGCGGATGCTGTAAATCAGGAACAAAAGCAAAGTTGCTGGAAAGCGCAACAAGTCTGGCAGCATCTGCGAAGGGAAAAACAGAGTTAATGTTTCAGGTCCGGTGACCCTTCCCCAGAACATGTTCTGAACTCTGAAATGTTAATTCTGTTTTTCCCTTCACAGATGCTGCCAGACCTGTTGAGCTTTTCCAGCAACTTTGTTTGTATTAATATTCCTTTGCAGACTCCTTGTGGCCTCTTCACAGGGTTGGTCACAGCCTTCTCCTGATATTTGGGTCTGTACCACCTGAAGGCCAGGGAAATGAGAGATAACGAAGTGTGGAGCTGCATGAACACAGCAGGCCAAGCAGCATCTAAGGAGCACAAAAGCTGACGTTTCGGGCCTGTATGAAGGGTCTAGGCTCGAAACGTCAGCTTTTGTGCTCCTAAGATGCTGCTTGGCCTGCTGTGTTCATCCAGCTCCACACCTTGTTATCTCAGATTCTCCAGCATCTGCAGTTCCCATTATCTCTGGCCAGGGAAATGAGATGGGACTTGGGGTGACAGTATAACAACCTTTCATCCTATATGATACCATCGCTACAGCAACAAAATTTCCTTAAGCCTAGCAGATCCTGGCATTTCCCAACCATTTTTTTTAAAGCTACTTTTCTTTAGATTTCCTTCAATGAGACATGCTGTTCCCAGGTCCACAGTGAAGGAACAATAATAGAACTTGCTGGAAAGCCTCTGCGGGTTTGGCAGCATCTGTAGAGAGAATTAAGAGTTAGCATTTCGGGTCGAGTGACTCAACCCGAAACATTAACTCAGATTTCTCTCCACAGATACTTCCAGACCTGCTGAGCTTTTCCAGCAATTTGCTTTTGTTTCTGATTGACAACATTCATAGTTCTTTCGGTTTGTATTTCCACTGTGAAGGGACACCGGGCATGGTGAGCAAACTGTGTGTAAAGCCTGGGGTATTGTTTAATGGTTATTTGACCTCCCTTTGTGCACACACTTTGTCACCGCATCCAGCAATGTTGGGGATCTTTTAGGAGCCAGACACATGATTGGAGAATGAGACTGATCACAAATTCTGTCTACGTGCACAGTATATATGTTCAGAGGCAATGATGGAGAGAAAGAGAAACAGATACAAATAGAGACATAAAGAAGAAAAAAGAAAGGAGTGAAGGGGTAACAGAAAGAGAGGGGGAAAAGACAGAAAGTGAAAGAGACATGAGAGAGAGAGAGAGAGCAATTAAATAAAATGAACAGTTTCAAGGCAATTTCCCGCTGACATCCCAACATGCGCTCTATCATTCATCAGTGGAGGGATGCAGGTGGCCCAGTTATTATCATGTCCCTGTTGTTATCATGTCCCACAGGCTGAACACACAGCTTCCAAAATACACACAACACCATTTTAATTCTTGTAAACACTGTATAATAATTAGCTGCCATCTCGCTAACATTGCTGTGATCTGGTGATTCAGTGAGCGGGGCTGAATCACATTGGTTTCCTATTTCAGTGTATCTCAGAAAGATGATAGCATATTCTTGAGTGAGCGCCACAGACAAGGGAGGGGCAATTGAATGGGGAGATCAAAACAAAATGCTTGTTATTCTTCTGGTGTAAATAGAGAAATGTGGAAAATGTCTGTCAGTACATAGCAGAGGTTCTGAAATGGGTCTGGATTGCAATCCACTGCATACTCCTGGAGGATAGGGACCTCATATTGACCAAGAGAGGAGAGTTCGAACAAACTGCATTTTCCAGGAGATGTCTGCTGTCGTCAATGATGGAGTGTTAGTGGCTGTGCCACCCTGAAGTCAGTGGGCAGACAGCTCCCTCACCAATTCACATATTGTACAGATCCATAGCCAGGTTTAATCATCATCTGATATGTGGATGGACATTCCGCAGAAACTTAAAATAATCAGCTCAACATTAGGGAAATAACAGGCCAACTGCTACTGCAGATGAAGGTAGAGTTTTACTGCACATTACTCACTCTGGCCTGCTCACTGTCCATTTGGACTAAGCCAGTTTACTGTAGGAATAAAGCCATTCAGAAATGAGCAGTGATTTCTGTGGCTCACAGCCTACAGCAAGTGGATATAGTTCAGATGGACCTCCTCCTCAACGAAGGGTAATTCCCAAGTGAACCAAAAGTGATTGAAATTCAGGCCATGTCTAGGCATTTTCACTCAATGTCAGGACTGTGCATAACTTGTCTTTTGTGTTTTTGGGTAACTTTCCAGCAGCTTTTCTTGCCCACAGACTACATTTTCTTCATTCAAACCAACATTTGCCCGAGAGCATTGAAAGAGCTGGCTGCATTTGTCATCATCTTTCAAAAACTGTACTCTTTCTGCAATGGTACTTGCAAATTGGAAGGCTGCAAAAAGCAACCCCATTGTTTAAGAAATGAAGAAAAGGGAAAAAGAGAAATTAGGTTAGCTTGACCTCAGAAGGAAGAAAAATATTTGCATCCATTAAAAACAATATACTGACTAGAACAGTCAGAGATGATTGTCTGATTGGACAGAGCCAGCACAGATTTATGAAGTAATCATGTTTGACAGACCTGATCAGTTGTTTTGGGGATAGTTTTTGAGGATGTTGGCCTTTCATAAATCCGCATTGGACAGAGTCAGAGTCAGATAATTAGTTTCTAACTTAGAAAGTTGATAATGGGCAACCATTGGATGTGGAAGATTTGGATTTACAGAGGTTTCCAATAAAGCACGAATGGAGGGAGTTGATTAACAGGCAGAAAGCAAAAATTGGAATAAAAGGTGTCATTCCCAGTTTGGTAACTAGTGTCAGTGGGAGATTGCAAGGATCAGTGCTTGGCCCCAGCTGTTCACAAACTATAGCAATGATTTGGATGTGGGGACCAATTGTAATATTTCCACATTTACTGATGGTACAAAATTAGGTGGGAAGGTATGAGCTGTAAGGATGATGTAAAGAGGCATCAAGAGGATTTAGAGAATCTGAATGATTAGGAAAAAGCATGGCAGATGTAACATAATGTGTATTAAGTGACAGGTTATCCACTTCAGTAGGAAGAATGAAGGAGCAGAGTATTTCTTAAGTGGTGAGAGATTGGGAAGTGTTGATGTTCGTGTCCAAACTTGGTGTCATATCATAGAATCCCTACAAATGTGGAAACAGGCCCTTCGGCCCAACAAGTCCACAGCATCCCACCCAGACCCCTCCCTATCACTCACCTTATCTACACATCCCTGAACACTATGCGCAAATTTAGTGTGACCAATCCACCTAACCTGCACATCTTTGGACTGTGGGAGGAAACTGGAGCAAACATGTACAGACACAGGGAGAACATGCAATCTCCACACAGACAGTCACCCAAGGGTAGAATCGAACCCAGGTCCCTCGTGCTGCAAGGCAACAGTGCTAACCATTGAGCCACTGTGTGTTGTATGACTTCTGACAATATCCAGAGTGATCTAGATGTCATGATGCAAAAGTCACTGAAAGCTGTCAGATGAAGCCAGCAATTTGGAAGGGAAACTGCATGTTAGTCTTTCTCACAAAAGGATTTGAGTATAGGAGCTAAGAAGCCTTGTGTCAATTTTATAGAACACTGGTGAGGTCATGCCTGGAGTATTGTATATAGATGTGGTCCTCTTGTCTGAAGGAAGGATAGACTAACTACACAGGGAATGCAGTGAAAGTTCACCAGACTGACTCCTGGGATGATGGGATTGTCCTGTGAGGAGAGATTGAGGAGACTAAACCTGTATTCTCAGGAGTTCAGAAGATGAGAGGTGATCTCCTAGAAAACTTACAAAATTCTGATGAGGATAGACAGAGTAGGTGCAGAAGAGATGTTTCCCCTTGCTTTGGGATCTAGAACCAGGAGATACACACTCTCAGAATAAAAGGCAAACTAATCTAATAGGAGGAGGAAATTCCTCTCTCACATGAAGGTGAATCTTTAGAATTCTCCAGAAGGCACGGCAAGTCTCAAAAAGGACTTTAGTGAACCAGATGTGTTGTTCCAAGGATTGATGGTAGTTTTATCGTCACTATCACTTGAGTCTGGCTTTTAGAATTCATTATTTATTCATTGAATTCCAATTCTACCATTTGCCGTGGTGGGATTTGATGCCATGTTGCCAGAGTATCAGGATTATTGGCCATTGGTATTACCACTACACCAGCATCTCCCCTCAAAAATGACAGCAAAGCATAACTGGGATAGCATAGAAATATGGCATTGAGGTAAATGATCAGCCATAATCTAGAATGGGGGAACACACTCAAAAAAAGGGTTGAATGGCTTCCTCATACTCCTATATTCACACTGTTAAGTTCCTCAACTGATGTTCTGTCTGCCATTTTTCAGATCTTCAGATCATATCATCATCTTCATGCGAGACCTGTGTTGAGGGGAACAGTGTCAAGTGGATGGGTTTCAAGCAGAGAGGTTTCAGAGGAGGGTGTTTTGGGGGATTGGTGCCTAGGGAAGGGGAGATTGACAGGTGGGGTTTCTGGGGAGAGGATATCAGATTGGATGTTTGAGAGATGGAAGTATGGGCAGGAGGATGCCTGAGGACAGCATTCCTGAGAGATGGATATTTGCAGGGAAGGTGGAGGGAAGTGATGAGGCAAAGGTATTGGTGGGAGGTAATGAGTAGACCTGTGAGGGGAGAATGTCTTGGGATAGGTGTTCTGGGCTGGACAGCAGTTTAGATTAGATCAGATTCCCTACAGTGTGGAAACAGGCCTTTCGGTCCAACAAGCCCACACCGCCCCTTGCAGCATCCCGCCCAGACCCACATACCCCTGAACACTATGGGCAATTTAGCACGGCCAATCCACCTAGCCTGCACATGTTTGGACTGTGGGAGGAAACCGGAGCTCCCGGAGGAAACCCACGCAGACACGGGGAGAATGTGCAAACTCCACACAGACAGCCACCCGAGGCTGGAATCGAACCCAGGTCCCTGGCGCTGTGATGCTGCAGTGCTCCCTAGTTGCAGGGAAGAGTGTTGAGTGTTATGGTAGGGATTTCAGTAGGAGTATCTGGATGGATGTCTGAAGTGAGAGTGTCTGGGAGCCCGATTGTAGTGTATCTGGGGAGGGGGTGCAGGAAGGGTGTCAGGGGAAAGGTTATTGAGTAGTGTCTGGGTTGGGATTTTTGCAAGGCTAGATAGGATTGTTTGCCAAGTTCTAAAATCACTGAATGTATTGTTTATGTCATGACTCAAAGTGTTCATTGTGTGTGTTTCTTTGTTTATCCATTGACTCCATTCTATTATGTACACTTGACCCCACTGTCATTTGATGACAAAGGCTGATGGGTAAGGGCCCTGGCAGCAGCCTCCAGCCTTTGGCCTAGCCTCGAGGTGGAAAATGAGGAACCCGTAGGGAGTATCCATCAGTTTCCCTTCTTCTTTCTGGGACAGTGCAATTGTTTCCCAGAGCTGCTGCCAGGAAGAGAATGTACAGCTGGGAAGAGAGTGGACGGAGCTGGATGGAGTGACAAAGAGGCAGCTCTGTGCACAGCTGTTTATTTTTAATTTGGGGAGGAGGCTGTACTTCATTAATTCAGCAGCTTTGTTTCTCAGCAGAAGTTGGCAACATGTGAAGTCTTTACGGCCATTCTGATCTGCTGGGATTACCATGTTGCTACTTTGCCTCCCCTGTATCAGAATTTCAACAGGTGTGTTTTTGCGCTAAATTGCGGCCTTACTTCTCTAATGACAGAAGGAGAGGAGCAAATTATGGCCTTTGTTGGAGTTCAGCAGAGTTACAGGCAACAGAGCATTATTGAGAGGATTGGAACTGAGATAGGCCCAAGTGAGCAAACCAGTCTAATTCTTCAGGAACCGCTTGTACCCCTGAGCACGATGTGGACTGAGGAGGCAGTGACCATGACCCCATCAGTCACCGAAGAGGCATTGCTCATTCCGGACAATTCACAGATACCAGACATTACTCAAGATAAGTCTAGGTTGGAAGCAGTAAGCTTTGGATTAGAAGAGAGGCAAATTTGTGAGGAAACAAGCCCTCCAGATACTGGTCACACTGTTCCAGCAACTTCAGAACAGCCCAGAGAACAGGAGCTGCCTAAGAGTATGGAAAAGGATTTGGGAGAGCTCTCGCCTGAGGCTATTGGAGCTCTGAGCCTGATGACTAAAGATGGTGCAGGAGAATCAGCTGACATGACCTTGATAAATGGAAGAGTTCATGAAGCTGAGTTTGAGACTGCAGATATGAAGCTAACTGAAGACAGTGAATGTGTGGAGGGTCTGAGCGATGCCAAATTCAGAGAGCTGGGGGAGGATATCCAGCTTACAGATAATCATTTTAAAGCAGTGAATCAGATGGAAGAGATTGAAGATCAACAGCCACCTCCAGCCATTCGGGAAGGAGACATGGGGCCTGCCCAATCACAAACCCTGGCATCTCAGAGGAGTAAGAGTGAAGAAGATCTGCCTGTGGCAGCAGCGAAAGGTTTGTCACTTGCTTTCTGTTCTCTCAGCACACTTTTTTTCTCCCCACTCTCTCAACACGTACCTCTTGCTTCTTCTTCCAGCCGTCTAGAGCATCCCAGCTCCGAGCTGCAGCCTTGCACTCTGACTCCGGCAACAACTGGCCTTGCTGCTGCATGATGTCTTTCTGCATGTGTGACTTTCATATCCTGTGTCCTTCACCTGTTTCATCTTTGTTTCTTTCTCAAAGCAAAGTCTAGAAAGGCATCTTGTATTTCAGGTTATATTGTGATGCAGCATTTTACATCCACAAGTTTGGGAAAGAACTGTCATTCCCTGCATAGATGGCTAGAGCAAGCCAAGTCTGGCATCAGAAAGAGCAGAAACAGAGAGTTTGGGTGCGTGGGTGCCAGTGCCAGTTCTAAGAGGCAGGGCTTCAAAAAGGGTCCCTGCCATATCAAGAGAATTAATTCTCAATTGTTTTAGACTTCACTGAACCAGAGGGTCTGAGGTACAAAAGGACAGAGCCTGTGAGATACTGTGATTGACCAGCTTCCAGTATCAACTGGTTTCACAGAAATAAAATCATGTCTCTCCCTTTCTTCATGGAGGGATTATGTCGGGATCAGGGTCAGGTTGGAGGGAATAGAAGATGCAGCAGGATGAGGGGAGGACTGGGAATGATGGGCACCTTATCAAGAGGAGATTATGGGCAAAGATAGGATGGGACAGAGGTTTAAGTTCTGCTGTTTACTGGTGATAAAGACTGGTTGAAATCTTGCCTGAGTAACAAACGTCTTCACAAAGAGGCATAAAATGACTGATCTTTTAAATTGAATGGCATCTGGCTTAAGCTGTAGAGCAGCACACTCGAAACAACTCCAGTCACATGCTGCAGCCCATAGAATATAGCAGTGCAGGACCCTGTCACCCCGGCCATAGTGATTCACTGATTGATTGGCCATGGCCTGAATTAAATGCCAACTGCTAATATGATTACTATATTAACATTTGCCCTAACTCTCAGAAGAGAGATGCCAGAGATTGTTCCAGCGACCTGCCTAAAACAAATTCACCCTTTCTGCACCAACTACTGCACTTTCTATGGATCCCAGTAAACCTGTTCAACTCTCCTTATTACTACAACCCTACATAACTGTCAATTAGTCAGGTTTCATTTCTACTGTCCTGATCATCTTACACTAGGTGTTAATCCTTTGTTGGGGTGAAGAATGTTCCCTTTGCAAAATCGTCATTCATTTTTTGTACACATTTCTATCCTTCAGAGGCCATACCTGTCAATATAAAAAGTAGACACAGGGTTTACAACATAGACACTACAAAGATATGCAGCAGTTAAAATGTGCAGAGCAGCTACAATATCCATTGGGCCTACTAGAAAACATAGGAATTACGAATATAGCGGCTACAGTGTATACAAGGCCACACAATGCTCATGGGTGACAATATAGCCCACAGATGTAACAGAGACAGGGGTTGCAATGAACACAGGGCTACAATTTACACAAAGACTACAAATATACATGGACAACAACATGCAAAGGGGTTATAACATACATGATGCTGCAATACAGCATTCTGATAAACTGTAAAGCTACAGTATACACTGCTGAATATGCATTGGGGTTGCAATATACATGAAGTCTGTATGTATATACACCGAGGATACGAAGTGCAACAATATACTCAGGGATCAAAAATACTTACAAATCTACAACATTACAAACCAAGTATGATATAATCAGGACCTACAATATAAATACAGGCCATCCCCATATTGTGGATAGGTTCCATTCTTGAGACTGTTTATAAGTCTATTTGTACACAAGTCAAAACACAACGCAGGCAATATTTGTAAGTACAGGAAATGTTTGCATGTCAGATCTTTTAAATTATACTCCTTTGTGGGATTGAATTAATTAATATGGGCCTTCGTAAATCAGACATTCGTAAATCAGGGTCCAGTATATTATATTGTACACAGTAACTGCAAATATGTACAGGATTTACAAATATAGAGGCTATAACGTTTAGAGGGCTATACTATGCACAGGGGCGACAATATATACCGCAGCTACAACATAGACAGGGGTTACATTAAACACAGGGTTACAAAGTGCACAGGGACACACATATACTCAGATTTGCAATATACATGGGGACTACATATATGCGCAGGGGCTAAAGATGTACATGGGGTTACAGAGGAGCTACAAATATACATAAGGGACGCAATATATACAGCATAGACAGGGGTTACATTATACACAGGGTTACAAAGTGCACAGAGATACACATATACTCAGATTTGCAATATACATGGGGACTACATATATGCACAGGGGCTAAATATACATAAGGGACACAATATATACAGAGTGACTACAAATATACACAGTGGATACAGCACACACAGGAACTGTATATACTCACAGCAGCTACAATGTACACCATCCCCTTGTATACATGGGAGAGGCTGAATTATACAGTGACTACAACCTACGCAGGAGCTCTGATATACAAAAGAGCTAAAATATACACTGTGCTATAACACACGTGTACACCCTGTACATGGAGTGCAACATATTCAGTGACTACAGTGTACCTAGGACCTACTATAAACATTTATTGCAGATTCTAGGTGCTACAATATCCACAAGAGCAAAAATACAGCTACAGTATACACTTGGAGTACATTTTTAAAACAGTCCTAACTGCCCATTCTAATTGCTGTTGAATTCAATGCCCTACTAGGCCACATTGCTATTGGTGTGGAGTCACATGTAGACAGACCAGGTAAGGACAGCAGATTCTGTTTTCCTAAAGGATATTGATGAACTAATTTATTTTAAACAATGTAACAATGGTTGCTAAATTTAAATTCTAGGAATCTTTATTAAATTGAGACTTTACCAAGCGCCATGATGGGATTTGAATACGTACCTCCAGAACATTAGCCTGGAATTCTGGATTAAAGACTTTGCCCTTACCACCACTCCCAATAGGGAGTTACTATACACACTACAGACAATATGGGCTACAGTACACACAGTGATGCAATAATCACTGTATCTACAATGTACACATTGTTACAGTATACAGAGGCTACACTGTACACAGGGACTGCAGATTTAAGTGGGGCTACACTGTACACAGGAGCTACATGGTGTGTAAGTGACTACAAGATTCACAGTAGTTGCTATTTACTCAGCATTCACAAATGTAAAAGTGCTAAAACATACAGTAGTGCCACAATTACAGAGGGATGCAAATATAATTTGGGCCTTCAAGTCTAAACAGGGTCTACAGTATACACAGAGCTACAGCACACACAGGGGCCATAATATAGATAAGCACTACAAATACATAAAAAGGGCCATAAAATGTACATAGGGTCCAAAATATATACAGTAGCCACAATATACACAGCACTATAATATACACAGGGGCTAGAATATAGAAATAAGCTGCAAATTTACATAGGGCCTATAATATACACAGTGGATTCAACATAGACAGTACTACACCATTTTACAAATGCAGACAAAGGCAAAAAATAATTATATGGGTATAACATCCATAAGGGTTACAAAATATACAGGAAAATGTAGACGAGGCTCTACAGAGGCTACAATAAAAACAGCATTTATAATATACACAGAGACAACAAATATAGCTACTTTGCATAGTCTAGCCCCTGTGTTTAACATAAAGATGATACAATATACACAAGGGCTGCAATATATGCGGTGCTACAAAGGTACAAGTTACAATATAGACAGGGGCAACAAAATATACTAGGGCTATAATATAGACAACGGCTACGGTATGAACAGAGATACTCAGGGATAAATATACACAGCACTCCTATGTACTCCTGGGCTACAAATATGCACAATACTACAAGACATAGGAGTGGCAAAAATTCAAATGGGTCCAAAATATATGCAATGCAGCACTATTCACAGGGCTACAATTATCATAAGGCCACAAATGTACCCAGAGACTGCCATATACATAGCAAATACAAATTACACTTAGACTACAGGATACATGGTGTCTACAATACACAGTGCTCCACCATACACAGAGGTTCCAGTATAAACAGTGCTGCATATACATATGGCCAACCTTAACTTTTCAATCCTAAGCCCTCAACTTCCCAAACAGCTGGAATAGTTTCTTGCTATCTACCCCGCCTGTTTCTCATTGCGTATTAAAAGCCTACATCAAATCACCCAACGACCTTCTAACCTGCAGGAATTAAAAAGCCTCATAACTTAACTCATACAATCCTGGTAAATCAACACTGTGCGCATGCACAGACCACAGACTATGTTTCATCTGCCCCCAATGGATGTGTTTTCAAAACAGAGAGATAGGTGGGTAACAAATCCATTGCTGTCCTTCCCACTCTAATCTCACCAGCAACAGATGATTCAAGTGTCAAGCATAATCATCTTTACAAATGTACAATCTCAATGACTACAAACTTTCAAACGTGCTCAGTCATCCTATCCTTGTTGAGACTCACATAATTACTTGACCTACACATGTTAAGCTATTGGTTTATAATGTAGGCTTCCCTCTCTCTGATGCTTAAAAAAAGGAGGTGCATTTCCTATCGAAAGGAATAGCTCATAAATTGAGAGAACTTGGGAAGATACACAAGAACTGTAGCTTACAGCTAAATGAAATAGTCAAAGAAGCCAGTACAATATACTGCTGGGACTCTGCCCTGTTAAAAATATCTCTCTTGTGAAATCATGAATATGCAAAAGTTGATTTCCTCACATTTCTCCCATTCTCCATCTCAGTTGAGTTTGACCTCCATTTGACCCACTTCAGGGATTAGAAACTAACTTTGAGGGTCACCATGTGCAAACAGGGAAGCTAATACATTCACCTCAGTAAATTCGACTTCTTCAGGTAATTTGTTGCATTTTGTGGCAAGGTGAAATCTTGAAATCGTCAGGTTGAATAATTTGTGAAGTATCCATTGTAATAAATACTGTGTTAGACTTTCCAACCTAATTGAGTTTCTGCTTCCTGGCAGTCTCAGCCAGGGTTATGGGTTGTTGGAGTCAGTGGGACCAGACTCAGTGTGTGGGGCCTATGTACAAGGTTTTCTTAATGTGGGTCCCTACTGCTTTCTGCCTCTTCCGCACAGCACCCACCTTCAACAACATCTTTTTAATGGTTCATTTAAAATTGGAGAGAACCCATTTTGCTCTGTTTCCTTTTTTTTGAAGCTCAATTGCCTGTTGCAGGAGAAGAAGGAAGCAAACCGCAGGCACCCTGCCCTGAGAACAAGACCAAGGTGAGAGTGACAGTAGTAAGCAAACTGTTCAGCATCCAGACCACTCCATTAATCCATTGGTGTCCAAATATTTCATCTTGTTTTGCTATATTCATTTTTATCCATAATTTTATTTGGTTTGTGGATTCATATGTTGTGTTGTCATTTTGAATTTTATTTTCATGTAAAGAGCTCCACACCTACATCTGCAAAAACCTCAAAAGCTAGGCCTCAGGCCTCTGCTACTCCTAAAAGGCCTACTACAGCTGCCCGTAGCAACAAATCTTCCAGTCTTGTCTCCACCCCCAAAAGACCTCAGTCCACTACAAGCCAAGATGGTACAGGAGTTAAAGAGCATAGAGCAATTAAGGTAAGGATTACATTATGGTTAGAGGAGTGTTCTCAGCTACGGTTTTTGACAATCCAAATTCGAATGTCAGCAGCTCAAATTAATCAATTCATTTTTCTTTTCATGGGATGTTGGTGTTGCTGCCTAGGCCAGCATTTATTGCCCATCCCTGATAATCTGGTCAATTCATTTGTGCTTTTTTGCTCTGATTCAGGTAAATGTGTTTTGCTTCCACTTTCAAATCAGCTTTTCACTCAGTGATGCACCATTCTGTTCAGGTCATTCTTTAATGCTTTCCTTGTTTCAGTCTTCTAGGTTTCCTGTCTCCAGTTCTGTCCGCTTGGAGACATATCCACTATCACACCGTCAAACTCATCAGCAATGCATCAACTCTCACAACACCAAATTCTCATCATTCCTGATCCCTTGTTTTCCTGTGCCCACCAGTCTCCAACCCATCATTGACCACAATATCTCATTAACCCACCCTCCCATCACATACCGACATTACTTCCTATCAGAGCCCATCATCATTCCATCCCCTCATTTCCCTGATCATCAAATAGCCCTCTATCATCCTTCTAACCCTATCTGCAACTTCCTTCACCTGCTATCACTACAACACCTCCCCATCAAAACCACCTTTGTTAAACCACCCCCAACCCTCCATCCATACCCTGTTTCACATTGATCAAACCCCATCAACTCTAACCAATCACCAACCCCAATCTCCCAGTACTTCCAGAACCCACCTTTTCCCCAGACCCGCCCAATCCCTCAATACCCCATTCTGTGTTCATTACACCTCCAGAGATTTAATCACCTATCATAACCCCTTTCATTCTCCACAAAGCTTTCCCTATCCAAACCAGAAGGGGTCACATCCTTTCAAACCCATCAAACATCCATCAACTCCTTTAGCCCCTTGCAAAACCCCCTGCCCCTTTTCAAACACCCCCCCCACACAGCCCCATAAAATCCTGCAGCATCTCCTCAGCAAACCCCCTCTCATCCCCCATGAATATCATCTCTTTACCTACACCCCCACCACAGGAACCTATTCCCATGCTGCCTCCCGCCCTCATCTCTAACTTCCAAGGAGTCAGGTCCCTCATTTTCTATCAAGATCGCTGTATCAGACCTCCAGCAGAATGCCACAAGCCCACACTCCATTAGCATAGTCTCTATGAACCTGCTACCTCAGCACGGTGACTGAGGCCCATGCCATGCCCTGTAGGATTCTCCACATCAGCCATTTCTATCCAAATAATCCTCCATTGCTATTCCCGTATAGTCTCCTGCTCACTGTTGAGAGTCATTTGTGAGCAGTAGCTAGAGTTAACTGACATCGTAAAAAATATTATGATAAACAATGTGATAAGCTAGAAGGCCAGTCAGCCCATCTAACTCAGAACGTAGAACAATACAGCACAGCAATAGGCCCTTCAGCCCACCATGTATGTGCAAATCACAATGTCATTCAAAACTAATCCCATCTGCCTGCACACAGTCTGTGTCCCTCTATTCCCTACCAGTTTGTCTGTCTAAGTTCTTATTAAATATTACTATCATATCTGTTTCTACCACTTCTCCTGAATCCCCAGGCAGACAGAGCCATCAAGAAACATGGCCTCTGCCATTGTGACAGCAAGAATATTTATTCCCAGAAGCAGACTATAATGAATGGATTCTGTCTAAACAGCCAGATAATATCAGAGTTGAGTATTTATCATTTGGTCTAACAGCCTAATAATTCACTGCAGGTAACAGAGACAAGGAAGACTCCAGGATCACAACCATCTGGTCTCAGAATGCCAGGAAGTGTTGGTGCAAAGACCCCCCCGAAGCCTGCAGCTGCCACAAAGGGAACACCTCATTCTCCTGATATAAAAAGGACAACAGGTAAGTGTGGGATACTGGGTGAAAGAGGAATGGGAATGGGAATGGGTGAACACACACCAGGAGTTGGCACAGCTAATGAGTTTCATAGAAAAATATAGTAGAACTGCAATGAAATCAGAAAGAACTGGATAAATTCAGAAGGTTCTGGTACACATCTGAGAAATGTTATGGCACAAACCAGAGTAGCTAACACTGGATTTGCAATATCGTAAAATCAAAACATTCAATGGCCCTCAAAATTACTAAACTGTTCCTAGCTAAATTTTACAAATAATTCATGTTTGATTCCAAGTTTCTAACTAAAACCAAAATTAATAATTTATTATTAATAATGTAATTTTAACAGAACACAAAGGAACTAAAAAGGAATCTAATTAATATCTGCAATCTAAGCATAATCTTGTTCATTTATAAGCACCCAGTTACACACCAATAGTTAGACACAGTTAAGGGATAATTTTTTTAAGTAAAAGAATCACAAGTTGCCAATTTGATAGCCATTTCAATGATGAATACCATGAATTCATGAAATCCCACAGGTTGTATTACTGGCACTTAGGATTGGATCAAATTCCAAAGTCACCAGTCAATACAAACAGCTTCTGCATACATCGAGAGACATTTGCTGATTTCTCTAGACTGGGTTCTTTTCTCAGAACTCTCAACAAGTCTAATAACTGAGAACTAACTAGACCCAGTGCTGCAGCTTCCAAAACAACACACTGCATCCTGCCCAAAATCCCAGTAAAAGCCAGTTCACCCATTCATTCAGAGATAGCAAAAACTGCTGAGGCTGGAGCCAGAGATAACAGTGTGGAGCTGGAGGAACACAGCAAGCCAGGCAGCATCAGAGGAGCAGGGAAAAATTGACATTTCAGGTTGGGACCCTTCTTCAGAAATGGGGAGGAGGAAGGGAGCTGGGAAATATATAGAGAGGAGGGATGGGGCTGGGGTGGGGAAGGTGGGTGGGGTGGTGACTGGGGAGTCCAGACAGGGAGGGGTGGCTAGGTGGGAGAGAACATAGGCAGATTGTGTAAGGCCAAAGAGGTGGGGATGAGAGGGGAGAGTTGGTCATGGGACAAGGCCAGAGGTGGGAAGATTTTAAAACTGGTGAATTCCATGTTTAGGCCATTGGGCTGTAGGCTCCCAAGGCCGAATATGAAGTGCTGCTCCTCCAGTTTGTGTGTGGTGTCATTGAGACACTGGAGGAGGCCCAGGATGGACACGTCACCCAGGGAGTGAAAGGAGGACTTGAAATGGTTCGCGACTGGAAGGTGTTGTCATTTGTCACATATTTGTTTCTCATTTTCAATATACCCTGTGATTGGCAAGTCCTGTCTTGATTGGTCAATTCAACGTCCAACCAGCTGCCAGTTTCTGAGCATAACATCCTGCTGGTTCACCTTGAGTGTACTTAGAGCAGTATTTAATCCTTCCAGGCCAGTTCCTAACAGTAAACATCTTTTGTTCTCTCTTTACTTTTCAAATAAGCTGCTATTCAGAGTTCAATGTTCAACTGCATTGTACAGTTACAAACAAAAAAATGAGAAAAATAAAAAAGATACTGCTGATCTCAACAGGAGAGAGAGAAAAAAACAGAAAGAGAAACAGATTTAACGTTTCATGTCCAATATGACTTTTCCTCAAACCTGAAGAGAGAGGTATTGGATTTATACATAGAAAAAGCAGGAGGAGCAGATAGAACATAAGGAAAGGTCTGTGAAAAGTTGAAGGGTAAGAGTCATTAAAGATTAAAGTTTCATCGGACAAGAGGCAAAGAAAATGGTAATGGTTATAGAGAAGATTCAAAACAGATTGAGAACTGGTGTTAATAGAAGAATAAAATTCAGCTCTGAAAACAAAACCATGAAAAAAAGGTAAAGACAACAATATTAAAATGGAGGACAAAATTCACGGTCTGAAGTTGTTGATCTCAATATACAGTCCTAAAGGCTGTAACATACCAGAGCAGACCCTCCAACTTGCACTGGGCTTCACTGGAATGCTATAGCAGGCCCACAGAAGTGTGAGCTCAAGAGCAAGATGACATACTGAAATCGCAAATGAACAGAAATTTGAGGTCAAGCTTGAGAACTGTGTAGCGGTTTCTCACAAAGCAGTCACCTAATCTACATTTTCTCAATGAGAAGGAGACCATCTTGCGAACAACAAATATGATTGACTAGATTGAAAAGGTATATCACTGCTTGATTTGGAAGGAGTGTTTAGGGCCTTAGAAATTGAAGGCAAGTGCTTTGCCTACTGTGATTTAAAGGGCCATTGGAGGGGCATGTGGTGTTGGGGATGAGGGAGGAGTGGACTATGGAGGGAAGAGTTTCCTTTAGAATGCTGCTGGGAAAAGGTGATGTATTTCCTGGGAGTATTGTTCTGCAGCTGACAGGAATGGCAGAGATTGACAATTAAGTATAAAGGTTTTTGAGGTGGCATATGAGGACGAGGGAAACCTTATTGAGTTTCTGGGAAGGAGGGGAAATGTGAAGGCAGAAATATGGGAAATGGGTCAGGCACAGTTGGAAGCCTTTCAGTGTCTTTTATTGCCAAAGTTACCATTTTGAAACTAGGATTCTGGCCCATTCAGTCTCCCCCCACTTCCAGTCTGCCCTTCTCAGTCACTCACTCTCTCAGCTCCTTGGTATTTCACTGTCTCTCCCCTCGACCCCATCTCTCTCTCCTTCTTCAGTCTCCTCCTCAGTCACCACCCTCGCTTAGTCTGCTCCCCTCTGAGCCTTTCCTGTGCTCTCTCCTCCCTTAATTGTCTCCTCTCTCTTCCCTTCAGTCTTGCCCTCAAAATCTCCTCCTTTCAGTCCTTCCCTCTCTGTTTCCATCAGTCTCTTCTTTCTCCCCCACCTCAGCCTCTCCCCTCAGTCTTTGCCCTTATACCTCAGTCTCTCACTTTCTTGCTGTCCCCCCTCAATTTCTTCCCCTCAGATTTACCCCCTCATTCTCTCTTTCTCAGTCTCTCTTCTTTTCTCTATGCCCTGCACCCCAGTCTGTCCCACTCAGTCTTCCTCTTTCAGGCTCTCCCCCCTCAGTTTCCCACTCAGTCTCGCCCTCTTAGTTCTCTCCCCCTTGGTCTCTCCTCCTCAGGCTCTCTCCCTCAATCTGCTCCCTGGTCTAATTCTGTAGATCCCTTTCTCTAACATTTTGATTTCTTTTCCTGAACAGCAAAGGTGGAGCAGAAGAAATCAGGAAAAGGTGAGTGGGGCTGAAGTGTGTGTTGCCTCCTTCATTCAGTTTAATGCAGCTATTTTCAATATCAGCACCTTCTTAATGGCTCCAGTACTGCAGAATATTTTAACTTACTCGCTAAATGCTCAAGGATAACTACCATGTTTTTGCAAGTGTTTGTGACCAGAATGTGTTCTCCTGTCAGTAAAGGTCAGTGTGTGTGTGGGACTGTAACCCCGGTGAGAGTCAGTGTGTGTGTGGGAATGTGACCTCGGTGAGAGTCAATGTGTGTGGGACTGTAATCCTGGTGAGAGTCAGTGTGTGTGGGACTGTAATCCCGGTGAGAGTCAGTGTGTGTGTGGGACTGTAATCCTGGTGAGAGTCAGTGTGTGTGGGACTGTAATCCCGGTGAGAGTCAGTGTGTGTGTGGGACAGTAACCCAGTGAGAGCCAACGTGTGTGGGACTGTAACCCCAGTGAGAGTCAGTGTGTGTGTGCGACCCGTACCCCAGTGAGAGTCAGTGCTTGTGGGACTGTACCTCAGTGAGACTCAATGCGTGTGGGACTGTAGCCCCAGTGAGAGTCAGTGCGTGTGAGACTGTAACGCCAGTGAGTCAGCGTGTGTGGGACTGTAACGCCAGTGAGAGTCAGCACGTGTGGGACTGTACCCCAGTGACAGTCAGTGTGTGTGTGGGACCCGTACCCTAGTGAGAGTCAGTGTGGGGTGTGCTGCAGATATTGCTTCAATATCTATTGATGTTTTGGAAAACTCCCCTGAAAACAATGGGATTTGGTCTGATGATTGTCTTTCATGTTGTTCTCAGGTGATTCAGCAGCCAAAGCAGGTGGCAGTGGCAGTGGATGCAGTAGTCCTGGTACTCCTGGCACTCCCAGCAGTCGCTCTCGTACACCTTCCCAGCCAGCTACAGGAGCGACCAAGGAAGTGAAGAAAGTGGCGATTGTTCGTACGCCTCCTAAATCCCCAGCAGCTTCCAAAACACGGACAGCCCCTGTTGCTGTGCCTATGCCTGATCTGAAGAATGTCAGGTCCAAAATTGGATCAACAGACAACATTAAGCACTCCCCTGGCGGGGGCAAGGTAACTCCCCATTTGTACTGCCTCTAGCCCGATCGCTGCAGCTGTTCCATGGATGGGACACAGAGAGAAACTCATCAATACTATCACCAATCTGAGACAGACAAAACATTCTTGATGAGTCATGACTCATTCTTTAAGGAATAGTATTACAAAGCAGTAAAGTTCTACACAAAGTCAGTCTTGCATCACATGGAGGACCATGCAAAACTCTGCTTTCCAGATTATAGTAAGGGTAAGAAAGATGATTGGATTAGATGTTTCCCATTGTGGGAAAATCTAGAGCAAGAGGTCATAGTTTTAGGCTGAGGGGGTAACAGATTTAATATTGAGATGAGGAGAAGTTGCTTCTTTCAAAGGGTCATGATTTTATGGAATTCACTGCCCAGAGTGTGGTCGATGCTGGGACATTGAGTAAATTTAAGGAGCAGGTAGACAGATTTCTAATTAGTAAGGGGTTGAAGGGTTGAAGGCAGGGATTGAAGCCAAGATGAGATCAGCCATGATCGTATTGAATGGTGGATCTGGCTCAAGGATGGTAATTGCCTGACATTGCTCCTGGTTCCTATGTTCTCACATCAAGGAATTTGAGAAGATACAGTATTCCAAAATGACAGCAAGTGGCTAAGACAGCAGGAATGTTTCAGTTGAATTGCGTTGTCTGTCCAGAGTTGGAGAAGACTGAACAGAGTAACATTGCACTGAGGTGCAGGAATGGACCATATCATCCCAAAAATCTGCTTCAACAGGCAATAAAATCATGGCTGTGGTCTCTACTCCTGTGTGAATCCCAGAATCCTCAGCTCTGTTGTCTATCAAAAACCCATCAAATTAGAAGCCTGAGCCTCCACTGTTCTCTGGGAAAGACAATTCTGAGGACCCTGTGGTAGAAAAATAACCCCTTCATCTCCATCTTAAAATGGAAACCCCATATTTTTAGTATTTCACTTCATTCAAATTCATCTCCTGATCCCTGAAAAGAACATTCTCATTTTACACTCCCTGTCAAATCCCCTCAAGATCTTGTATGTTTCAATAAGATCACCTCTCACTGCTCTAAACTCCAATAGCCCCAACTGGTTCAGCCTCTCTTCATAACACAAGCCCTTCGTCCCTGTAATGAGTCAAGTGAACCATCTCCCAAATTGTAAATTTGGACGTCCACCCTGCACGCAGTATTCTAGATGTGGACTCACCAAAACTCTGTACAGCTGCAGTAAACCTTCCCTTATATATCCCAATGCCACTGCAATAAACAACATTCCATTTGACTTCCTAATCACTTGTTGGGGCTGCAAAATAACTTTCTTTGCTTATTTGAGGCGAATTGAGTAGGAATATCAATGAGAGATTTGAATGAGACTCTTAAAGTTCATTTTTACATTGAAGAATCTATGATCTAGTACATTCAGTCTCTGTTTCGCTGGTTTTCACTGCTAGCAGTATCTGGTCCAGGAGGACTAGGGGACCTGCAACAGTGAGCTGATGCTCAGATGTTACGCCATGCTAAGAGGACGGGACAGAGGGCAACAGGACAGAGTGGGATTGCCAGTGAGATATCCAGGAAATAAACAATCCTACTTGGAAATGAACATACTAGTCTTACTGGTGTGCCAATTTTGAATATTTTTAATGCTTTATTATTCACGGGATAAAGGTATCGCTGGCCAGGCCAACAGTTATTGCCCATCCCTAATTGCCCAGATGGATATTTTCAACAATCGACAATGGATTCATAGTCATTATTAGACTCTTAATTCCAGACTTTTATTTTTATTGAATTCAAATTCCACCATCTGCTGTGGTGAGATTCAAACAAGGGTCCCCAGAACATTATCTGGATTAACAATCCAGCAAAAATACTACTAGGCCATCACCTCCCACAATGAGACAGAATGTCTCAATCACCAGATTTTGCGCCTGTTCAAGGCAGACAATCCGTACACAGCCCATCAAGTAATCACTCAAGGCTATTTCCAGGCATAATATTTGACAGTGCATGAAACCTGTACCACAGATCAGACACAGGGCATGGATGGCTGTAGGGTCACCAACTTTCCAGGATGCCCTGGAGTCTACAGGAATCAGCCTCATGGAACATAAGAACATAAGAAGTAAAAGCAGAAGACGGCGATCTGGTCCATTGAGCCTGCTCCACCATTCAATAAGATCATGGCTGATTTTTTTACGGACTCAGCTCCATTTACCGGCCCACTCACCATACGCTTAATTCCTTTACTGTTCAAAAATCTACCTATGTTTGGCTTAAAAACATTCAATGAGGTGGCCTCCTATCGACTAAAAGCTGGCAGAAAACCCATGGTGGACCCTATAAACCATAAAATTACTCCCTTTAAAATAGACACTTTTTGTATAACAGCATGAAAGATGGGAGATGGAACAGTTGGCATAGGAATGAAACCTCTAGGAAGGTGTGAAATGAACATTGGTGACCTGAGCTGTGTGTGAAAGGAAAACACACATCATGCTTCCCAAATCAAACCAGTTGCTCACACATCGCAGAGATTCCTCGGGATTAGTCTCTTCTGTGTGATTTATGTAACCCTTTCTCTAAACAAATTATTGCAGGTACAAATTGTACACAAGAAAGAAGATTACAGCAGTGTGCAGTCAAAGTGTGGGTCCAAGGAAAAGATCAAACATGTTCCAGGCGGAGGCAATGTAAGGACAGAAACCGATAACAAGAACCATTCCAGTGTTGGTAATTGATCAGGGTGCCCCAGTGTCTGAGATTCAGGTTTCCCCTGTGTTCAAGTGGGAGATTCATTCCCTTGACACCCATCTGTGACACTTCCCACAAGCCCCAACCTTGTCCCAGTGATTTGCCCCCGTGTCGTAGTGTGATTGTCCACCCCTGCCATGTCCCAGTGTGACACTCCATTCCCCTCCCCCCACCCCGTGGCCCAGAGTGATACACACCCCAATGTCCCAGTGTGACACTCTATTCCCCTCACCCCACCCCGTGGCCCAGAGTGATACACAGCCCAATGTTCCAGTGTGACACTCTGCTCCCCCCCCCCCCCGCATCCCTGTGTCCTGGTGTGACACAGCCCACCCCCCCACTATGTCCTGCTGTGACACTCCCATCCACTCCCTGTTTCCCAGTGTGACACATGACACTCCCCACCCTCCCCGTGTCCCGGTATAACTCTCCACTCCCCCCCCGCCTCCACCTCCAGTGTGCTGATGTGACACTCCCCTCCCCCCTGACCCCGTGTCCCGGTGTGGCACTGCCCTCCCCCACCCCATCCCGTTGTGACACTCCTTTCCCCCCGTGTCCCGGTGTGGCACTGCCCTCCCTTCGTGTTCTGGTGTGACACTCCCCTCCCACCATGTCCCAGTGTGACACTCCAATCCCCTGCCAACCCCATGTCCTGGTGTGACACAGCCCTCCTCTCCCCCCCCCCCACTATGTTCCGGTGTGACACTACTGTCCCCGTACCCACCGTGACCCGGTGTGACACTCCCCTCCCACCGTGTCCCGGTGTGACACACCCCTTGCATACCCACCCCCTCCCCCCCATGTCCCAGTGTGACACTCCCCTCCACCCCCCACCATGTCTTGGTGTGACACCCCCCTCCCCCACCCCGTGTCCCGATGTGACACACCCTGCCATTTCCCAGTGTGACACCCACCTCCGACCAACCCCAAACACCCCTCATGTCCCAGTGTGTTTCTCCCCCTAATTCTCTTAGGCTAACATTGTATTCACAGACTTATTATGAGGCATGAAGAAATTGAATGACATCCTCTTATTACCAGCTCTTCACTTTCTCTGAAATAAATTCAGGTGCAAATTTTGAACAAGAAGATCGACCTGAGTCATGTTTCCTCAAAATGTGGTTCTAAGGATAACATCCATCACAGGCCAGGTAAATCTGTGTCACATCTTGGAGAGAGTGGGAATAGGGGTGCAAGTCACGAGAGAAACAGGACACAGTCCCATCTCGGCATGAGAGCTTTTCACTTCTTAGACAGAGAGTGAGATACCATTTAGAGAGCAATTCAACTTTAAAGAAATTTTAGAGAGGGGTGGAGTTTGTGAGGGGGTGGGCGAGTCAGGGAGGGGGTAGCAGGATAATCAGTGACTGGGGGGTGTGGAGTCAAGGAAGGGCGAGTCGGGGGGGAGGCAGAGTTTCAGTTCAGGGGGAGGAGTGCCAGGAAGGGGAGAGCCTGTGAGGGGGGGATTAAGGAGAGTCAGTGAGGGGCTGGGGGAGAGGGAGAGTCAGTGAGGGGGTAGGGGGAGAGGGAGAGTCAGTGAGGGGGGAGCGAGTGTCAGTCAGGGGGAGATGGTGAGTCATGGGGGGGGGGGGGCGGTCGTGGCAAGAATCAGGGTGGCATGGCACCGCAGTGGTTAGCACTGCTGCCTCACACCTCACAGCCCAGTGACCGGGGTTCAATCCCACCTTTGGGAGACTGTGGAGTTTGTACATTCTCCCCATGTCAGTGTGCGTTTCCTCCAGGTACTCTAGTTTCCTCCCACAGTCCGAAGATGTGCAGGTTTGTTGGATTGGCCATGGGAAATGCAGAGATAGGGGTAGGTCTGTGTGGGATGATCCTTGGAGGATAGGCGTTGACTCGATGGACCGACTAGCCTGCTTCCACACTGTAGGGACTCTATGATTGTATGATGATAGAAAGGGGGAGTGAGGCTTATGGAGATTGTTGCAGTGAGCAGGAGTGATGGAGGGATGTGGTGTGAGGAGGAGGAGGGGAATGTGGAGGAGCAGTGACTGCAGACCAGGTTTGGTCTGTTTGCTTATAGTTACAGTTGGAGAATGGGAATGGAGCAGCTAAACCTGTAATGAGGCAGTAATAAATCAATAAATATTGAAACTTGATGAAGTTGCTCACAACCTAAAACTGACAGAGAGTAATTCTCTCAATGTTCCCTTTAGGTGGTGGGAATGTGGAGATAAAATCGCAGAAGGTCGACTTTAGGGATAAAGCTCAGTCTAAAATTGGTTCAATGGACAACATCAGCCACACCCCAGGAGGGGGTACAAAAAAGGTGAGAGGTTCAACTACCCATCCTGGAGAGTCAGTGACACTGCACTAAGTAGAGATGAAAACAGAAAGAAAGAACTCCACTTGTACAGTACCATTCTCAGAACAGCATAAAATGCGTTACTGTCAGTTAATGACATGCCAATAAAGTGTAGCAATTGTTATAACAGAACAAACAGTAGAGCAGCATAATTCCTCTGATTTTTCTGAAGTTGGTTGATGGTTAAATATTGACCAAGAAAGTGGGAAGATATCCTCTGCATTTTCTTGAACTATGGTGTGAAATCACTGGGTTGTCACCGTGGATTAGCACCCATCATGCACCTTCAATTTATTGTGCAAGTACAAATCTTAGAAGAAATACAGGGACAGGATACAAAGACAGATGCAGATAGGGGCAGGTGTTATGAGACAGGTGCAAGATACAGGAACAAATGCATTTTACAGGGACTGCAGAAGATACAGTGATAGGTGCACATACAGATATATATAGGTATGGGGACAGATACAGATACAGAAAAAAGGACATGACATAGGCACATGTGCCAATCCAGGGATAGATTTGACATCAGGACAGATGCAGGGATGGGTGTCAGATGCAGATGAAATACTAGGTGGACATATAGATGGCGGTTACAGGGACAAATGCAGATATAGTGATAGGTAAAGTGTTAGACTCAGGTGCAAGATTCAGAGCCAGGTTCAGGATTAGAGATGAAATCAGAATAGAGACCACACAGGATACAGGTTTAATGTAGAATACAGCAACAGGTGCAGGACTGACACTGGTGCCAGACACAGAGAAAGGTTCTGTGTACAGAGTCAGATGGGGAGTGCAGATACAAGTGCAGTTACAGAGATTAGTGTGATGCAGATGTAAGGGAGAAGTGGAACTATAGAGACAGATGCAAGACAGAGGGATGGGTGTAAAAGATAAGTGCTGATACAGGATTGGTGCAAACACAGACACAGGTGTAGAATAACAGATAAGGACAGATACAGAATAAGATGTAAATGGAGGGCCAGTTGAAGACAGAGAGCCAGGGCCAGGTGTATGATACAGAGACCAGTGAGGATAATAAATAAGTGCAGATCAGAAACATGATGCAGTGTCAGGTGCAGATATAGTGACAGGCACAGCTACAAGGACAAACACATAATACAAGGATAGGCTGAGGATATGATGCAGAATTTTTAAAAAATATTTTGTTAAAGGGATTGCATTGTTGGGGATCTCCACATTGCTACTGAGTCTTATTCTGCTGCACTTTTCCTTCTCTGTTTCATTCACTACATCATCTGCTTCTTCCATCTGTTTCCTTTACTCTGGCATCACTCTCAATCTCTGCAGCAGAGGAGAGGTTCTGGGACTTCCTGGTAACTACTTGAAATGGACGCTGCAAAAAATGTCAGCCTCAATTTCCAGTCACCCTCTGGTAAACAGATTTCCCCTTGCTGTTAATTCTCATGCAAGATAGAGTTCTGTGCATCTTGAAATCCCTACCATGTGGAAGCAGGCCATTTGGCCCACGTTACCCACACAGCCCCTCCTAACACCATCCCACCAAGACCCGTCACATAACCCTGCATTTCCCTTGGCAAGCCTGCACATCTCTGGATACTGTGGGCAATTTAGCATGCCAATCTATCTAACCTGCACATCTTTGGACTGTGTGAGGAAACTGGAGCACGCACAGAAAACCCACGCAGATGCAGGGAGAATGTGCAAACTCCACACAGACAGTCACATAAGGCTAGAATCGAACCCTGGTGCTGTGAAGCAACAATGCTAACCACTGAACCACCATGCTGCCCTATCTTGGAGACAGCCAATTGCTAGTTGCTCAAATCGTGGTCTCTCGTCTCCACATAAAGACATCCTCACCACAGTAAATTCTTACCAGTGATTCAGGTCTGTCTGTTTTGCCCTATCTTGCACAAGCTGTTGAACTTTCTTGAAAGCTGTAATCAGGAGGTTTTTCCAAAAAGTTAGGCTTTTACTCAGGACCATGTAGAGATGTCAAGAATTAGGGACAATGACTTGCATGGTGCATTTGCCCACTGAGAGGTGGCCACTTTGTTAAGGGGCACTGCATTATTACCAGATCGCCCCCTCTCCCCAAGCACCTTTGACCTTTGCAGTAGCAATGTTTTCTTTTCCCTGGTGCAGGGGTAAGACCAACAGTGCTGCCAGCTAGTGATATTCCCTGAGGCTGCAAGCATCTGAGACAGCATGCTATCCATTCCAAGGAAATCAAGTAAATTCTAGAAATTGATGATGAGTGACCCTCCATCATACCCAGGCTGCTTTACCTAGACATTAACCATCTGTTTCCACATCAGACAGTATTTCTGAACCAGAGGAGCTATTTGTGAGATGCCTGGACAGCTGCAACCAGATGTGATTCAGTTGTGGACCTCTCTTCCCATTGGAAAGGGCAGGTTTGTGAAGACTAACCGTATTCCCAGGAAACCTCAAAACCCTCATCCCAGAGTTTCCCTCTTCTTTGCTTGTACTTTAGAGTCTAACTGAGCAAGTTAATATTTTTTTAAAACTGAGTTTAAGGATGATGATGTATTGTGTACCACCCTGATTTCATTTATAGAAAGAGAACAGGAAGGAAGAAGCAGTGAATGAAACAGTTGAGAACTGTGTCAGTGATACACCTGCACAAGTGCCTGTTTCAGGTGTGACTGATTCCTGTGAGTTACACACAACCCCGAACCGGGACACACAGGCAGACAAGACGTGTGAGTGAAACCATCGCAGCCTCTCATCTAGAAGTGTCTCTGTTACTCTATCACAAAGTTATTCTAAAAGCTGGATTCAGTTTTGGGAGTGTTCTGTCAGTTATTCACAGCCAGCAGTGTTCCGAGTGGAATTTGGTCAGCTTTGATTCCATATCCAGGCAGTATCCACAGTGAACATCAGCTCTGACCCAAATGCTGAATTTGAAGAGAAACAATCACAACACAGAGAGCTCAAACACCCAGTAGGCCTGGCCAGCAGTGTCCAGAAGGTGCACACAGAGCCATGGGGAGGCAATGAGATCCCTGGATGACAGAGAGAATCAAACCTGGCAGAGGAGGCCTGGGAGGGTGCGGAATCTGTGGGTGTTGTGTCAGCATTGGCGAGTTGTGGGACTTTTGTTGGGTTGGGGGTGGGAAGGGGCTGTTTGTGCTTGTTACTTCTCAGCGTGGTGATCGGGTGACTGTTGTTGGTTTGTGTACAAAATGTTTGTCCTGCTTGATACGTGACACTGACACAATCATCCTCCTCTCTCCAGATTGAATCTCACAAGCTGACTTTCCGTGAGACAGCCAAATCTCGCACAGATCATGGTGCAGAAATTGTCTACAAATCCCCGACTGTTTCCAATGAAGGCTCCCCACGCCGCCTCAGTAATGTGTCCTCCACCAGCAGCATCAACATGGTGGAGTCGCCACAGCTTGCTACTCTCGCTGACCAGGTCTCAGCCTCTCTGGCTAAACAGGGTTTGTGACTGTTGCTTGAAAAGCCCTCCTTCCTTCACAGCAGTTTGCAGGTGTCTAACATGAACTGGTGTCGGACCATCCTGAGCCCTCTCTATCTCGCTCCTTGCACTGTCCTCTGAAGCATTTGGTCCAGCTATGTCAAAATATCTGGCCATTCACAGACAGTGATGCTTTGTTGTATTTTGTATGCCCTTGCACGCCCAATGTGTTAACTCCTGATCTGCGACCCTTTAGGCTTTGTGAGAAGACTAGCACTTGAGGTGTGGTTAGTCCCTTTATTTAGAGGTTTGGGGGCCTAAGTACAGAAAGCACTAAAAGCAAGTGGGCAGGTACAAAAATAAATTTAATATATGAATAGAATTTTGATTTTTGTTTCAAGCAGCTGGAATATGGAGGGGTGGGAATTATGTTGCAGATATGTGAAGTATTGGTTAAACCACATGTAGAGTAACTGCTCAGTTTTGGAAACTGTACCACAGGAAGGAGATAGTGTCCTCAGAGAGAGTGCATTTGCACTTCCACCAAATTGATAGTCCAGTTAAAATGGCTGTGTAAAGTGAGAATGTGTTACACAGATAAGGATGCTATTCCCTTGAATGTAGAAGTTAAGATGGTGTTTAATTGATGTTTCATTATTGATGATGATTATAGGAATTGAGAGAAAAAGTATTTGTGCTGGTGGGAGCGGGGGAATGAAGGGGCTAAAGCTCAAAGTGGTCGGGAATCCTGTCTCTCAAAGTGAAGTAGAAATAGGGACTCTCTTCAACCACAAGCTTTTGGAATTGGTGTCAACGGATAATTTCAAATCTCTGACTGTTATGGTTTTGTTAAGACAGTGTTAAGCATGATGTGACCAATGTGGGTAAATGAAGTTAAGATATAGATCAGCAATGAGCTGGTTGGATGGTGGAGCCAGTGGAAGACTCTCCTCCTCTTTGTGTTCCCTGTTGTGTGTCTCCTGGTAGTGATCGCCACTCTGCTTTATCCAATGGGACACACAATGCAGTTTACCCCGGGTTTGTGAGCATTGCTGCCAAGACCCAAGCTCCCTCCTGAATTGTTGGAGTAAGAGTTGTGAAATCACCATGCCTTGGGTGTGACCTACAGTCTGTCTTCTCAACATCAATAACCCTAAGAGCTTTACTTAAAGGGTGTTTTTTTTTCTGAACGGCGTTTAGTATTTTGTGTTTTGTGTGAGGAACATCTTTTTGAAATCGCCCCTGTAAGACCCTAGCTCAGATTTAAGATTCTGTCCCTTGTTCCTACCAGAGAAAACTGTCTGTCAGTCCACCCTGTCAAATCCTTTGATTATATTAAATGTTCTGTTATGTGGCCTTTAATCTTCTCTACTCAAAGGACTACAAGTCTGGTGAATGCAGCCTGTTCTCATAGTTTTCCACTTTCAGCCCTGGTCCAGTTTTGATGACACTGATCAATTTAAGCAGCACACGGGGAATGACAGACTATCCTGTTCACCGGCACCTTGCAGTTCTTCCTGTTCAAATTTAGTGCAGTGTAAAACTGACAGAACAGCCAGACAGGCCCAGACACCCTCCAAACCGGCCCAGACACCCCTCCCCACACTGTCCAACCTGGCCCAGACACCCCTCCCCACGCTGCCCAAACCAGCACAGACACCCCTCCCCACACTGCCCAAACCGGCCCACACAGCCACCCCCCACTGTCCAACCTGGCCCAGACACCCCTCCCCACACTGTCCAAACCAGCCCAGACACCCCTCCCCACACTGTCCAAACCAGCCCAGACACCCCTCCCCATGCTGCCCAAACCAGCCCAGACACCCCTCCCCACACTGCCCAAACCAGCCCAGACACCCCTCCCCACGCTGCCCAAACCAGCCCAGACAGCCCACCCAACACTGTCCAACCTGGCCCAGACACCCCTTCCCACACTGCCCAAATCGGCCCAGACTCCCCTCTCCACACTGCCCAAACCGGCCCAGACACCCCTGTCCACACTGACCAAACCGGCCCAGACACCCCTGTCCACACTGTCCAAACCAGCCCAAACACTCCTCCCCTACACTCTCCACACTGGCCCGGATACCCTTACCCCACCATTCAATACTGGCCCAGACACCCATCCCCACAGTCTCCAAACCAGAGCAAACACCCCACTGCCAGAGTGGCCCAGACAGCCCTCCCCCCACTCTATAGACAGGCCCATCCACCCCTCCCCAACAGTTTGTCTGGCAGTCACTGAATGCCGGCCTCTTCATTGTGATCAGTTTTATCTGGCGTGTGTTTTTCAGCCTATGTTTCAGATGCAATCTGAGTTGGTTTGATTGAGTTCAGTTGGTGCTATGATACGTGAGGTTGACACTGGAGTGTGATCCAAGTTGTGCCTCATTGAACTTAACTGGTCAAGGGGTCAACGGTCAAACAAGTATGGGTCTGAACGCCTTGGACCATGGATTAGAATTTAGTGTCCTCATCACAATATGGGTCAGGGGAGGGCAGTGAGCACAACATTGCTTTCCCCACAACGATCAGTGTATGATTGATAGCCTGGCATAGCCACAACAAAAAGACTTATCTCAACCTGAAGCTTCTCGGACTGAAAAGAGATAAAATGTCATGCTTTGGTTTAATTTACACTTTATAAAATCCTCATCGACAACCCCTTAACTCTGGCTACATTAACCCATTCAACCCAAGGTGGGAGGTGGTCATCATCGAAAAGTCCAACATTCATTGATTAAACAGAATGTCTAACTTGGCCATTTCAAAGGGTGGCCAAGGAGGGCCTGTAGTCACATGTAGGCCACACCAGGTAAGGACAGCAGATTTCCCTCCTTAAAGGATATGAGTGAACCAGTTCAGGGTTTTTGACAATCAGTGATTATTTCATGGTCACCATCGCTCAACCTGGCTATATATTCCACCTATATTAAATTAAAATTTCAATGCTGCCATGATGAGATTTGAATCCATTGCCCTCAGAGATTTGTTATCACTACATCACCGTCTACTCAACTCTGATGTCAGGATATCGAAAGATTCAGCGGACGTTATGGACAGTTTGAATTTTCATTATGCTTTCATTATAACACCTAAACTCCTTGATTAGATTCCAGTCTGTGCCCCACTGAAACCTCTTACTAATATTCTGATGTGTAACTCACATCAGGGTATCAGTTATTCTATACAACCCACCTATAAAGTCTGTGCCCTCAATCATTTGCACTCATATTGTGCATATGCTAGTCTTTCGTTTGCTATGTGTTATGGAAGATTGTTTTATACCTGGATAATATTTTCTCCAGCTTTGTCCTTTATGGTAAGGGTTGTGACCGCAGCAGGTTCAGGTTGCACTATCTATTTAAGGAGGGCAGATTAGTGAACTCTCTCTCTACAGTGATCCCTCACTCACCAGTGATTTCACTCCCTGTAGTGATTTTTATTTTCACTGATCTCACTGCCCAGTGATCTTTCTGTCCAGTGAATTCTCTCTTCAGTGATTATTTGCTGAGACATAAAGTTTAAGAGCAGGAAAGTAATGCTCAAACTGAGTGTAACATTGGGTTAGGCCCCAACTTGAATATTATGTGCATTACTGAAATTCACATTACCAGAGGGATGTGATTGTAATGGAGACCTGCAGAGGAGATTTACCAGGATGTTGCCTGGACTGTAGAGTTTCAGTTATGAAGAGAGATTGGACAGACTGGGTTGTTTTCCTTAGAGCGGATGAGACTGAGAGGGTGACATGATTGAGAGGTATAAGATTATAGGGGGCATAGATAGGGTAGAAGGGAAGAAATCTTCTCCTTGATGGAGGGATCAGTGACCATGGAGTAGCGATTTAAGGTAGAAAGTTTAGAGAAGATATGAGAAAATCTTACTTTAACCGCATGGGTGGTGGGGAATCTGAAACTCACTGCCTGTAAGGGTGGTAGAAGCAGAAGACTTTATAATATTGAAAAAGTATTTAGATGTTTCTTGCAATTCCAAGGCATACAAGGCATTGGGCCAAGTGCTGGAAATGAGATTAGTTAGGTATTGTTTCTACGATGGGCATTGTCTTGATGGGCTGAAGGGCCTTTTTCTGTGCAATCGACCTTGATGACTTTTTGTCTAGTGATCACTCTCTCCAGTGATCTCTCCCTGCAGTGAACTCTCCCTTTCTAGTGAACTCTCTGCTTTTTCTCTCTCTCTGATGCTCTCCCTGTCTCCAGTGCTAAGTGCTTCCTGTCTCCCTCCAGTGCTGTCTGTCTCCAGTGATCTCTTTCTCTTCAGTGCTTGCTTTTTCTCTCTCTCTCTCTGTCCCTCTCTCTCCAGTACTCTCTCTTGCGTTCTCCATTGCTCTTGCTCTCTCTCTCTCTCTCTCTCTCTCTCTCTCTCTCTCTCTCCGGTCCTCTGTCATAAGTGTTCATTCTCTCCAGTTCTCGCTCTCTTTCACTCCAGTGCTTTCTCTCTCTCTCTCTCTCTCTCTCCCTCTCTTCCAGTACACACACTCTCTCATGTGAGGTCTCTCTGCAGTTGTCACGGTCCAGTATTGTCCAATGACCTCAATGCCATTGATGACAATTGTATCGATTTTCAGGATGTTTCTGGTGGCTGTGAATGAGGATTTAGATGAGAAATGCCCTGAGAGCAGACTAAATAGTTGCTAGTGCCCAGGAGGCTGGATCACTGCCTGTCCCACAGTAAGCAAGCAACCCCAAGAGTGCCCAGGAGAGAGCAGGTTGTGTTTTTACTGTACTGAAAATGGACCTCTATTGGAACAGTTAACTGGATATAACTGACTCCTCGTGCCTCTGTCACTGATCCCATGAAAGGGTTTTGAGAAGATCTCTCATTGACTGAGAGTGAAGTCTGAGGAAATGACCAGTTTTTACAGAGCAGACTAAGGAGTCATTATAAAGACAAGAGACCTGACCTAGATGGTAATGGGATGTTTAATAAACTGACAGCACAGCCAGCCATTCAGACCAATGATTTCAAATCCACAATTGCCAGCTTCCATCATAATGACTGCTTCATGTTATTTCTTTCCCCTCCATTCCCTTCTCCCTAAGGTATATATCGAGCCCACTCTTCTGTGAGTACCAGTTAATTAATTCAACCACAGCATGTAAAACCTGCCCCCCCCCCCCCCCCCCCACCCACAACCACCAATTGGAGTGACTCCTAATGTTGGTGTCAGGCAATGGGCTATGATATTGATCCCACTGTAACTGTTTAAGGGCTTCAGTTGTCACTGCTGGAAACTATTACTCTGCTCAAGTTCAGTACATTGTATTTGATTGTCTTAATATTTGTGGAAAAACTTTCTTCATGTAGAACCCAAATTCAGAAATGTGATGAGTATATTGTAATTAGCTGGTATTGAATGTACAGAAATAGCTGTGGAATGAGGCAGACTGAGAACTGATAGAAGCCTGCACAGCACGGACTTTGCTGGACCTCTTGCTTTAGAAAGATCAACCCTTACTCATGGTCAGTAACCAGTTGCATCCAAACCAATTGCATCCAAACCACTTCTTGTCAAATGATTAAATCAACTTCTTTAAATCTGAAATTGCTCATCCCTGCAGAGACTCACAGGAGCTCAAGATATGCTGCAGTTAGCTGAACGTTTTCTGATTGGGGCACTCCCATCAAGCAGGATGAGGCTCTGTGCTGGGAGCTGAAAGATGCTGTTTCAGAAATCTGAAAGAAGCTGGAATCACTGGGCAGGTGTTCATTTTAGCCACTCCTGTTTTGGCTGTTCAACAGGATTGTGGCAGAAACACTGTTCAAAGGCTAAATGGAGTTTCCTCTGCACTCTGATGAGATTACACAAGCGAAGTGAGAGTAACTGTGGGGAATATCTGGCCAATCTTTTCTCCAATTTGATCACCAATTCTACGACTTGCAGATTGCATCAATTTACTTTGAGTCGATTGCTACAACTGACAAATTTATTGTTTCACTTTTAAACAATCAGTGATTATTCAGTACATTATGAGCTGCTCTTGTCTCAGTGTTGGGGAGGTACCTGTTACAGTGAAGGAACCCCTTGTTCAGTTCTGAGCTGCACTGTTAACACCAACCTGGCTCTAACTGCTACAGGAAGCATTGGACAGGGTGATTCAACAGGTGGATCACTTACCAATCCTGGAGATTCTTGGTGCTGAGAGACAGACTGAAAGCAGGATAAAGGTGTCCGAAGTGACTTCTTGTGCTCACTGTCAACACTGAGTCTTGTAGCAACTTTCAGGAGCCACATTTCTCTAAAAGTGCTGAGGAATGGGAGTAGCAGGGTTTGGGAGAGGCTATTAGACCATCCAAACTGATCTCTTTGAACAGACCTTTCTTCTCATCCTACTCTAGGTTTTTTCTGGGCTCAGGCAGGTTAGTGCCAAAATGAAGGTATGTTTAGTGGCAGCTGCACATTGTTTCTTAAAGCTTGCTCTTTGAGGTGTGAGACATGGTATTTTAATCCCGATGGTAACATCTTTGCTAATGTTCAGTGGCTTTGCTTCGTGTCTGTGATGTTCATTGCTGTAACTGTTTTAATCACTGGTTTACATTGATAATCGTTGCTGTAAAAGTAAAAGTTTGGAAATAAAGTCTGTGTAACAACTTGTACGGCTTCCTGTCTGTTAATTGTCTCTTTGTGAATGTAGCACGATGTCATAAAATCCTAAACCGAGTTTTAAGTGATCCTCAGTTTTAGGAGAGTGCTGTAGTAAGCAATGGTGAGATATCAAAGACAGATGAGGATTTCATCAGCAGGTAAGCTGAGGTAGGGTGACAGTAGGTGTCCAGAGGTTTGGAGTCAGAAGCAGGTATTGTTTGAACAGTTCTGTAGAGACACAAAGTCACACACCCAACACTCTGGATTTGTCGGCCTCTACTGATTCCTGGTCCCGCAAAACTTTGATTTTAAAATTTTCTTCCTTGTTTTCAAATTTTTCTCAATCTCTGTAACCTCCTTTAGCATCACATCCCCCAAGGCTCCTGTGCTACTACAGTTCTAGACTCTTGAATATTCTCAATGTTAATCACTCCATCATGAATGGTGGGTCATGCCTGCCATTGCCTAGGATACCAAGCTCTGGCATTCCCTCCTTACACCTATCTTTGCCTTTAAGACGCTCTTTAAAAATGACATCATTGAGCAAGCTTTTGATAATATGTCCTAATATTCTCTTTCTGTGGGTTCAGTGGTCAGCCAATGTTTACATATGCACCTGTGGGGCACTTTGCAACATTAAAGGTAGTGCATGAATTGAGGTTATTATTGTTGATCAGAAAGCAAGAGTTGGACTCAGAGTTGAGATCAGCAGAATGATTCATGCTGAATAAATCAGGGATACATTCAGAACACAGCTCATTCTGCATCACTATCCATACTCTGCACTAAATACACAAAAAAAAACAACCTAACTGTAGGAAACATGGGGCCAATTATGATCCAGTGAGATGTCACAAACTTTACCACATGCAATAGTAGAATTTATTTCACCTGTCCATTTATTCCCTCCCTCCCCAGTATCAAAGGCCCTGATCACACCTTCCAGGTTCAGCAGGTTCCTGCTTCACAGGACAACTATGGTCTGTATGCAAAAAGGCCCCAAATTTCCAGCTGCCTGGCATTTCAACACACCACCCTGCTTCCTGGCCAATAGCGATGTCTCAGGCTTGTTGCAATGCTTCCCAGCAACTTCTGTTTTCGTTTTACTGCTGTTGTTTAACTTTCCATTGTATCATCAAATCATTCTATGGGATCTTGTACATTCATCCATGAGGTACTCATCAGAAAGGTGGTACCACTAACAATGCAGAACTTTTCAGAACTACCAGGAGGTATCAATCTATGCTGTACACAGAGATTCCTGAAATGGAAATTAATCCACATGCTGTTCATACTAGGACACAATGACGTCACTTAGGATGGAGTCTTCTGATCTGGTCAGTGGTCAGGAAGGCGTCAGTGTGATTGAGGTAGGTATGGGGCCCCAGAGTACAGGGGTGTCAGCCTCTACCATTGTCCAATATGTTTGAGGTTTTCTCAGGCTGTTTTGGATCAAACTGGAGCCGCACAGTGAATGACAAAATGACCATGACACTGGGGACAATAACGGGGAATGTAGGAATAATAGGGGATAGTGTGGTGATAGGGACCGACACTATTCTCTACAGCAAAGAGCGAGAGCCAGATGCATGATTTGCCTGTCCAGTGTCAGAGACATCTGTTCATGGCTGGAGAGGAACTTGCAGTGGGAAGGGGAGGATCCAATTGTCACGATCCATGTAACTACTAACAACATAGGTAGAACTAGAAAGACGGCTCTATGTTGACAGTATGAGGAGTAAGAAATTTCAAATGTTATAATCTCTGGATGTTTGACAACTGGCACAGACACAAGAGGCTAAAGGGCCTCTTTCCTGGATGTAATAACTCTATGACTAGCTGAGCCCTGTGAAAATCGAAACAGCTGCATAAAATTAGGAGAATAATTGGCTCCAGGACTAGACTGGGAGACGTGGGTTCAGGTTAGTGGGTCATTGACACCAGGACTAGGAACAATAGGGCTTTACCATTGGGCCAGCCTACACTAGAACTGTGCTAGGGCCAGTGTTACAAACTGCATAAGTAGCGAAGTAGACAGGGTTATGGACTAAAACAAAGTTGCTGGAAAAGCTTTGCAGGTCTGGTAGCATCTGTGAGGGAAAAAATAGAGTTAACATTTTAGAACATAGAACATAGAACAATACAGCGCAGAACAGGCCCTTCGGTCCTCAATGTTGCGCCAACCTGTGAACTAATCTAAGGCCCTCCCCCTACACTATCCCATCATTATCCATATGCTTTGGGTCCAGCGACTCTTCCTCAGAACTGATGGTGGTGAGGAAAACATCAATTTATACACAGACAAAAGGGGAGGGGGATGGAGTAGGGAGTAAACAATAGGATAGAGCCTAAAGAGAGAGAAAAGCAATTGGACAGACAAAGAGTTGATAATGCTCAGTCTGGGCGGGTGAATAGTTGTTAATTGGGACTATTAGTGACTAATAACAAGTAGTGTGTAATGGCAGGCTATGTGGTAACAAAGCCTGGTGTGGGGGGTAGGGAAATAGGAGAGTTTAGGACCTAAAGTTATTGAACTTGATATTGAGTTCAGAGGGTTGCAGGGTCCCCAAGCGGAAAATGAGGTGTGGTTCTTCTAGCTTGCACTGAGCTTTGCCGGAACACTGCCAGGGAACAGAGTGGTATGTTAAAGTGGCAGGCAACAGGTAATTCAGGGCATTTTTTGTGAGCAGAATGTAGATGTTCTGCGAGGCAGCCACCCAGACTACGCTTCATTTCCCCAGTGACTATGACTCTCTGAGGAGATCGCATAGTTGCCCATTATGACGTTTTGACGTATTTTTGGCGCATTGTGCGTGTCGTGCCTCCCCGTTGGCCTCACCGGTAAGCCCAGCAGTCCCGGTTGCTGGGTGACCAAACGACCAGAAAAAGTACGAGACGGCCCTGGTCTGCGTAGACCAAACCTCAAAAAACCAGTATGATTTTTCCAGAGTTTCTGGAGCAGTCCGGCTGGGGAGCGTCCCGGATAAACAACCCCCCCGCAGCCTCGTCCACAACCGCGAGCTGTGATAAGTCACTAGGTTGTACATGCTTAAAACCCGCAACAAGGTCCATCTCGGTCCAGACTGAGACAGCGACCTTGAGACGTTACCTCCTGCCTTACATGGAGCTGAGACCGGTTACCCCTCCCAGAGGGCCGGCTCACCCTGTAATGGATGACATAGATAACGTTGTAGAAGGCACCGGAAGGGCTGCCCACCCTCCGGTCGAGATAAGCATAACCACCCAAACCTTCTCCAACAAAAGTTATCGAGAAACGAAGCAGGGCGCAGAAGGAAATACCATAAATGAGACTGGCGAGGAAATAACCGATGCAACTGCCTTCATGGAAGGAGTTGTAATCGAGCCAGTATGTGACAGAACGTCCGTGTCGGAGGTAACCATCCACTATCCCGTCGATGGGCTGTTTTGCCAGGACTGCGACACCCTCTTCCCCATGGTTAGCCTATTCAAGATCCATATAACTAAAGTGCACGGTGTAAAGAACATCCGAACAAGATGTTCACGCTGCGATAAGGCAGGGGAATACCACTCAATAGCCTGCCATTATCCTAAATGCAAAGGAATGATACAACCCCCAACCGGAGACTTTGCATGCGGCGCATGTGACCAACGGTTTTCAACACAGTCAGGCCTTGGTCGACACGAGAGGCACAGGCACCTGGTTCTACGGAACGAGAAACGCCTCAAACTGGCACCCAAAGTCAAGGGCAAACCTGGGAGAAGCGACCGTGTATGGTCACAGGAGGAGGTTGCACTCCTGAGGGAACTGGAGGCGAGATCTGCAGGATGCAAATTTATAAACAAATCCATCGCAGGCATCCTTAAAACGAAAATACCGAAGCAAATCTCAGACAAGCGCAGGCTCCTGGCAAACACCCTGACGGAGGTCCAGACCATCTGCGAGCCAACGGTAGACTCGCACGATTCTGAGGCAGAGAGTGTCCAGGAGAATTCCGATGACCAAGCCCAACGCCAAAGAGCCAGCCGGAAAACACCGGCTTCGATCCCTAAACATCGGGACATAGACGATCAGCTTACACAAGCTGAGGAGCTCTTGGGCGCAAGGAAGGACCCAGACATGCTTGCCCTTGGAATTGGACTAATGGAAAGCATTACCGACCTACTAATGAACAGTAGGAAAAGACAGGACAAAAACAAGAGGCCTCGAAAAGATCGGGCCAGGAAAGACAAAAAGCCCGGTAGCAATACCGGAGCCAAAAAACGGTGGGCAGCAGGCAAGGCGCTGTTCAGAACAACACAGCTGCTTTACAAAACCAATCGGCGCCAACTAGCTCGCGAGATCATGGGGGCGCCGACCTCATCCGCTTGTCCTCTTGCAAAAGAGGAATTGGAGACATATTTCCGTGAGAAACTGTCTACACCAAACAAGAAATCCAACATCAATAAGTATGCCCAATACATAGGCAAAGCCGCTGACGGGTCCTTGATGAAACCCTTAGAGGTGGAGGAGGTCGAAGCGGCCATCAAGGGGATAGACGAGAACAGTGCCGCTGGGCCAGATGGCCTGAAACTGCAGGACATAAGATCACTCCATGAGGAGGAGGAAACCCGTCTACCCGCCTCTTCTCCCTATGGCTAAAGTCAAGCACGATCCCCGATTCACTAAAAAAGAGTTGAATGGTCCTGATTCCTAAGTGCGAGGATAAGGAACGCTTGAAAAACATTGATAACTGGCGACCAATAACCATCGGACCAATGCTGCTCCGGCTGTTCACGAAAATAATGGCAAAACGCCTGAGTAAAACAGTCGAAATAAACCCCAGGCAAAAACGGTTTCTAGCAGCCACTCCCGGATGCAATGAGAACATTGTTATCCTCGAAAATATCATCAAGGGAGCAAAACACAATCGTAAGGACCTCGCAGTTGTCTTTGTTGATCTAGCGAAAGCGTTCGACTTGGTTGGGCACAAATTATTAATCAAATCTCTGCAAAGAATGCAATTACCGAAAGCCTTTGTAAGTCTCATTAAAGACCTATACACTGGCAACACAACAGTGGTGGAAGGGAACGGTAACTCTACCACCCCAATAACCATTGAGAGGGGCGTAAAGCAGGGTGACCCACTCTCACCAATTCTATTTAACATTGCTCTGGATCCATTGGTGTGCTCTCTGGAGAGGGCCAACTCAGGGGTCTCCTTGCCCCTGGGCGGCAGAAGAGTCAACTGCTCGACCTTGGCCTTCGCGGATGACATCGCCCTTCTCAGCGACTCACACACTGGTATGGCTAGGAACCTGAAGCTGCTCCAGGCATACTATGACCATACAGGCCTCAGTATTAACACAGCGAAGACGAAGGGATTCCATTTCACTTTTAAAAGGAAAACCTTCATGTACAACCATTTCGCAAACTGGAAGCTACGGGACGAATCCATAGCCTACATACCCCCAGGCGACACAGAGAAGTACCTGGGTACCCGCATCGATCCATGGGCAGGTGTGGCAGAAGGGGAGTGGGAGGAGAAGCTTAAGTCCTGGGTTAAAGGAATACAGGCAGCACCTCTGCGACCATGGCAACGGTTGAAAATCCTAAAGGTACATGTCATTCCCAGATTGTACTACCATCTGATCCTGACAGAAGCATCACAACCTACTCTTGTAAAGCTGGACCAAATCATCCGTAACGTCACCAAAGAATTCCTACACCTACCACCTCATACTGCAGACGGAATGCTATATGCTAGCAACAGGTGGTCTAGACGTCCCAAAACTCGAAGTGCAAATACCATCCGTGATTATCCGCAAACGCGAAGCACTGGACATGTCCAGTGATGTGGTCATTCGGGCCTCCTTTCAACATAAAGGAGAGAGCAACACAGAGACCGTTGCGGGACTGCGTGAACTCAAGGTCCTAAAGGAAATTGAAAATTTCCAACCCAACAGCAGTGGCAACGGTGAGGGGGAAATAGACCTGATGACTGACATCCAGGACATGATGCCGGCACTCCAGAAGGCAAACGCAGGGCGACCAAAACTACCCAATAGATATGCAGGCTGGAGGGAGTGGGAATTCGAAAAATGGAAAAAGCTGGAATGTCAGGGAACAAGCATCCAGTACTTTAGAGATGACAAGATCTCTAACTCTTGGACCAAGGCTGGAATACAACAAAAATCCTCTAGATTCATTAACAGCGTGCTCTTGCGGTGTAATCTATACCCGACGAGAACCACATTATCTAGAGGTAGGCCGAACTGAAACAAACTATGCCGTAGGTGTGAGATGGCAAATGAGACCCTACCACACATCTCAGGATACTGCCCATTCGTTAAAAACGCTCGAATCAAACGCCATAACAAGATCGCTGACCAGTTGCAGAAACACGTCAGTAGGTACGGCTGGACATCGTACGTGGAGCCCAGACTATTCGACAAACACGGCTCCCTATGGAAACCCGATCTCATATTTAAAAAAGACCAGAAGATCGCAGTCGTAGATGTTACAGTGCGGTACGAAAATGACAGTAAAGCACTGGAAACAGCATGGCGTGAGAAAGTGGAAAAGTATAAACACTTGAATGCCGAGATCACGGAATTGATGGGAGGCATGGTGCCCAGCTACTTTGGCTTCGTGATGGGCGCACGAGGCAAGTGGCTGGAAATGGATAACCGCCTCATGACATTCCTCGGCATCGAGAGATATGACACATTCGCCCAAAAGACCTCAAGACTCACTCTGTCACTGACACTCGAACTCTTACAACTCTTCAGTGACAAGTGAGCAAAAACCGCAAACGGTGAGATAAGATCTTCCACCGAGACAAAACACCAACAAAGTGGCCAGTAACATCAGTCGGGCTCCGATAATGACGACAACAACCTGCCTCATATAACACCGGTATCACCTGGCCCTTGGTCTGTGGTGATGCTAGAGAGTACATAAACATCGACAAGCGATGTAAAGACTCGGAAAAGGCACTTCCCGGAGTGTTCCAAAATAGAGGAGACAACACTGTGAACAGCGAATGCAATAGACTAAATTGTGGGAAGTGCAGGTGAAGTGTTGCTTCATCTGGAAGGTATGTTTTGGCCCATGGATACTGGAGACGGAGGAGGTAAATGGGCAGGTGTTGCACCTTCGTTGGTTACAAGGGAAGGTGCTGGGAGGAGTGTTTTGGGGTGAAGGAAGTGTGCACCAGGATGTCCTGGAGGGAATGGTCTCTATGGAAGGCGGACAAGGGAGGGGAGGGGAATATGTGTCTGGTGGTGAGATGCTGGAGGTGGTGGAAATGGCACCTGATAATCTTCTGGATATGGATGCTGGTGGGGTGGGAGGTAAAGACAAGGGGAACCATATCACTGTTGCGGGAGGGAACAGAAGGGGTTGAGGGCGGACATGCGGGAGATGGACCTGACCTCATCAGATGAAGACAACTTCAACAAGGGAGGCTCCAAAATGTCCCCTTCTTCCTCAAACAAGGATTCCAAAGCTCCATTGTTGACAAGGTCCTCAACCAGGTCTGACCCGCTTCCTGCACTTCCACCCTCACCCCTTCTCTTCCCTCCCTCAGTGATAGGATTGCCCAACACACTCCCAAAACCCCACAGATCCTTCCCCTGTAATCGGTGAAGGAGCAACAACTGCCCATTTAGCTCATCCCTCCCCCAGCATCCATGGAGCCAAACACACCTTCCAGATGAAGTGACACTTCACCTTCACTTCCCACAATCTAGTCACTGCATTCACTACTCACAGTGTGGTCTCCTCTACATTGGGAAAACAAGGTGTAGCCTGGGTGACCACTTCGCAGAACATCTACATTCTGCTCACAAAAAAGACTCTAAACTACCTGTTGCCTGCCACTTTAACATAGCACCCAGTTCCCTAGACAATGTATCTGTCTCTGGCTGGCTGCAGTGTTCTCGTGAAGCTCAACACTAGCTGGAAGAACCACACCACATTTTCTGTTTGGGGACCGTGTAGCCCTCCAGGCTCAATATTGAGTTCAATAATTTTAAGGCCTAAACTCTCCCAAGCCCCAGCCCCCTACTCCACAGACCAGGCCTAGTTACCACATAGCTTGCCATTCTATACTACCTGTTATTAGTCACTAATAGTCCCCATTAACAATTATTCACCCTCCCAGCCTGAGCGTTATCAACTCTTTGTCTGTCCAACTGCTCTTCTCTCTCTTTAGGCTCTATCCTATCGTTTACTCCCTACTCCATCCCCCTCCCCTTTTTTCTGCATATAAATTGACGACTTTCTAGCCACCATCTGTTCTGAGGAAGACTCACCGGACCCGAAATGTTAACTTTATTTTTTCCTTTACTAATTTTGCCAGACCTGCTGAGTTTTTCCAGGAACTTTGTTTTTGTTCTTGATTTACAGCATCCGCAGTTCTTTTTGTTTTTCTTTTTCATACGGTTATGAACTAAATTGTGGGGCCAGTGGATGAACTATAGAAGGATATTAAAGAGTGGAGGTATGTTAGGAGAGGATGATAATAATGTGAGAAATGAGGGTCAGGGAATGACTGGAAAAGATAAGAAAAAAGCTTAGGAATACACCAGCAATCAAGACAATGCATTACAAAGGTATTAAAAAGACAAAACTAAAGTCCCTGTATCTGAATGTGTGCAGCATTCATTAAAAATTATAACACACTTTGAAGTAAGTAGATATAATTGGATAGCTGTGGTAGAAATGTGGCTGTATGGTGACAAGGATTGGGGTCCTAAATATTGAGAGGCTCATGACATTCAAGAAGAATTAAAAGCTACATAAAGGTGGCAAGATAGCTTTGTTAATCAAGGATGACATTGTGCAATTGTTATAAATGACCTTGTTTCAGGGGACCAGAATTAGAATCCGTTTGGTTGGAAATGAGGAATTATAGGTTAAAGATGTTACTAGTCAGAATAGCGCCACGGCCCCTTACTACAATGGAGGACACACTATACAAGAAGAAATATTTAGCACTTGTGATAAAAAGGACTGTATCTGCATTTCAACTAGAAAGATCATTTTGGCAGTCACAGCCTGGATGAGGAGTTCAGATAATCATTTCGAGATTGTTTCTTTGAACCACACATTCTGGAAACAACAAGAAAACTTGGAGTTGTGTAATGTGACAGAAATGATAACCTCAGAGTAAAGGTAGCTCGAGGGAGCAGTAACCAGAGCCTGATTGAATTTTACAATCTAGTTTGAAAGGGAGAAGTTTGGGACTGAAGCTTGTATTTTAAACTTAAATATGGGCAATTATGTGGGCATGAAAGCTGAGTGAGCTGAAGTGAACAGCACATAATCAAATAGTTTCATTGGATGCTTCCTTTTATTATGTGTGGCATTGAACATAAAAGCAAGAAGTTAACCTTCAATTAGACAGGGCAATGATGAGACTACATCTCGAATGTAGTGTACCGTGGAACATAGAACATAGAACATAGAACAGTACAGCACAGAACAGGCCCTTCAGCCCACAATGTTGTGCCGACCATTGATCCTCATGTAAGCACCCTCAAATTTCCGTGACCATATGCATGTCCAGCAGTCTCTTAAATGTCCCCAATGACCTTGCTTCCACAACTGCTGCTGGCAACGCATTCCATGCTCTCACAACTCTCTGTGTACCATTTGGCTTCTTTATGTAAAGAAGGTATAAGTCCATTGGAGGTGCTTCAGAAGAGATTTACTAAACTGATGACAGCAAAAATAAAGTTGCTGGAAAAGCTCAGCAGGTCTGGCAGCATCTGTGAAGGAGAAAAGAGTTTTGGGTCCAGTGACGCTTCCTCAGGTACCTGGAGTGGGTGGGTTGTCTTATGAGGAAGGGTAAAACAGGCTGGGCTTATTCTTACTGGAGTTTAGAAGAGTAAAGGGTGACTTGATTGAAATATTTATGTACCTGAATGGTCTTAATAATGTCATATGGTAATAGAGACATGCAGTCTTACAGCACAGAAAGGAATCATTCAGTCCAACTTGTCCGTCCCAACCAGATTTCCCAAACTAAACTAGCACCATTTGTCTATGTTTGGCCCATACCCCTCTAAACCTTTCCTATTCATGTACCTGTCCAAATGTTTTCTAAATATTATAACTGTGCCAGTATCTACCACTTCCTCTGGCAGTTCATTCAACATACGAACCATCGTCAGTGTGAAAAGGTTGCCCCTCAGGTTCCTTTTAAATCTTTCTCCCCTCACCTTAATATTCTGTCCTTTTCAATTCCCCTACACTAGTGAAAAGATATTTGCTATTCCCTTATCTATGCCCCTCATGATTTTTTAAATCGCAATAAGGTCACCTCTGAACCTGCTATGCTACAAGGAATAAAAGTCCAAGCCACTCCATGTAATGGAAAGAATATTTCCCCTAGTGGGTCAGTCCAGAATCAGGGGTGCTGCTTTAAATTCAGGGATCACTATCACAGGATGAAGACAATGATGTTGATAGTGGAGCTTTCAGTGATGGTGATACCATTGAATGCATGGTCATTGCCTGGCATTTGGGTGGAGTGAATGTTATTATCCCCTTTGCAATCCAAGTCTGGATATTGACCAGATCTTGTTACATTTGAGCATCGACTGCTATAGTATCTGAGGAGTTGCAAATGGAGCTGACCATTGTGCAATCATGGTTGAACATGTAACTCATAGTAACTACACTTTAATCAAATACACACACACACACACACACACACACACACACACACACACACACACACACACACACCATACATACATATATATACACATATGTACATATATTGAGAAATAATTGGGGCTTGCAATAATCGTACACAATTAATTTTCATATAGGTAGACAAATCAAATTGGTATGTGTAGTCTTCAAGATGAGATCACACAGCAAATTCAGAATAGTTTCTCAGACCGATATGTTCTGAAATAAATCAGGAAACAGTTTGTTTAAGATGTAGTAATATGTAATCACAAAGATTAAATAAGTCTTACTGTAAGGGCCCATTAGACAAGAATAATCGTGAGATGAGAAACTTTCATATTCAACTTGACAATGAGCAACTTGAGTCTAAAACTATTATTCTCACACTCAAATGTTATTACTGCAATTATCTTCTACTTTTAAAATTCTGGACTGAAATGTAAAAGAACTGTTTTGAAACCATGGATTCTTGCAAGTTTTAGAAAAGCAGGTTAACTGATATCATGGCAAGCATCATTTATGTAATTGTGTGAACAAGCAATAATTGACGTTCTGGTCACGAAGGATTTGCAATGAGAGGTTCTGTGTTCAGATGGAGCTCTGGTTGGCAACAAAAAATTGAATGGTCTACAGGCTACTGACCGGTTAATGTTGAAAAAGGCCTTTCCCTGCCAACAATCATGTGATTGGTTCTCAGCTAATCGAGCAGCTTAGGCTGGGAACAAGATAGTGAGAACTGTTTTCAGCGTCAGCAGCGCAAGCCAGAGAACCAAAGGGAAGGAAAGGTTGTTTTTTAATCCTGTATAAAAACTTAACTCGCGCAGCAACGACCCTCTTGTTTTCAGCAGCAGGTATGTGGAGAGAATGCGAGTCAAGAAGGGACTAATATATTCGGGCATTGACTCGTGTCTCTCACCCATCCTCCTCCTCTATTTAAAAAAAAGACTGCAAGGAGGGTCGGTAAGGTAAGGTTTTTTAAAATTCCTCTGGAAATCTAGAGTAGAGGGAATGGAAGCTAGGGCAGTTGCATGCTCCTCTTGCAGGATGTGGGAGGTAAGGGTCACTGCTCCAGCTCCTCAAAAACTGCGTTAGGGAATTGGAGCTGGAGCTGGAGCTGGATGAACTCCGGTTCATTCGGGAGGCTGAGGGGGTGATAGAGAAGAGTTACAGAGAGGTGGTCACACCCAAGGTACAGGAGAAAGGTAGCTAGGTGACTGTCAGAAAGGGGACAGAATAGGCAGACAGTGCAGGGATCCCCTGTAGGCGCTCCCCTCAATAGTAAGTATACCATTTTGTACACTGTTGCAGGGGACGACTTACCAGGGGAAGGCAATAGCGGACAGATCTCTGGCACTGAGCCTGACCCTGACCCTGTGGCAAAGAAGGGAAGGGGAGAGAAAAGAAGTGCAATTGTAGTGGGGGATTCAATGTTAAGAGGCACAGACAGGCGGTTCTGTGGGCATGAACAAGGTGAAAGGTTGGAATGTTCCCTCCCGGGTGCTAGGGTCCGAGATGTCTTGGATCGTGTCTTCAAGATCCTGAAGGGGGAGGGTGAGCAACCAGCAGTCATGGTACACATCGGTATCAATGACATGGGTAGACAAAGGACTGAGAATGTGAAAAACGAGTACAGGGAGTTAGGTTGGAAGCTGAAGTTTAGGACAAACAGAGTAGTTATCTCTGGATTATTACAGTGCCACACGATAATGAGGTAAGAAATAGGGAGAAAGTGTAGCTAAATTAGTGGCTACAGGGCCGGTGTAGGAGGGAGGGCTTCCATTATGTGGATAATTGGAGCACATTCTGGGGAAGGTGTGACCTGTACAGTAAGGACGGGTTGCACCTGAACCAGAAGGGCACAACTATCAATAGACAGTAGACAATAGACAATAGGTGCTGGAGTAGGCCATTTGGCCCTTCGGGCCAGCACCACCATTCATTATGATCATGGCTGATCATCCACAATCCGTATCCTGTTCCTGCCTTATCCCCATAACCCTCGATTCCTGGGAGGGAGGTTTGCTTGAGCTGTACGGGATGGTTTCAACTAGATTGTCAGGGGGTGGGGAACCGGGTTTGTAATTCAGAGGATGAGGTATTCTGCCTTCCAACAGACTCAACAGGAAGTAAGGTCATTCATAAAGAAATGTGATCGATGGAGCGTAACTTGGGACACCGAGATGGTTTGAGGTGTGCATATTTCGATGCTAGAAGTATCGGAAATAAACCTGATGAACCTAGAGCATGGGTCAATACTTGGGACTATGATGTTGTGGCCATTACAGAAACTTGGATAACAGGAATGGTTGTTGGAAGAAATAGGGAGGGTGGAAAAAAGAATGGGGGAGTGGCATTGCTAGTCAGGGCGAGTATGGCAGCCACTGAAAGGCAGTTTGAGAATGATATGTCTAGGGTTGAGGTCCAGAACTAGAAAGGAGCAGTCACTTTGTTGGGTCTTATTTTACAGACCCCTTAATAGTTGCAGAGAATAGGAGGAGCAGATTGGGAGGCAGATACTGGAAAGGTGCAGAAGTCACAGGGTTGTAGTCATGGGTGACTTCAACTTCCCAAAATATTGATTGGAACCATTTTAGTTGTAATAGTTTAGATGGAGAGGCTTTGCCCAGTGCATTCAGGAAGGATTCCTGACACAGTACGTAGACAGACCAACACGGGGAGAGGCCACTTTAGATTAGGTGCCTGGCAATGAACCAGGCCAAGTGTTAGACCTGTTGGTAGGACAGCGTTTTGGCGGTATGATCATAACTCTGTTTCTTTCACAATAGTCATGGATAAGGATAGCTACATATGGCAGGATAGGGTTTATAATTTTGGGATGCAGTGGGGGGAGGGGAGAATTTGAAGCTGGTGAAATCCACATTGATACCATTGGGCTTCAGGGTTCCCAAGCGGAATATGAGTTGCTGTTCCTGCAACCTACGGGTGGCATCATTTTGTAGGTTATGTGGAACAGCCCCTCTTCCGCACCTACACTGGCCCCAAACCGCACCTCTTCCTCCGTTACATTGATGACTGTATCGGTACCGCCTCGTGCTCCCAAGAGGAGCTCGAACAGTTCATCCACTTCACCAACACCTTCCACCCCAACCTCAAGTTCACCTGGGCCATCTCCAACATATCCCTCATCTTCCTGGACCTCTCTGTCTCCATCTCAGTCAAACACCTAGAAATCAATGTCCATTTCCAGCCCACCAACTCCCATAGCTACTTGGAATACACCTCCTCCCACCCACGTTCCTGCAAAAATTCCATCCCCTATTCCCAATTCCTCCACCTCCGCCACATCTGCTCCCAGAATGAGGCATTCCACTCCCGTACGACCCAGATGTCCTCGTTCTTGAAGGGCTGCAACCTCACTCCACCCCCCCACCCCGAGGTGGTCAAGAACGCCCTCGAACGTGTCTCCTGCATTTCCCGCAACTCATCCCTCACACCCCGCCCCCGCAATACACCCTAAGAGAACCCCCCTTGTCCTCACATACCACCCCACCAATCTCCGGATACAACGTATCATCCTCCGATACTTCCGCCATCTACAATCCGACCCCACCACTAAAGACATTTTTCCATCCCCACCCTTGTCTGCCTTCCGGAGAGACCACTCTCTCCATGAACTCCCTTGTTCGCTCCACATTCCCCTCCAATCCCACCACACCTGGCACTTTCCACTGCAACCGCACAGGAAGTGCTACACTTGCCCCCACACCTCCTCCCTCACCCCCATCCCAGGCCCCAAGATGACTTTCTACATCAAGCAGATGTTCACCTGCACATCCGCCAATGTAGTATACAGCATCCGCTGTATGCGGTGTGGCTTCCTCTACATTGGGGAAACCAAGTGGAGGCTTGGGGACCGCTTTGCAGAACACCTACACTCGGTTCGCAATAAACAACTGCACCTCCCAGTCACAAACCATTTCAACTCCTCCTCCCATTCCTTAGACGACATGTCCATCCTGGGCCTCCTGCAGTGCCATAATGATGCTACCTGTGGGTTACAGGAACAGCAACTCATATTCCGCTTGGGAACCCTGCAGCCCAATGGTATCAATGTGGATTTCACAAGCTTCAAAATCTCCCCTCCCCCCACGGCATCCCAAAACCAGCCCAGCTCGTCCCCGCTTCACTAACCTGTTCTTCCTCTCATCTATCCCCTCGTCCCACCTCAAGCCACACTTCCATTTCCTACCTACTAACTTCATCCCACCCCCTTGACCTGTCCGTCCTCCGCGGACTGACCTATCCCCTCCGTACCTCCCCATCAATACTCTCCTCTCCACCTATCTTCTCCTTCATCCATCTTCAGTCCGCTTCCCCCTCTCTCCCTATTTATTTCAGAATCCTTTCCCCATCCCCCTTTACTGATGAAGGGTCTAGACCCGAAATGTCAGCTTTTGTGCTCCTCAGATGCTGCTTGGCCTGTGTTCATCCAGCTTCACACTTTGTTATCTCGGATTCTCCAGCATCTGCCGTTCCCATTATCTCTGGAGTATTGTGTCTCGTTCTGGTCACCTCACTACAGGAAAGATGTGGACGTGTTGGAAAAGGTGCAGAGGAGATTTACCAAGATGTTGCCTGGAATGGAGGGAAGGTCTTACGAGGAAAGATTGAGAGAGCTAGAGCTTTTCTCTTTAGAACGATAAAGGATGAGAGGTGACTTGATAGAGGTGTACAAAATGATCAGAGGTATGGATAGAGTAGACAGGCAGAGGCTTTTTCCTCAGGTGGAGGTAGTTAATATGAGGGGGCATAGTTTTAAAGCTGCTGGAGGTAGATAAAGGGGAGACATCAGAGGTAGATTCTTTATTCAGAGAGTGGTTGGGGTATGGAGTGCATTGTCAGAGGGGGTAGTGGAGTCGGCCTCATTAGGTGCATTTTAAGCAGCTTTATTAGATAGGCATACGGATGGTAGTATAAGGTAGGGTTGGAGATTAGATAGACCTTAGGATTAGGGTAAAGGTTCAGCACAACATCGTGGGCTGAATGGCCTGTACTGTGCTGTACTATTCTATGTTCTATGATCAGATTTTTACCAGCCCAGGAGCTGTCTTTCTGATCTCTGCAGTCAAAATCTATGTTAAACTTGAAAACACCAGTTTATCTTTCTTTAAGAGGTTGCTTAGAGAATTTTACTTGCTAAGACAGAGACCTTTTATAAGTGAATGAACCATATTGCACCTCTTTCAAACCTGTGGAGGCATTCAGAAAAAGGAAGCTGAGAAGAAACCTTCCGATCTCCAAGAACCAACTTGATGGATCCTGTGAACAATGATGAACAAACTGCTTTTCCAGTTTTCACTCCATCCATATTTTTTTTTCCTTATCTGTCTGTGTGGCAGGAGGTATGCATAAGACATTTGGAGTTTTATCTAGCACTGTTATATGCTGACAGTTCATAAATACCTGTAGTTAGAGTCTGAAAGCTTGTAACAAACCATGTTCGGTATGGAAGCCTAATCTGTACTTTATCTTATCCTGGGCCAGAAATTCAACAAAAATCTTTGGACAGCACCTTCTAAACTCATGGCCACTTTCATTTAAAGGATAAGAGCAGATACATTAGAACACAACTACCTGTGGGTTCTCCTCCAAGCTATATATTCCTTCGCTGTTGCATAGTCAAAATCCTGGAATTCCCTCCCTTAGGCATTGTGGGTCCACCTACAGCACGTGGACTACAGTGGTTCAAGAAGACAGTTCTCCACCACCTTCTCAAGGGACAGCTGGATTGGCAAGAAATCCTATAAATGAATTCTTAAAAATTATAAAGTTACTGGGATAGAGTTGGCCACTTTGGATTTAGAAAATAGATTACAAGGTGAACTGGTAGATTAGCAGCAGACATTGAAGGAGGTAATTTGTAATGCTTGACAAAGACACATTTTATCATATTTTATTAACAAGAAAGATGGATCATCTGAGATAACACGGTGTGAAGCTGGATGAACACAATGGGCCAAGCAGCATCAGAGGAGCAGGAAAGTTTGACGTTTCGGTTTGTGACCCTTCTTCAGAAATGCGGGAGGGGAAGAGGATTCTGAAATAAATAGGGAGACGGGGGAGGCGGATAAAAGATAGATAAAGGAGAAGGTAGGGTGAGAGGAGACAGACAGGTCAAAGAGGCGGGCTTAGAGCCAGTGAAGTTAAATGTAGGTGGGGAGTTAGGATGGATCATCTGTTGTGAACTATGGAAGTTAAGGGATGGTATAATTTTTAAAAATGGCATGTTATGAGCATGTACTATCCAAAGAATTAATTTATAATGTAACCATCTGGACATGAGTATTTTGGGCCTTTTCTCACTGAATACTCACAAAAGGATAAGACAGATGTTACAGCAGGAACAACATTGCATGATTGCAGAACACAAGAATGTACTCACCGAGTAATGCTTTTAGGAAGGGGTCATATATTCCAGTTTGTGGGAATAAAATCTATTGATTTTCAACAAAGTCAGAGAGAATTGCATATGAGCAACAATTTACCTACCCCCACCCACACCGCTCCCCCCCACCCCACACACACACACACACACACACACACACACACACACACACACACAAAATCTGAAATTGAGACTTGGAAGGAAGACTGTGTTATTACTAAGTGAGGAAGGAAGAATATTATTATTTACTAATCCACCCAAAAAACCTCATAAAAGTAAACTTCAATCAAACGCACTCACACGGGTAATAATTTTAAAAAGGTGAAGGTGCTTGGTACAGAGAGGGGACAAAGATTAATCAGTTTTTAAAGTCCTAAGAGTTCTGTTAGTTTAGTGACATAGGACAACATTGTTAATTGTTGATTGATATCTTCAGAAACAACAGTTTCTAGATACCTTGCGTTTTCAGTGAACAGCTGTTTCTCCAATTTGATTCTTCACCATGTCTTTAAAGATGATGAGGCAGAACTGGGAGATAAAGAGAGAGAGAGGGAAAGCCTTCCAAGTCCTGCTGTGAATCGCATTTCCCTTCTCTGTTCTGCTGCTCAAAAACCTGAAATATGATTCTATCGTCTATCTCCAAGTTTGGTTTCACTATCTTTCCAATCTGGCTAAATGGCAGTGAGCTTATGTTCGCTCAATATGAAATGATCATACGAATATGAATTAAGACTGAATATCTAAGTTTAGTAATGCCAACCTGGTTTCAATTTCAGCTGTTTATTGAGTCTGTGTCGGTCTCCTGATCTTGCCTCACTCTGGTACAGCGAATGCTCTGCCCAGTTCCTCATAGCCCAGACCTTCACAGAAACCAACCTCCCATCCATGGTCTTCAATTACCTCATTGCCACGGAAAGGTGGCCAACATCATCAATGACCCATCCCACCCGGGTAATGCTCTCCTCCCGCCTCTTACGTCAGGCAGAAGAACCAACAGGTTCAAGAACAGCTTCTTCCCTGCTATTATTAGACTGCTGAAGGGACACTCTAACTTCAAATAATGGTGATCTTGTTAATGAGTATCTAGATTTGTGCGCCTCCTGTGCACCCTATGATCTGCCTGTACTGATCGCAAACAAAGTTTTTCACTGTACTCAGCTACATGAGACAATAAATCAAATCAAATCACTGTAGTCAAATAATAATGGTAGCCATTTAAAATCAGCATTTGTATTTATTTTAATAAAAGAAACATTTTAGTGTCAGATGTAACAATCAGATAATCAAAGTTAATATTTCCACCGATTGTAACAATTGCAATTATACGGCTCTTAAAGGAGACATCGGAACATCTGCTCTTGTCCCAAGGAAAAGTGCGTGTGTGTGTGTATGTCTTTGAAACCTTCACTAATGGGATATGAGTGTTGCTGGCCAGCCATTATGTCTTACCTGTCACTAGTTGCCCTTAAGATCGTGGTGAGCTTCCTTCTTCAACTGCTGCACGCCATGTGCTGTAGTAGACACACAATCCAACAGAGGACACTGCTGAGAAGGATTCTGGGAGGAATGAGTTCAGTCACAAATGATTGCACAGGAGCGAATGAAAGGGAGGCAAGCTATAACACAGTGGCCATTTATGGAGCAGCCATTTTGAGAAGGGCTGCTTTGCAGTTGAAGTTCTGCTGGAGGTTTAAGTTAATAAAGTGTGAAGCTGGATGAACACAGCAGGCCAAGCAGCATCTCAGGAGCACAAAAGCTGACGTTTTGGGCCTAGACCCTTCATCAGAGAGGGGGATGGGGTGAGGATTCTGGAATAAATAAGGAGAGAGGGGGAGGCGGACCGAAGATGGGAGAAAAGAAGATAGGTGGAGAGGAGAGTATTGGTGGGGAGGTAGGGAGGGGATAGGTCAGTCCAGGGAAGACGGACAGGTCAAGGAGGTGGGATGAGGTTAGTAGGTAGGAAATGGAGTTGCAGCTTGGGGTAGGAGGAAGGGATGGGTGAGAGGAAGAACAGGTTAGGGAGGCAGAGACAGGCTGGGCTGGTTTTGGGATGCAGTGGGGGGAAGGGAAGAGCTGGGCTGGTTGTGTGGTGCAGTGGGGGGGAGGGGACGAACTGGGCTGGTTTTGGGATGCGTTGGGGGAAGGGGAGATTTTGAAGCTGGAGAAGTCCACATTGATACCATTGGGCTGCAGGGTTCCCAAGCGGAATATGAGTTGCTGTTCCTGCAACCTTTGGGTGGCATCATTGTGGCACTGCAGGAGGCCCATGATGGACATGTCATCTAAAGAATGGGAGGGGGATGGAAATGGTTTGTGACTGGGAGGTGTAGTTGTTTATTGCGAACCGAGCAGAAGTGTTCTGCAAAGTGGTCCCCAAGCCTCCACTTGGTTTCCCCAATGTAGAGGAAGCCACACCGGGTACAATGGATACAGTATACAGGTTTAAGTGGTTTAAGTGTCGGGTTTAGTGAATACCAGGCTTCAGTGAGAATGACGATCAGCAATGAGGAAAGGGCAATGAAAAATTCTATCATTTGTCTCACTGTGAAGGGTCAGAGATTGCAGTTAGGGCAGTGATGTGCTTCTCTTACCAGGTATGGGAGATCAGGGAGCAGTCTGGTGTCCTTGATGACTATGTCTGCAGGGAGTGTGACTGGCTGCAGCTCCTTACAGACAGTATTGTTTGGTGGAAGCAGCAGCTGGACACATAGAGGAGCATACAAGGGGCAGAGTGTGTGATAGACACTTGTTACAGGGAGGTGGTCACACCACAACATCAGTTGGGTACATAGATGGGTGACCACCAGGAGAGGCAGGTAAGTAGTGCAGTAGTCTCCTGTGGCTATTCCTGTCTCTAATAGGTATACCGTTTTGCATACTGTTTGGGGTGGGTGGGAAGCCTCTCGGGGGAGTATCGCAGCAGCAGCCAGGCCTGTGGCACCACAATTGGCTCTACTGTAGAGCATGGTCAGGCAAGATCCAAGCGAGTGATAGTAGTATGGAACTCGCTAGTTAGGGACACAGACAAGCTTTGCTGCTCCAGGATGCACGAGAAATTCTTCCTAAGCACACTTAAAAAATGTGTCTCCGACCAAGCCCTTAACTCTATGGCAGTTCGAGTCAATGTTAGGAAAGTTAAAATGCTCTACTATTACAATCTTCTGGGGAGGCACAGTGGCTCAGTGGTTAGCTTTGCTGCCTCACAGCACAATGGCAGGCTGTGTGATAACAAGGCCTGGTGTGTGGGGTAAGGATCTGGGACATGGGAGAGTTTAGGCCGTAAAGGTATTGAACTCGATATTGAATCCAGAGGGCTGCGGGTCCCCAAGTGGAAAATGAGGTGTTGTTCTGCTTCACCTGGCAGGTATGTTTGGGCCCATGGATACTGGGGAGGGAGGGGGGTAAATGGGCAGGTTTTGCACTTCACCAGTTGCAGGGGGTCAGTGTTGGCAGAGGGAATGGTCCCTGCGGAAGGTGGACAATGGAGAGGAGGGGAATATGCGTCTGGTGGTGGCATCTCACTGGAGGTGGTTTCAGCCCACGTACATCTTTGATTCCTCTGAATCTTTACACCCATTTCAGAATTTCCTGTGTGCAGGCTCGAGGCACCTCTTTACGATGAACATGCAATTCCTTCATACATCCATTCTCCACCAGGAGGGTCTTAGGGCTCTCTGCTTCTCCCTGAAGCAAAGACCTGAACCGTTCCCACCCATGACCATCCTCCTTCACTTGGCTGAGCTCATCCTCACCCTCAACACTTCTTTTTTGACTCCTTTCATTTTCTTCAGGTCAGAGGGCCCCCGTTACGCTGGTCTCTTTGTGGGGTGCATGGAACATTCCTTGTTCCAGTCCTATTCCAGACCCCACCCACAACTCTTTCTCTGATATATCAATGATATCATCAGTGCTGCTTCCCTCTCTCACCCGGAATTGGAAAAGTTCATCACTTGAGCTTCCAATTTCCACCCTGCCCTCACTTTCAACTGGTCTATCTCTGACTCCTCCCTTCCCTTCCTTGACATCTCTGTTTCCATTACTGGGAATGGACTGGCCATTAATATCCATTACAAATCCACTGACTCCCACAGTTACCTGGACTATACATTTTCACACCCTTCTTCCTGTAAAGACTCCATCCCATTCTCTCAATTCCTCAGTCTCCATCGTACATGATCAGATGAGGTGAAATTTGACAAGCAAACCTCCGAAATGTCCACCTTCTTCCTCAACAGAAGATACCCTAGTACCATTGTGGACAGGGCCCTTAATCAGGTCTAAGCCATTTCCCGCACTTCTGCCCTCAACCACTCTCTTTCCTCCACAACAGCGACAGCATTCCCCTTGTCCTTACCTACCATCCCACCAGCATCCACATCCAGAAGATCATCAGACGCCATTTCTGCCACCACCAGAAACATATTCCCCTCCACTCCCTTGTCCACCTTCCGCAGGGACCGTTCCCTCCAGGACACCCTGGTCCACACTTCCTTCATCCCCAGCACACCCACCACTACCCCACCACAGCCCTACGGCACCTTCCCCTGTAACTGGCAAAGGTGCAACATCTGTCCATTTACCTCCTGCCTCCCCAGTAACAACAGGCCAAAACGTACCTTCTAGGAGAAGCACTTCCCAGAATCTAGTCTGCTGCATTCGCTGCTCACAATGTGGTCTCCTCTACACTGGGGAAACGAAGCGTAGACTAAGTGACCGCTTTGCAGGACATCTACATTCTGCTCACAAAAAAGACCCTGAGCTACCTGTTGCCTGCCACTTTAATGTACTACCCTGATCCCTGGCCAAGATCTCTATCTCAGGTTTGCTGCAGTGTTCCAGCAAAGCTCAACGTAAAGCTGGAAGAACAACACCACATTTTCCACTTGGGAACTCAGTAGCCCTCTGGATTCAATAATTTTAGGGTCTAAACTCTCCCATGTCCCAGCCCCCAACCCCACACACCAGACCTTGCTATCACAGAGCCTGTCACGACACTCCCCCTGTTGTTAGTCACTAACAGTCCCCATTAACAATTATTCACCCTGCCGACCTGATCATTAGCAACTCCTTTGTCCGTCCAACCGTCCTCACTCTCTTCAGGCTCTGTCCTATCATTTATTCCCTCCCCCTCCCTATCTTCTACATATGCATCAGTGTTTTCCCAGTTACCATCAGTTCTGAGGAAGGGTCACTGGACCTGAAATGTTAATTCTGATTTTTTCCTTCACAGATGCTGCCAGACCAGCTGAACCTTTCCAGCAACTTCTGTTTTTGTTCCTGAATTACAGCATTACAGTTCTTTCGGTTTTTAAATCAACCTTGGCACCTGGGAGGCAATGCACCATCCTGGAGTCTCAGCTGGAAACTATCTGTGCTCCTAACTAGCAAGTTCCCTACTACTAACCAGTAAATATTTCCCCTATATACACTTTGCCCTCCATCTGAAAGTAATTTACCCTAAATAGTCAAATTAGTAGCTACTACTAACCAATGAATTGCGATGTCCTGTGATGTCACTTTCTTTTGTGCTAGGCCCCTGATTTATTGGCTTTGATTTATTCTATCAAAAAACCTTACATTCTACGAAACGCAGATCTTCCCCTCTGCGCTGAGTTCCTATGCTGCCTCCAAATTTCTCAGGCCTGCTAGACTACTGAGAACCTCCTCTTTGTCTACGCTAGTTTCTTTAATTGTATCACACAACTTTTCTCTGATTTCGATACTCACATTGTTACTCTGGCTAGCAAATACCAGGACGAAATATTCATTTAGAATCTGACCTATATCCTCTGCCTCTACCCATGAATTACTGTTTTTATCTTGAATGGACCCTACTTTTACCTTTGTTATTCTTTTATCCTTAATGTGCCTTAAAACAAGAGATCTTCCTTTCTTTTATCTGCCAGTATATTTTTTATATCCCATTTATTTGCCCTTTCGGCTCTCCTTTTAGGTTCCCACTTGCTCATTCTGTTCTCCTCTAAGGCTTCAGTAACTGCCATTAACCTCCTTATTTCTCTTCATCCAATGCTATATATTCCTTGATATCCAGTCTACACAGGATTTGATGGTCCCACCTTTGTTCTGTATTTGAAAATGCGGGCCCTGTACTTTTCTTCATTCCTTCTTGAATAAATCTGCCACAGAACAGTGGGATGTATATGCTCCCAGGCCGCTCTGGCAAAATCATATCTGATCTTATTAAAATTAACATTCACCCCTTAGTTGAAACTTTGATTTCAGGCCCATCCTTGTCTTTTTCCATATCAATCTTGAATCCAATGGAGTTATGCTTGGTGTCTGCAAAACAGTCTCCCACTGATACTTCAACCATTTGAGTCCAGGACTGTCTCCTCTCTTGTAGGGCCTTCTATGAACTGGCTTAAAAGCTGTCCTTGATGTATTATAAGAATTCTGCTCCCTCTCAAGCTTTCACACTATGACTACTCCAGTTAAAGTTGGGGAAGTTGAAATCCCCTATGATCATTAGCCTATTACATCAGTACTTCCCTGAAACTTGCCTTTATAACTGCTCTTCTGTTTCTCACAGACTGTTTGAGGATCTATAGTTCACTCCCAGCCACGTGACTGCTCCTTTTTGGTTTTAGGTTCTAACCATATGGCTTTGTTTGAGGAATCTTCTAAGATGTCATCCTCTCTTACTGCCAAAATAGATTCCCTGAACAAAGACCCTGTTTCCTGGAATATTGAGCTGTCAATTCTGTCCCCCTTTCAACCATGTCTGTTCTCATTGGAGAGAAGGCGGCTAAGAGGGGATTTAATAGAGAGATACAAGATGATCTGAGGATTAGATAGGGTGGACAGTGAGAGTCTTTTTCTGAGGATGATGACATCAGCTTGTATGAGGGGGCATAGCTACAAATTGCGGGGTGATAAATTTAAGACAGATGTCAGAGGCAGGTTCTTTACTCAGAGAATGGTAAGGGTGTGGAACGCCCTGCCTGCCAATGTAGTTAACTCAGCCACATTAGGGGCATTTAAACAGTTCTTGGATAAGCATATGGATGACGATGGGATTGTGTAGGGGAGGGGCTTAGATTAGTTCACAGGTCGGCACAACATCGAGGGCTGAAGGGTGTGTTCTGCGCTGTATTGTTCTATGTTGTATTGAAAAGAAATCTCATCGCGAAGGATCCTCTATGGCACAACGATATCAATGTGGCAGAATTTCAAATTCAGGTTGAGGCAGAGCACCTTGGGTTTCAAACCAGTGTCCTCAACATAAATGAAGGTAATTGTGGAGGTAGGAAGAAAGAATTGTCTAAATTGAGGTGGGAGTATTGACTAAGGGAAGGTCAATAAATGACATTAAAGCAGGTATTTCATAATGTTCAGTGAAAATTTATTTGGTTAAAAGGACTCAATGAAATGGAAACACTTCTGAATATCAATTCCAAAACTAAGGCTTATATCAGTGAAAAGAGGCATACCAAATAATTAGGAATTTCTTTTTAGGAAACTGATGGGTTAAAAAAACTAATAAAGAGGAGAAAGTTGATTATGAAAGTAAATTAGCCAGAAACAGCAACCAAACAGCAAGACATTCTGCACATACATAAAAGGAAACAAGTAGCTAAAGGGATTATGGGACCATTGGAACATGTGACTACAGAACAGGGAAATGACAGATTCAAATCAATATTGTGTATCAGTCTTCCTGGAGGAGAGCACTATAACACCCTGAAGATATGATAAGCAAAGCTAACAAGGGTGGAAAAATCCTGCAGCAGTCTTGAATGTGAGGGACAACATATTCGACAAAATAATGGGGCTGAAGGCATAAAAGTCACCAGGGCCTGATGGACTGGATCCAAGGGTCTTAAAGGAAATAGCTATAGAAACAGTGATGACATTGGTCAAAATATTCTAGAACTCACCAAGTTCCAAGGTGGTTACTGCAGATTGAAAAACTACTGATGTGACTCCCTTGTTCAAGAAAGGAAGGAGACATAACGCAAGAAATTTTGGCTAGTTAGCTTAACACCTGTCATTGGGGAAATGCAAGAGTCCATTGTTAAATAAGAAGTGGGATATCTAGAAAAGATCGACATAACTAGATTTAACATGGTTTTGTGAAAGGGAAATGACGTTTGACCAATTTGTTAGACTTATCAAGGGCAGAGTTGATAAAGTGGAGCTGGGAGGTATAGTTGAGAGAAATAATGGGAACTGCAGATTCTGGAGAATCCAAGATAATGAAGTGTGAAGCTGGATGAACACAGCTGGCCAAGCAGCATCTTAGGAGCACAAAAGCCGACGTTTTGGGCCTAGGCCGGATGAAGGGTCTAGGCCCGAAACGTCAGCCCTTTTTGTGCTCCTGAGATGCTGCTTCGCCAGCTGTGTTCATCCAGCTTCACACTTTATTATCCTGGTAGGTATAGTTATTTGGATTAAATAAGGCATTCGATAAAGTAACACATAAAAGATTATCGCCCAAATAGAAGCTGAGAGTACTGGAAGTAATGTATTAGCATAGACTGAGGATTGGTTAATATAAAGATGAATTTTTAAAATTATGATTCATTCATAGGCCACAGACATTGCCCATCCCTAATTGCCCAGAGGGCAGTTGAGAGTCAACAACATTGCTGTGAATCCGGAGTTCACATGCAGTCCACTCAAGCTAAGGATGGAAATCTCCTTCCTGAAGGACGTTAGTGAACCAGCTCTGACAATTGACAATGGTTTCATAGTCACCACTACATTTTTATTTTTATTGACTTCAAGTTCCAATATCTGCCACATAGGATTTGAACCCAGGTCCCCAGAACATGACCTAGGTCTTGATATTAATAGCTTAGTGATATTATTGTTATACTATTGCCTCCCCTATTTTTCAGGTAAGAAAAATGTAACTTGAGGACAGCCCCAAGGATCAAGCCTGGGACCCCAATTATTTGCTATCTATATTAATGACTTGGAGGAGAGGCAGTGCATAATGCATTCAAGTTTGATGATATAAAAATAGATGGGAAGACATGTTACGACAAAGACATAACCTATCTTTATGCACAGATTTTTTGTAAAAAGGGAAAAACATAACTTTGCAGATAAAAGTTTAATATAGGAACTCTTGAGGTCATCAAATGGAGCAACTCCAAAGAATTGCAGGAGAAAATTACTGCAGATGTTACAGAGGTACCGACAATTTTAAAAAATGCTGGAATTCACAGTGGTTCACGCAGCATCCATAGAGACCAAGCTAACATTTTGGGTCTAGATGACTCTTCATCAGAGCTGACCTGAAGTGTGGAAGTGGCTGCACTTATGCAGTAGTGAGGCAGTGGAGTGCCAGCAGGGAAAAGGTATTGATAGTGCAGATTAAGCGATCAGAATGTGAGAATGGCAGAATAATGATGTGTCATTGCACATGACAGAGGAACTCGATCAGCGCAGGCTTGGAGGGCCAAAGGGCCTGTTCCTGTGCTGTAATTATCCTTGTTCTTTATTGCGGGAAGTTGAAGACAGACAAGCAAGCACGTGAGCATGATGATGTGTTAAAATGACTAGCTATGGGAAGGTCAGGGTCATGCTTGTGCAAAGCAATCACCCAATCTGTGTCTGGTTTCTCCAAGGTAGAGTAGACCATATGGGATACAACAAATGCAATAGAGCAGATTGGAGGAGGTACAGGTGAAATGCTGCTTCACCTGTAAAGACTATTTAGGTCCTCGGATGGGGAGCAGGGAGGTGGTGAAAGGGACGGGTGTTGCACCTTTATCATGGGAAGGTGCAGTTGGTCATCAAGGAATGGACTAGAGTGTTCTGGAGGGGGTCAGGGTAGTGAGATGATGTGTTTAGTGGTGGCATTCTGCTAGAGTTGTCTGAAATGGCAGACAATGATCCTTTGAATGCAGAGGCTGGTGGATGAAAAGTCAGGATAAGGGGGACTCGATCATGCTGTTGTGAGTGATGGGAAGGGGCAAGGACAAGGGTAATAGGTCGGATGTGGCTGAGAGCCCTATCATACACAGTAGGTGGGAAACCATGGTTATGGAAGAAGGAAGCCATGTCCACAGCACAATTTTGGAAGGTGGCATTGTCCAAACAATGTATGCAAAGGAACTGGAAGAATGGGATGGAATCCTTGCAGGACATGGTGGATAGGTGTGAAGAGCTATAATGAACGTAGCAATGGGAGTTAGTGGCTTTGTAGTGGATGGCAGTGGACAGACGGGAGCATGAAGCAGTACTGAAACAGTGAATGTATCGATAAGAGAGTTGTAGGAGGGGGCCAGTATAAAATTGTGGGTTATGGGGATAAAGCAGCAAAATGGAATTAACGATTATTAGATCAGCCATGGCATCAAAGAATGACAGTGTTTATCTGATTCACTGAATGGCCTATTTCTGCTCATGTCTTATGGTCTCCTCTTAGCTTTCTTCTCTCTAAAGAGAACTGTCCCAACATCTTCAACCTATCCTCATAACTGAAACTTCTCAGCCTAGGAACCGAATTTAAGAACTCCAAACAGTACAGGACAGGAACAAGCCGTTTGGCCTACCATAACTGTGCCGACCATAATGCCATTCATAATGCCATTCTAAACTAATCCCAACCGCCTGCATGTGGCCTACATCCCTGCCTGTATATAGATCTATCTAAAAGCCTCTGAAAACATTGCTATCGTCTCTGCTTCTATCACCTCCCCTGACAGTGTGTTGCAGGCACCTATCACCCTCTGCGTAAGATACTTGCCTTCCACATCCATCTTAAACACTGCCCTCTTACCCTTAAGCCAAATCCCCCCCCACCAAATTAGACATTTCCACCCTAGGAATGATTCTGAAAAGCCATCCCAATTTTATACACTTTTATCAGGCTGCCTTTCAACCTCTGAAGCTCTCATGAAAACAATCCAAATTTGCTCAACCTCACTTTATAGCCAACATACGTCTTCTGTGCCCTCTCCAAATTCTTCCTATAGTGTGGGAACCAGTACTACACACAATACTTCAAATGTGGCCTAACTAAAGTTTAGCTCAGCTGCAACATGACTGCCAACTTCCATGGTTCAATTCCTTGACCAACGATGGCAAACATGCCTTTTACCATCTTATCCACCTGTGTTGCCACTTTCATAAGAGCATAAAAAGTAGGAGCAAGAGTAGGTCATCTGGCCCATCGAGCCTGCTCCACCATTCAATAAGATCATGGCTGATCTTTTCGTGGACTCAGCTCCACTTACTTGCCCAGTCACCCTAGCCTTTAATTCCCTTATTGATCAAAAATCTCTGCCTTAAGAACATTCAACAAGGCAGCCTCAACTGCTTCACTGGACAGGGAATTCCACAGATTCATAACTTTCTGGGTAAAGAAGTTCCTCCTCGACTCAGTCCTAAATCTGTTCCCCCTTATTTTGAGGCTATACCCGCTACTGCCAGTTTCACATGCAAGTGGGAACAACCTCCTGCTTCTATCTTAGCCACTCACTTCAAAATTTTATATTTTTCAGGGAACTACAGACTTGTACCCCCAAATCCCGCTATATATCAATGCTAAGGGGTCTTACCATTTACTGATACGTTTGGGTTTGACCTCACTTGTCCAGATTAAAATCCAGCTGCTATTTCTCCACCGTTTTCCAACTGATCTCTTTTTCAATAACCTTTCTCACTATTCATAACTGTACCAATTTACAATCAGAGACAGGGTCGCAGCAATTTCCACCTCTGCCTCCTTGAATATCCTGGGATAGACCCCAGCAGATCCTAGGGATTTATCTACCTTAATGTTTAGGGCACCCAATATTACTTCCTCCTTTATATTGATGTATCCTGGAATATCAACATACCATTCCCTAATCTTACTATTATCCATGTCCTTCTTGGTGAATGACGATGCAAAGTTCTCATTAACGACTTTATCCACTTCCCCTAGCTCCATGCATACATTCCTTCTGTCATCTTTGTTTGGACCAGATAGGACCAGTTTCCCTAGCTACCGGTTTGCTCCTAACATATATATAAAATAGCATGAGATTCTTGTTAATCCTAGCTGCAAAAATATTTCATAGCCACTTTTAGCACTCCTAATTTCTTGTTTAAGTTCTTTCTGTTTATAATAATCCTCATGGGTCTAGTCTGATTTCAGTTTCCCAAACCTTACATATGCTTCCTTTTCCTTTGGCTAAACTTTCAATATCTCATGATCCAGGGTTCCTGAATCTTGCCATCCTCATCTTTCATCCCTGCAGGTACATGCTAATCCTGAACTCTGGGCCAGTTGATCAATCTAATTTCTTCAGTTCCTGCCTAATACTGTTGTAATTAGCCATTTACCCAATATAGCACTTCCCCACCACCAATCCATGGGATAATCTCATTATCCATAGTTTAATTCAAAGCTTACATGGAATTATGATCACTGTTCCCAAAATGCTTCCCCACTGATTCCCAGTCAATAATTGGGGAATTTAAAATCAACTACAACAAGCCTGTTTTTATATCTTTCCATGATCTGCTTCTATATCTGTTACTCTGTCTCTCACTAGCTGCTGGGAGGTCTATTGAAAACTTTGTCATAGGTACTGCAACTTTCTTATTTCCACGTTCCAGCCACATGACCTCACTGCATGTGCCCTCCAAGATGTCTTCTTATTGTCATAGCTGACAATCTCCTTAATCAGTAATGAAACTCCCTCACCCCTTTCACATCCCCATCGATCATGCCTGATACATTTGAACTCTGGAATGTTGAGCTGCCAGTCCTGCCTATCTCTCAGCCGAGTTTTGTAACAGCCACAACATTGCAATTCTGTGTACTAATTCAGACTCTAGGCTTTTCAATAATTAGTTCTGCACTCTATTAAATTCACATCCTTCTTATAATGTGGCAGCCAGAACTGCACATCATAGAGGTTTAACAGGTTTCTTTAAGAGTTCAACATCACTTCCTTGCTTGTCCTCATGTCAAAGATATTGTAGACTTCACTAATTGCTTTCTGAACATTCCGTAGGGGGTGTGTGTGTGTGTGCGCGCGCGCGCGCATTTATACACACACATACGGTTCCTTAGCTCCTGTACTCTTATTTAGAATGTTGTCTTTCAATATTATTCCTGCTAAAATGCGTCACCTCACACTTCTCCACACTGAACCTCATCTGCCAACTCCAAACGAGCTCAGTCATTTTGGAGTTCTGCACTGTCCACATAGTTTACAATTCTTTCAAGTCTTGTGTCATCTGCAAACTGTGGAATTGTCTTCTGCAGTCAGAGATCCAAATTGTTAATAATTTCAAGAGAAACAAGGACCCCCCCCCCCACTCTCAACTTTTGTGGAACTCCACTACATACCTTCATGCCCAAAAGTACCCATTGACCATTACTGTTTTCCATGACTGTCAATTTTGCATCCATATTGGTAGTGACCCCTTTATTCCATGACCTATAACTTTCCTCACAAGTCTGATGTGTGCCACTGTACCAAAAAAACTTCAGATGTGTTGTTGACACCTGCTTCTCTCCGTCTGTTTTAAGAATTTCAGTAAACACGAAAGATCCCAAAACTTTTTTGGATAAAGAAGAGTCTTCTTGGTCAAAATTCCTCCCTCAATAAACAAAAACAAAATCAACTATGCACTGCTGCTACATGGAAGTAAGACTAACTCACGTCCTAAATAACCGAAGAACACTGAAGAAATATGCTAAGTATTACATTAATGTAAGTCAGCTTTTACCCATGAAGAAGGAATCCACCAAATCCAGAAAGTCTTCAACTTTTTTTTAATATTTTTAAAATTTTTAAACTTTTTATAAGCACAGATTGTGCTTAACATTAGGGTTGATTAAGTCATAAAGTCACTGCTTCTCTGCATGAAGAAAAGCCTCTATACAGCAAGGACAAGAGCCCATACCTCCATACACAGCTTTCAAAAAGAGAAAATATATACAAAATAGAACATTTTTACAAGGCTAAAGGGTGCTACAATCGAAGCAGTCAGCTACAATTTTTATTTATGTATATAAAAGATCAAAAAAATTGATTTTTTTACACTTTTCAATGACTGAGATGGAAATATACAGACAGGCACAAAGCTAACAGTGAACTAGCTTTCGACGTCACAAGGGAAGAAACAGGTACAAATGAAGGATAGTTCAAACAATTTTCAGAATGATAGGGCATGTCATGTGTGGAGAAAGCTGCATTGTACTTGCAGCACAAATATCAAGTATCACTTCCTTATGAAACATGAATTTAACCCAAGGGTTACCACAACCGACTCTGCCATCCCTTAACACACGGGTGAGAGAGCATTAGGCAACCAGGCCTCAACATGGCAGGGTGATCAATAGACAAATTCAAATCAACGTATTCTAATACTGTAAATTTAAAAACATGTTTGGGTGGGAATGGAGATTCAGGTGGGTCCTTGCACACAAACATTTCCTCTTCACTACTTTGCCAGTATGGATTCAATGGCTGAATGGCCTCCATCTGTGCCATAATGCTACTTCAACAGCAGGCTGCTTCTAATGTATTTCCAACATTCTAGAAACAGGCTATATACAAAACCTGTTGAGGTATTAATCTACCCACTGCTCTTTAAATTACCTGAAAACAGATTGCTTAGAATAAAAGACAACTCCACATGATCAGAAAGCAATACTATTCCAAGACTGGGAAACGAATAGTGACTCTGACTGAACAAATTCAAGCACAAGACGACTCATGAATGCACATATTTCAACAAAATGTGAAATTACTTTGGATTACCAGCTGGACTAACTGATTGGAAGTACAAAAGGGGATAACCATCACTGGGTGAATGGACATCCAATGTGATGTAGCCAGAGCAGAAGTATGCACAGGTTAATCAATTGTTTCAATTAAAACTAACTATTATAGCCATTGAACAAGCTGGTTTTGGAGTGCAACTGCTGGATGCATTAAGCATTACTGTCATGAGGCCAAAAAGGACTAAGGCCTAGGATTGTGGCTATATTAATTCACTGAGTCTGAATGCACCGTTTTGGTTACAAATACCAGTTTTTTTTTTAAGTCACAGGATTTCAGTTTGAAGCCAAGGATACCAAATGCGAACTGCATGGTTTACGCTTACAGGCTGTTTCATATCAGGGCGATATTGTTAACAGTTAAGATACATTTAGCTTTTGAGTGAATGAGAAAATCTGCTGTGCTTTTCATCGAACTATTTTGATGTTCTGCAATGCCAAGTATTGAGAAAATAGGAACATTAGTTGAAGCCTAAATATAGGTTAATACTGATCTAGATTCATTCTGTTCAAACCTACACTTAGCAGTGCTATAGAACAGAGGTAAAGCATCTGGGATTATTGATCATTCACTTGCACGTGATACTTATATCTAAGGGTTATGTATGATACAGTCACTCTCAGGAAACTGTATAAAACTAAGGAACTTCAACACTCTCCAGCAAACAAAGCAGTAGTTGGTTGCTGAATGTCACTATTCAACCCTAACAAGATCCACGTCTGATTGAGGTTCAACAAAAGTCATTTCTTTGGCAAACCATAGACCACATCAGATTTTATTTTCTAATTTGGCTTTGCTATTTTGAAAACCCTTAATTATCTAATATAAATCCTCCACCATTTGCTAATTTCAAAAACTATGAGCGTTTTGGTTAAATGCACATTTAAAATATCACCACAGTTGTGGAATTGGTCAGAAGGTCGGCTCAAATCAATTGATATGCTGAGTATAGGTAGCTCACAGAGGCAATTCAGACTGGACTAGAATGAAATGCACCAAAGTGTACACATACCATGCTCTTCATTACCATGTTGCACGAGTTCTCTTTCTCTTCCCTCCACCCACTGGACTAAACCAGCAGGTTGTGGGCCAACTAGTTTCAGACAGCTAATACCTTTGCTTGTCTCCATCTCAATGGGAGGCAATGAATCTAGTCCTCTATCCTTGTCTCCCAGTTTAATGAAATAGGAATACATTATACAGAACTAGTTCAAATAAAGCAGCGCAACAGGCTGCCAAATCATATTGCAGTTATCTCTAAGTAAATGATCAGATATTGGACACCTGCTCTTCATAATCTATTTCGGGAGCATGGCTTTTATTGCTGCTTGCCTCTAGCAGCCTCAGGAATAGAATGCAGCCACATTGATACGAGATGAGCAAGGGATTCATCTGCAGCATTCAGATTTATTTTCCCAATTACCTATTTTTAAAGAATGATCTAATCCTGCAGATTAACACTTCATATGCTCTAAGCAGTGGGTGGTGGTGTGGAGATTCTTCTCTCAAATGACTGGTTAGTGGTAATAAGTCCCACTTCCAGTGCAATTCAATGCTCACCTTTCTTTTTGATTTTATGTCCTTAGTTCACAACATCACACGTCAAGGTGCAGTACAGTTAATAGAGATCTATATTGCCACAACATGAAAAACATGGATGCTTCAGGTAGCAATTAAGATCGGGACTTCTCTAACAACCAAAATCTTATCTAGGAGTAAGGGTACTTCTGTTGTTGAAAAGGAGGTGATCAGAGACAGCAATCCCATATGACTGGAGTGTCCTCCATTCACACTGGCTTCCAGTAAATATCACAACAATCTGATCACAGAATTGGCAGTGCTGGTGGAGTTTCAAATGCTGTCTCAGTGATCATCAGGTCAGGCGGATGGTTGAAGAATGAGGTAGAGAATTGATACTGGAGACTTTGAAAATGATTGTTTTGAGGGAGCTATTAGGACAGATCTCCAGCTAAAACAACCAGCCTCTTCTCATTTGGCGCAGTCTGGCCTGCTGTGCATTTCCAATGCTTTTTCACTCTTTTTGTTTTAGAGTATTACTTTATGGCATAGGCTCGATGCAGTAATACTCTCCGCACTCTTAAATTGGGCCTAGTTTTGTATAGAAGTACAATCAAACTATTGTTCATAACTTTCTGGAACCCTACATTCCTGCGCTGTATTTGACTCAGCTTAGCTTAATATCCTGAACAAGTGCTGAAGTAACTGCCTGACAACTGAAGCAGACTGCAACCACAGAAAATTAAATTTTTGAATTTCAGCAAGAAATCCACAGTCAGTCTATCTAACTGTAACTTAGATTGGAATAAATGCTAATTTGAATGCTTGACTATCGATGGCTTTGCTTGTGTTCTGTTTGTATATAATCTGCATTTAGAATGTAAGCACAAGCAGCAAATCTGCCCTCCTCATCACATAAAGGCAGAGTTGTCACCACCTTTATCATAACGGATGTGAAGCAGCCACAAAGGTTCTGAGGTGTGTAAGGAGAAGACCTACTGTGAAGCTACAAATGGAATGATATTTGTACTTTTATTGCCGTTTCAGCCTTGCTCCCAGATGCACCCAAGATGGACATAAAATGCTAACCCCACTGGGATCTGATCACAAATTCAACAACTCTCCAAGATTGCCAATTCTTAATCGAACATGTGATCCCAGCTGCCACTCTGCAGTTGTTTCAAAGCAAAGTGCAGAAACCAGTAAAGGACAGTAAGCAGAAGGGATCCAATTCTCCATTATTTTCGCAACCACAGAGCAATCTGCTTCCTCCTTTGAACCCAGTTAGCTCAGGATGTGCTTACGACCACAACACTCAGCAACTCACCAAGTTCACAATAAACTCAATTCAAATTGACAGGATTTGATTGGATTAAATCTGCAGGATGCAGACGCTGTCTACTCCCCACTTTGGTAACTGCTCGTGCCAAAACTCAAATAGGGGGTGATGTATTTAAATAAAAGCAAAATACTGCAAATGTTGGAAATGTGAAATAAAAACAGATCATGCTGGATGAAACTTAGCAAGTCTCACATTCTTTGTTGAGACAGAACCAGAATTAACATTTCAAGTCCAACATTATTCGAATTCAGGTTCTGAAGAAGTCGCATATTGGACTTGAAACATCAACTCTCTTTCTGTCTCCACAGATGCTGTCAGATGTGCTGAGTTTCACCAAATTTTTCTGCTGTTATTTTAGAAAGGAACGCAGTTTTCTTAAGACCAAAACACTTAGTCGTCTCAGTCTGACAGGAAAATGGCAAAACCAGAACAAAAAATGAACACAAAACAGGACTGCTTTTGAACATTAAATGTGTGCATGCTCCACTGTTGATTTAAGAGATCAATAATCACTACACGCAACCAAATGAAGTTAGCAACTTCGTTTACAAGTCTACTGATACAGTCCAATACCTGAAATATCAGTCAATCCAGCTTTTGCTCTAGAATCTAACCGAACTAACCTCTTCATTGTGATAACTGTGGCCGGTGACAAAAAATTTAATCTAAGGAAGCTACTTAAATGGAGTCTAAATTCACTAAAAACTGTGAATTTTGTTTGGGCGATGTTTGAATATCAAACGTTGAGACAAAGTGTAATTGTCACTAAAGTTTGTTTATCTGTGCGTGAGCCGCAGAGGTACAGAATGTCTCTGTTTATCATCGTGGTGAACTGAGGATAGTGCACTACTTTCTGCCTCTCTGCTTCCTCTACTCGTACTCCCAGACGATCGGCGGCTGTTTCTGGTCTGTCTGTGGCTGGTTTCAGCTCGACTCTCACGTTCAGTCCCAGGAATACATGCCAGTGGAAATGTTCGCTTCTCCCATGGTTGAACTGTCTGGAATAAAGGAAGTTGCTGGGTTACAGACAGAATAGTACTTTACCATTATGCATACTCATTTTGACAGACCAACTGCCTTTCACCTCTGCCCAGCTTGGAAAAATAGGACAGAACTTAACTTCTCCATCAAGCACTATGTAAAATATGTCATTTACAAAGATTTCAGATATACATGTGCTGAAGCCAATGATTTTAGTCAGCACTGCAAAATTCATCCAAAAGACCAGAGAATGGCTCGTCTTTAAAATACTACAACTAGCTTGCAGGAGAAGGTGCTCCGGAAAATAGTAACATACAAGGATCTTTCCTTTGGGTAGAACTGTGCTGAATTTGCCTCTTACACTGTCAATGAAACAGCATTTGGCTACTTTACATTAAGTAATACTGAACTTGCTGTGGGACTTTCAGATGTTGATGCTGAGTCTCTGAAATGAAAAGCTGAGGGGAACTGAGGTGAATCACTGAATGACATCACAGAGTCTTCAACTGCAAGACGTAGCTCAACAGAAAACTGAGCTTGATGCCATCTAAACTAATCAATAGGTGGTCTCAAATTAAGCTTAGTCTTACCTATTGACTAAGTGCGATAGGATGGACTATTGGATTCTTTCTCTCCCAGTGATTAGTCTTAGTTAATCTAACAGATGAAAGGAATAGATCATACTCAGGATCTCAATTTTTATGTATTGCCACAGCATGGTGCTAAGCCAAACTTAGTGGCTGGGTGGATTATACAACTCTATCTCAATAGAACAGAATAGAAAAATACATACAGCTGCAGCATAATCCTACCACAGCATTCAGGCATTTGCCTGATTTACTTCATCAAAACCTTTGAATATTCTTTTAACTCCTCAATTTTCTAATATTCTTTTATCTGGTGAAAAAAGTTCCAGTTTCTCTAGTCTGAAATATAACCTCAAATCTAACAGTAATTCTTTTATAGCTTCTGTGACCTTGACATCCTTGCACTTCACACAGCCTGTACTTCCATCCATCCATTGATAATCCTCAGTCAGTTTTCTCTTACTACCCATTCATCACCCAGATGAAACAGCTTTTCACTGTTGATTTAACATCTTTCATTATTTTGACAATGCCCATCTCTTTGCCCACTTGATCTTATATTTTTATGTAGCTTTTGAGATTCTTCAATCTATAAAGTCTCATCCAAAACAATTTCCAATAACCCTTGATCTGGCTCTGGTGTCCTTGCAATTACAGGTTATTCAAGACTGAAGATAGTACTTCAGGCAAAAAACAAAAGTTTTCACAATTTAATTGTTACTCGTTTCTCTTGATTCTGGCTTGTTGGTTGCACACTTGCCGGGTCGCCCCACGTCAGAAAATTGAGGGCTCACATTACAGTCCAGAGAATTCAGCACATATTTTGGCTGGTATTGCAGTGCAGGACTGAGGGAATGCTACAATTCTTAAAAGTGCCACCAGTTGGCCAAGTATTAAACTGAAGGCCCCCAAAGTTGGATTAAGAGATCCTATTGCGCTATTCAAAATTGCAGCAGGGATGCTTTCCTTGTACCTTGACCAACAATGAAATAGCCAAAACTCAGATGTCATTCAACCCATTACGTCTCTTTGTAGGACTAATTGGACGCAGCTCTTTCAATCAACATCTCAATGTATCTGGTTGTTTACCTCATCGCTGTTTGTAGAACTTAGTTTTGAAGTAGGCCAAGTGATAACACTACATTAAACTGAAACTCTGTATCTGTGTTTTATGTTCAATAACAATGTATACAAAACTCAGGATCCCAATTATCTTCAGTGATAATAGGAACTGCAGATGCTGGAGAATCCAAGATAACGTGAGGCTGAATGAACACAGCAGGCCCAGCGGCATCTCAGGAGCACAAAAGTTGACGTTTCGGGCCTAGACCCTTCATCAGAGAGGGGGATGGGGTGAGCGTTCTGGAATAAATAGGGAGAGTGGGAGGCGGACCGAAGATGGAGAGAAAAGAAGATAGGTGGAGAGGAGTACAGGTGGGGAGGTAGGGAGGGGATAGGTCAGTCCAGGGAAGACGGACAGGTCAAGGAGGTGGGACGAGGTTAGTAGGTAGGAGATGGAGGTGCGGCTTGCCCACCCCAAGCCGCACCTCCATCTCCTACCTACTAACCTCATCCCACCTCCTTGACCTGTCCGTCTTCCCTGGACTGACCTATCCCCTCCCTACCTCCCCACCTGTACTCTCCTCTCCACCTATCTTCTTTTCTCTCCAACTTTGGTCCGCCTCCCCCTCTCTCCCTATTTATTCCAGAACCCTCACCCCATCCCACTCTCTGATGAAGGGTCTAGCCCGAAACGTCAGCTTTTGTGCTCCTGAGATGCTGCTGGGCCAGCTGTGTTCATCCAGCCTCACATTTTATTATCCCAATTATCTTCACTGCATTCCTACCCCTGCTACCACATTAAAGAACTGCAGCTTTCTGACATTCTCCGCTTTTAGAACCTGACAACATTACTTTGATGTCCTATTTTCAAAATGCCTCAGGTTTCTGCAACAATATGCCTACTCTGCTAATTTATATCCTAAAATGCTCATGACACTCAGATTGCCTTCTCTCTAATTTAGAACCAGAAATGAATTTCTCCAGGGCACCAATTGAAATATAAGTCACCAATCCAAAGAATGCTTGGTGTTTTCATGCCAAGTTCTGCATAAATGCGAATTAGACGAGGATAAGTTCTTTTCAATCATGCTGATAGCCTTTGAATAATCTACATTATTAATTCTACGTCATATCAAGAATGAACTCTAACTGAACTCAACCAAAGAAAGACCAACTGCCCGTAATCTTTTGCTTAACTGTTCGCCTGCCTTAAACTAACATTAACGTCCACCACCCTGTCACTTGCCTCAAAGTCTGTTCCAACTGGGCCTCATGATCTTGGAACCATGAGAAATGTGCCATGAAATGAGTGTACGGTTGACTTCATGGCAGCCATTAAGTAAGTTAGATTTTTAATGTGCCATATTTTACTTGGTTCAATTGCTTATTCTCACCTGTTCTTCTTGACCAATATCTGGGGTTGAACAGCGTGTATCTTCATTTGAAACCCGTCCAGCGCTCTCTCGAGAAAGAGAAGAACAAAATGTATCCGGACTGACAGGAGGTGCCGAGGGGCTGCAAGGTGAAGGTGTGAGGGGCAAGTCTCCAATACTGTGGAAGCTCACATCGGGGGAAGCAGGTTGAGGGGTCGAAGGATTCGTATTACCGGGCTGAGAGGTGGAATGTTCATCTGTTGATTTGAGAGATCTGTGGTTTAGGAAATAAAAATGTTTTATCAATCATAATCACTTGGTCCAGATTCAGACAGCATAGGGTCAAGTGCAATGTCAAGGTTTGCAATGAATATGAGTATTTTTGGTTTGGCGGTGAAGGAAGGGATAATAAAAAGTAACAAAAATTGTTGTACATTAATTAAGCACCATGATAAATGAGGCAGAGCAACATGGAGGGGACACAGTCTATTTATCAAGTGAATGTTTGATACGCTAATGGTTAGAGCACAAGCAAAAATAGAAACACAAATTCAGCTGGGAGACTGTGACAGACTGGCAGTCTCAGAGAATACAGAAAAGTACAGCACAGCATAGGAACGGGCCCTCGGCCCAAAATGGTACACTGCACGTGACCCCAAATTAAACTAATTCCTTCTGCCTGTCCTCGGTCCAAATCCCTTTATTCCTTGCATATTCATGTGCTCGTCTAAAAGTTCCTTAAATGCCCAATTGTATCTGCCTCCACCATTATATCTGACAGCATGTTTCAGACTCCTACCAATCTGTAAAAATCTTGCTCCACATATCTCCTTTGAACCTTCCCCCCCCACTAACCTTAAATGCATGCTCCCAAGGATTAGACTTTTCAGTTCTGGGAAAAAGATTCTGGTTGTCAACCCAATCTATGCATTTCATAATTTTATAGACTTCTATCAAGTTTCTCTTCAGCCTCCACTGTTCAAGAGAGAACATAGTTTTTATAGCCTCCCCTTACAGTTCATACCCTCTAATCCAGGCAGTATCCAGGTAAACCTCTGTTGCACCCTCTCAAAAGCATCCACATCTTTCCTATAATAGGGCGACCAGAACTGGACGCAGTATTCCAAGTGCAGTCTAACCAAAGTTTTATAGAGCTGCAACAAGATCTCACAACTCTTTGAGTTTAAGAGTCGTGAGATCTTGTTGCAGCTCTATAAAACTTTGGTTAGACTGCACTTGGAATACTGCATCCAGTTCTGGTCACCCTATTATAGGAAAGATGTGGATGCTTTGGAGAGGGTTCAGAGGAGGTTTACCAGGATGCTGCCTGGACTGGAGGGCTTATCTTATGAAGAGAGGTTGACTGAGCTCGGACTCTTTTCATTGGAGAAAAGGAGGCGGAGAGGGGACCAAATTGAGGTATACAAGATAATGAGAGGCATAGATAGAGTTGATAGCCAGAGACTATTTCCCAGGGCAGAAAAGGCTAACACCAAGGGTCATAGTTTTAAGCTGGTTGGAGGACAGTATAGAGGGAATGTCAGAGGCAGGTTCTTTACACAGAGAATTGTGAGAGCATGGAATGCGTTGCCAGCAGCAGTTGTGGAAGCAAGGTCATTGGGGACATTTAAGAGACTGCTGGACATGCATATGGTCACAGAAATTTGAGGGTGCATACATGAGTATCAATGGTCGGCACAACATCGTGGGCTGAAGGGCCTGTTCTGTGCTGTACTGTTCTATGTTCTATCCTTCATGTAATGTGGCTGAACGCAACACTCTTAAGTGTGGGCTAAAGCTGCAACATGACACTTGCACTCAATTCCCTCACCAATAAAGGCAGGCATGCTGTATACTTTCTTTACCACCCTATCCACGTGTGCGCGCACTTTCAGGGAACTATGGCTTTGAACGCCAAGATCTTTCGGCACATCAATAGTGTTCAGGGTCCTGCCGTTAACTATACACTTTTCCTTAACATTTGATCACCCAAAGTGCAGCATCTCACATTTACCAAGATTAAACTCCATCCGTCATTTCTCTGCACATTTCTGTAAGTGATCTATATCCCACCATATCCTTTGACAACTTTCTCCACTGATCTTTGTGTCGTCTGCAAACTTATCAATCAACCATCTACATTTTTATCCAAGTCATAGATAACTATGTCACCAGAGATCCCAATACAGATCCCTGTCACCAGGGATAGGACCTCCAGTCACGGACCTCCATCCAGAAAAACACCCTTCCACAACTACCCTCTGTCTTCTATGGGCAAGCCAATTCTGAATTCAAGTGACCAATTCACCGTGGATCCCAAGAATCTTAATGTTTGGGATGAGTCTACCAAGACAGACTTTGTCAAAAGCCTTAGTAAAATCCATGTAGACAACAGCCATTGTGGTACCTTCATCAATCACCTTCGTCACCTCCTTGAAAAGATTCAATCAAGTTAGCAAGATATCACCTTCTCCACACAAAGCCATGCTGACTGTCCCTAATTAGGCTCTGCTTTTCCAAATGTGTGAAAATTCTACCCCTAAGAATTCTCTCTAATAGGTTCCCAACCACCAACGTGAGGCTCACCAGTCTATAGTTTCCTGGATTTTGGTACAAGCAGAGCATTGCTAAATATTCTTGGTTATAAAGTTCCAAGGGAAATTGAAAATGAGTAGTAGCACTGACACTTACAAAATTACACAGTACAGCAGCATGGATGGGCAGACAGTGGATAGGCTGTGGACAGAACTGAGGAATAGTAAAGGGTACTGGGCTTCTTCTAAGAGTTGATTGGAAATCTTCAGGTACAAGAAAACAGTAAGATGTATAAATACTAAGACCAGATAAATTTGTTGCAACAACATAAACTATACTGGGAGGTTTCTCAGCTATCACATAGGTTGTTTTACCTTGCCTAGACTGAGAGCCAAAGTTAACATTCTACCAAGGGAACAGAAAATATCTGTGACATCACAAACTTGAAACAGTCAATAATCTAACAGCAAGGAAGCAACTAAGTAACAGTGACCAAATTTGACATGAGGTTTGAGAAAGAGGTAAATCAAGAACCAACCTTTAAAATTTAGCTAAGTGTGACTCTGGAGGGATGAATCAGAAAAAGGCCACAATAGAGTGAACAGAACTGTAAATCAATAAAACTGCAGATGGGCAGGAAAGTAATGAATGAAAAGACATTTTGTGTATCAGACTACTGCGCACCTTAGAGGACTTTACCTTGATTAACAAAGGGAAGTGAGAGGCAGTGTGAAACTAAAAGGACTTCCACAAAAAAGCAGAGAACAGTTGAGATCCTACAGCCTGGGCAACTTAAAAAAGCAAAAATAAAATTGGTATCAGACAGAACTGTACAGATAGCGACGAGTTACCAAATCCAACCCTTTCAATGAGCTGATAAAGTGTGAAGCTGGATGAACACAGCAGGCCAAGCAGCATCTCAGGAGCACAAAAGCTGACGTTTTGGGCCTAGACCCTTCATCAGAGAGCAGTACCATTTCATTCCGCACATTTAATTCCCATTTAAATGCTGCTATTGAATCTGTACTTATCATCTACCACTGCAAAGTGTGATAAAGTTTCCCACTCACATTACCTCTGGTCCCTTTGTCAATTACCTTAGACCAGTGCCTGCTGATTCAAACCTTTCAACCACTAGAAGCTGTTTCTTTCTATTGAATATATCCAAACCTATCCTCTTAACCACCTCTATTAAGGAAATGAATCCACCTTTCTCCAGTTTATCCACATGACTAATTCTAGGTGCTTGAAACCATTCTCAAAGTTTGTTTGACACTCTCTTAAGAATTCACATGCTTCCGCTTTATATATTTTATGCTATTTATAAAGCCAAGGATTCCTTGTGTTTTTATCATCAGCTGTTTTTGTAAACTTGCCCCGCCACCTTCAAAGACTGCACCAACAGCGATGAGATTCCTTACTTCTCATATCCCCTTTAAACTGAAACTGTAAGCACTTATTGTTTCCTATTCTTATTCCAGCAAAATTGCCTCAAATTTCTGAATTTCATGTACTATGTTTGACCATTCTACCAACCTACTCGCATTTTCTTGAAGTTTATGATCTTTTTCATTGTTTATTACACTTGCATTTCTCTGTCAACTGCAAATTTCAGATTGTACCCTGTACTCACTTTTGACAACTCAATTGTACTTAACTCCCCCTTGTCCAAATAAAACAGCCATTCCCCATTGTTCCTTGTATCCATGCTGGTCCATGGGAGTGCTAATTTATTCCTGAAACATTGTTCCTGAATGATACTCCTCCAACAAAAGTAAATGGAATGGTCTGTAAATACCAAGTTTATCCATCTCCCCTTTTCTTTGGGAAAAATATACACAAGTGAAATATATTTTTCATTCCTCTCAAGTTTACAAAAACAGCTGATGATAAAACATAAGGGATCCTTGAGCTTTATAAATAGAAGCATAAAATACACAAAGCAGGAAGCTATCTTAAACTTACATAAAAGTCCAGCTGGACTATTGTCTCAATGTCTCTTCAGGAAGCATGTGAAGGCTTTAGAGGACTGGAGAATGGCTGGTGGAGTCCCACTTTTGAAGTGGAGATGAACCAGGAAATTACAGACCGGTGAGTCTCACATCAGTGGTAGGGAAAATGTTGGAGAAAATCTGAAGAAGCAAACTACTACCCACTTGGAAAGTCATGGGGTGATTTGGGATAATCTGCATGGCTTTGCCTAACAAATTTGTTGGAATTTTTTGAAAATGTGATGAAGCGCGTGGATGAAGCAAGTTCAATTGATGTTGTCTATTAGGATTTTAGCAAAGCTTTTGGCAAGATCCCACATGGGAGACTGATTGAGAAGGCTAAAGCACATGGAATTGAGGGACACTTGGTGAGGTGGATCAGAAACTGGCTTAGTCATAGGACACAAAGGGTAGTGGTAGAAGGTTGTTTAAGTGACTGCAGTCTGGCGTCTAGTGGTGTACCACAAGGACTAATACTGGGATCCTTATTTTTTTGTTATACATGTAAATGATATATATGAAAATGCGGGGGGAATGTTAGGCAAATTTGCAGATGATACGGAGATTGGTAGAGTGATTAATAGCGAAAATGATGGTTGTAGGTTAAAGGAAGATATGGATGGGTTGGGGAGATAGGCAGAACAGTGGCAGACGGTACTTAACCCTGAAAAGTGAGCGGTGATGTACTCTGGGAGAAGAAACAAGATGAGGGAGTATTTAATGAATTGCAGGATACTGGGTGGTTTTGAGGAACACAGGGATCTTGGGGTAATTATTCACAGATCCCTGAAGTTGGCAGAACATGTGAATAGGATTTTTACAAAGCTATATGGGACACCAGCTTTCATCAGTCGTGGCAAAGGCTTTAAAGGGCAAGAAGCTATTGTTGGAGTTGTACTGAGTGTTAGGCCACAGCTGCAGCACTGTGTGCAGGTCTGGTCATCTCACTATAGGAAGACTGTGATAGCACTAGAAGGAGGTAGAAAGGAGATTCATCAGGATGTTGGCTGGGATGGAGAAATTGAACTAAGTGGAAATACTGGATAGGCTTGGATTGTTTTCTCTAGAGCAGAGAAGACAGAGGGGGTACATGACTGCGGTGTACAGGATTATGAGTGGTAGGGACAGGGTGAATATAGAGCAGCTGTTCCCCTTGGTTGAAGGGTCAGTCAAGAGAGGGCAAGTTTTACGGTAAGGAGCAGGAGATTCAAAGGAGATTGGAAGAAACATTTTCCACTTAGCTGGTGGTGGCTATGTGGAACGCACTGCCTGGGAAGGCAGTGGAAACCAGAAACCTTACAACCATTAAAAAATATTTGGATGAGTGCTTCAAATAGCATAACATTCAAGGATATAGGACAAGTGCAGGAAATTGGGATGAGCGCGCCTTTAGTGGTAGTTACGTTGGTGCACACTCAATGGGCCAAAAGGCCATTTCTGCACACTGTGTGAATCTATATCTTCATTCAGCAGCATCCAGTATTCACAATCATGAAGTTGTCAAGCCTTTTGTATCTAGACGGTACCTGAATCATCAGGTCTTTAAAAGTTGCCTGTTCCTTTATAATATAAAAAAAGTCAAAAGAACTGTGGATGCTGTAATTCAGGAACAAAATCAGAAGTTCCTGGAAAAGCTCAGCAGGTCTGACAGCATCTGTGAAGAAAAAAATCAGAGTAAATGTTTTGGGTCCAGTGGCCCTGAAATGTTAATTCTGATACTTTCTTCACAGATGCCGCCAGACCTGCTGAACCGTTCCAGGAACTTCTGTTTTTGCCTGTTCCTTTGTTCAATTCTGCCTGCCAACCTTTTTGACCTAGCTGATCAATTTTGTTTAATTATTTCGACCCAAGATTAGACTACGCTCATCTCTATAGCTGAACTAAACCTTCTGAGATGATGACACCTATTCAAATGATGCTTCGTGCTGTGATGACTGCTGTCAACCATGTTTCAGATGGTAAAACTCTTGTCACTGTGTTAAAAGGTTGCAAGTTTAACCTCAACCCTTCTCATTCTACTGTTGACACTAGTTCAGTGCAAATCACGATAGCTGCAAAATTGACAAAATTAAGTATCTCACAGGACATCACTGCAGGAGTTCCTCAAGGTAGGTGACCTTGGCCCAACCATCTTCAGTGGCTTCACCAGTGACCTTCCTTCTGATAGAACGTCATTTGGCCCATTCTGTCGACAGTGGCTCACTGAGCATTTCAATTTATTGTCACTCCCTTTCCCCATAACCATAAACATTAGATAATCATTTAAACAGAAACAATGATCCTTTGAACATCTCAACTGAATCTGCCTTTCCAGACTTCAGGAAAGTATGCCCAAGAACCTAACAACTTGGGTTGAAAAAGATTCCTCACATCTTGTATTTGCTTACTTTGCAAAAAATTTCATCATTATGCTTTCTGATTTTTGATTGGTTATGAATGGGAACAGTTTTTCTTCATCTACTCTGTTCAGATCCCTCATGATCTTGAAAACTTCAATCAAATCTTAGCTCTCCTCGGAAAACAGTCTCGACTTTCCACTCTTGCCACATAAACAAAACATCATTGCAGGAATCCTCTTCAACACTCTCTCACATCCTTCCTACACCCAGAACTGTACTCTACACTCTGGCTGATGTCTAACTAGTATTTTAAGTTCATCACAATCTCCCTGCTCTTTACTTCATGTCCCTATGAATAAAGCATAAGATATCATATGCATGAAACCTACCCCCTCCATCTGTCCTGACTACTTAAATGGGTTATGCCCATATCAACAGGTATTTCTGTCCCTTACAAGCTTTACAACAGTATCCTTTATTTTACATTGTCTCTCCATGCTTTGTACCGAATATCTGACACTTTCTTGCACTGCACTTCATTTGCCAACTATCTTCATGGTGTCAATAATTTTTTGAAGTTCTATATTATCCTGGTTATAGTTTATGATGCTTCCAGGTTGTGTCATCCAGTGTTGAATTTATCCCCTTCACACAGATCTAGATTATTCTATATACAACAACATGAAATGCAAGGGTTTCAAGTACTGCCCTGAGGAAACTCCAGTACAAATCATCTTCTAGTTTTAAAAAATACCATTAATCACGGCCATTTCTCAGCCCTCAGCAAATTTTCTATCCACATTGCTACTGTCTCTTTTATTCCGTGTCCTAATGCTTTCCTCACAGAAGTATTTTTGGAAATCCGTTATATAGCATCCAATGCCGTGCCCTTAGAACCTTCCAGGACATAGAACATAGAACAGTACAGGCCTTTGGCCCACGATGTTGTGCAGACCTATTCTCCTACTCTAAGATCAAGCTATGTTGTATACCCTACATTTTACTATCATCCATGTGCCTATCCAAGAGTCGCTTAAAAATCTCGAAAGTATCTGACTCCACTATCACTGCCAGCAGCACATTCCACATGCCCACCACTATCTGTGTGAAGAAGCTACCCCTGACATCTCCCCTATACCTTCCTTCAATCACCTTAAAATTATGCCCCCCGCCTCATAATAGTCATTTCCACACTTGGAAAAAGTCGCTGGCTGTTCACTCTATCTACGCCTCTCGTCATCCTGTACACCTCTATCAGATCACCTCTCATCCTTCTTCGCTCCAATGAGAAAAGCCCTAGCTCCCACAACCTTTCCACCATTCCAGGCAGCATTCTGGTAAGTCTCCTTTGCATCCTCTCAAGTTTCCACATCCTTCCTTTAATGAGGCGTCCAGAACTAAACACACTATTCCAAGTGTGGACTGACCAGCCTTTTACAGAGCTGCAGCATAACCTTGCAGCTCTTAAACTCAACTCCACTGCCAATGAGAGCCATCACACCATATGCCTTCTCAACTTGGTAGCAACTTTCAGGGATCTATGGACGTGGACCCCAAGATCCCTCTATTCCTCCACACTGTCAAGAATGTTGCCATTTACTCTGTATTCTGCATTCAAATTTGACTTTCCAAAATGAATCACTTCACACTTTTCTGGGTTGAATTCCATCTGCCCGTTTTTTGCCCAGCTCTGCATCCTATCAATGTCCCGTTATACCCTACAACAGCCATCCATGCTAAACACAACTCAACAAACCTTCATGTCTTTGGAAAACTTACTAATCACCTTTCCACTTCTCCATCCAAATCATTTATAAAAATCACAAAGAGCAAGGGTCCCTGAACAGATCTCTTTGGAACACCACTAGTCACTGAGCTACAAGATGAATACTTTCCATCTATTACCACTCTCTGCCTTCTATTGCACAGCCAATTCTGTATCCAGACTGCCAAATTTCCCTGAATCCCATGCCTTCTTACTTTCTGAATGAGCCTACAATGGGGAACTTTATCAAATGCCTTGCTAAAAATCCATATACACCACATCCACTGCTCTACCTTCAACATGTTTTGTCACATTCACCAAGAATTCAATGAGGCTTGACAAGCATGACCTGCCCCTCACAAAACCATGGCTGACTATTTCTAATCATAAATACTATTCTGTCCAATAATTTGTCCACCACAGAAGACAGACTGACTGGTCTGTAAATCTCAGGATCATCCCTATTCCCCTTCTTGAACAAGGGAATAATATCAGCCAATCATTTGGTACTACTTCAGTGGACAGTGAGGACGCAAGTCCATCACCAAGGGCATAGCAAGCACTTCCCTTGCTTTCTGTAGCAACCTTGATTATATCCCGTCTGGCCCAGGAGACTTCTCTGTCCTCATGTTTTCAAAATTTCTAGCACATCCTCCTTCCAAACATCAACCTGTTTACCTCTTCAAAAAAAATACCAGCAGGTTCGACATTATCCTAACAAATTCACGTCAATTCTTTTGAATTCTATCGCAAATAATTATTTATAGTTAGACTAGAAATTAAACTGACTGAAAATATGAAGAATAACTGCAGTGCCTCTGCAATTTCCATTCCTACTACTTTCAACATGACTGGAAGACTCACAGAAATGTAGAAACTAGGACAGGCACTGTGATACACTGATACCACATGGACCCAGTGGTTCAAGGTGCCTGCTCACTGCTAACTTCCCCAGGGCAATTAGGGATAGACAATAGATGCTGACCTTGCCTGCAATGTGCACATTCCATAATGTCTTTAGATCTGATTAACAATAATTCTGTAAAACAATATCTTGAAATCACAAAAGTTAAAAATTAGCTAGCATGGAATGATAACTATTTACAAAGGCTGCAATTCCTAAGCAACACAAGAATTTCAAAGTTCAAAGAACTGAGCTTAGGGGAGCCAGAACGCATGGGTAGGTGAACTGCACCTGGATTCTAGGAGTCGATCAGCCCACTGTCATCTAACAGCACAAAACAGCACAGTCACAGTCACCTGGAATAGCAGAAAGTGGCAGGAATCATCCACGTTTGTCATCCTCAAATCCATTAACTATGGGCAATAAATGACAGTCTAGCCAGTAATGACCACAGTATTTCAAAAAAATAAAATCTTGACACAATTGAAAGCTATTATATCAACAAATATCTTGAAACTTAGCACTGAATGCTGGTGAATCTGAAAGAAGTGCATACCATAGTCTGGCACAATGAAGCAAATAACTGAATAGTAGGTATGGCTGATAGGTACTCTTCTCATTTTGTAGCAGATTGGTAGTGTCCCCACCTCTGGACAAGCAGGGCATGGACTGAAGCCCTGCCTGCACCAGAGGTGTATAATAATATTTGTGAACAGGTTAACCAGAAAAATAGTTAAAGTAAGTTAAATAGTTAAATAATTAAGTAAAAAAAAAAATTTGTCCTGGGAAGGGCTATTTTGGTGCAGTGATAACCTTCTCATCTCTGGACCAGAAGGCCTTGGTTCAAGACCCATTTGCTCCTGAAGTGCGTGAAGATATCTCTGAATAAGTTGTTTACCAAATATGCATTTGTCCTGGGGCGGTGGGTCTTAACATGTAGTGGGAGTGCGCCTACCTCTGAACAAAGAGGCCGAGGGTCAAATACCATCTATTCCAGAGGTATGTAAAAACATCTCAGATCTCTATCACTGTTTTAAATGTTTTTAAATTCTGTTCTTTGAACGCTTCAGTTTATTATCCTTAGCTCTTTTTTCATCCTGGTAAAACCCATTATTATTTTGATATTAGTCTTTACTGCAAACATCAAAATGTTACGATCATTATTGTTCAATGTTCTCCATGTCCTCTTACCTGCTCTGGTTTATTTCTAATTATTAGAAGGAGGGCTGCATGATCTATTAGGGCTTTTTATGTGGTAGATCAGAAATGAGACCAATGCTTTATGTGCAATATGCGACATTCCTTTTCATACTACTTTTCAGTTTATTTGAAGCCGGTTAAAATGTGTCATGAACGGCCTTTACTCATTCCATACTGCCAGTCACATGACTGCTTCCAAATTTGCACATAGTATCTACACTTTTGGCCTTAATCTAGAAAAGCACACAAAAGAATTCCCGATCTGAGTCAGGAGCCATATGCCAGGATCTTGCATTGAAAGACAGGATAGAAACAGTTTATATTACCTACTGACACTCTTTGCTTATCCACAGATAGACGTCAAGTAATGACTTACATATCAGCACTGGGGGAACCAAACTGTCAGCTCTTAGCTAATAGGTTAGGTGTGATAACTCCTGGGTTGTCAGAACAAGCAAAGAACAAAGTTGCAATTTTGCCTACTCTTTGGTAATACCTGCTTCCACGCCTCTGTGCACTGACTGGAGAGGCTGACCATGTTGTCCACCGCAAACGCTCAAACTCCTCATACTTTGCGTGTCGAGCTGCAAATACTGCATCTGAAAAATCCTCCATCTAAAATAGATGCAATATGTTAATATTATCAAAACTGTTCAAATTGACTGAACAATGCACAGGTTTAGTTTTGTAATGTGGTTACAAAGTGCTACCTCCTCGTGGTCTTCTTCACGGAGTCTGTGATTTTTAAAATCAGCTTTTACATCCACAACACGCCAACTAGAGAGGGGGAAAAGGAAAAATATTATGACAACGTGAATTTGGATGCTCCATTTTTTCTACCTTTTAATGAGGAAGTGCCCAGAATACCCAGTTAATATGAGAGATAGCAAACAGCATTCCTGCTCACAGCACCAACATTTATCTCACACTAACCACAAGAAAATGCTTACAACATCTGCAATAAATCTACCAACTACTCCCTAGAATACAGTATTTATGCAAAGCAGAGCATGTATGCAGGTGATAGGTTACAACATTTATAGAGACCAAAACAATGCATATCCATGTTTCTTTGGCATGGCAGCACATTTCTACAGACAGCCACATATTGCTCCAAGTACAAAGCTTAACCTTTGAAAATCAAAATTTTCTGGAAAATTGGAAATACTGTGCTCCCCAAAATACTACACATAAATGATTCGCTCCACTGTGCTATTTGCAGATTTAATTAACCAAGGTCTGCATCAACAACACTAAACTATCTGCTGAATCACTGTTACATGACCGAAGGATGTTGAACAGATCCTGAAAACATACCTTGGAGTCAGGATCTCCTTGTACTGAAGCTTCTCTACACGAGTTGTTGCAGCAACTGACATTGGGATCACAATATTATTTATGTCAAAGGAATTTTCTGTCCTTTTCCTCCTGGCTGCCTGCTGTTGTAAGAGAAAAAGTTAAAACAGAGCCTTATAATGTGCCTCAATCTATATGAACGTTCAACAGTACATGAGCTTCCAGAATAGGGTTTCTTCAAGAGTTTACATTTGAAATAAATTTTCCTGAAGGAAGGCTGAAGATGAAAGGGGAGATTAACTTCTACTTTACCAAAATGAGGATGTTTTGTGTTGGGACAACGGTAAGCAGTTTCTCAGTTTACTTCTCGGCTTTTTCTCATCAGCACAAGCACTGCCAAGTAATATGTACATGATAGACTTCCCTTCACTTCACTATGATAGTGTCAGAACAGCAAAACCCTGCTCCTTTGTCAAGTTTTGGGAGCGGGATAGTATCCCTGTAAGTGACAGCATCTTGAAGAAGAAAATATATTAGATTCATAATTTCCAAGAATAATTTCCTTGTGAACTTGCAGACCAATAATAATCTGACTGGCAAAACTCAAAATCCTCTTCATTTGGGACTATTTTCAGCCAACTGGCTGGGATGTGGAGGCACTCTTACCATTAATCCAGGCCGTGCTCTGAAGGAAGGCTTTTTATTCCAGTGTTGGGGTTTGGACGTTGTTGGCATTTATTGCAAATCCTACTTAATTACTGTTGATTTTGAGCTGTTTTCTTACAGTACAGCTGCCTGAGGTGAGAAACTTCCCTCAGTGCTGTTGGGTAAGGAGGTCCAGGATTCTGGACCAGGAACAATGAAGACATACATCTAACTCAAGAATACTGGAAGTATTACTGTCCACATGCACTTGCTATTCTTTAAAGTTATCAGGTTTGTCATTTTTCGAGGTGACACATATTGCAGCCACAGTGCTTGGTGGTATTGGGGGTGAAGATTTAAGGCTGTGGGCTAAGTGCTAATTAAGCAGATTACTTTGGCTTGAATGGCCGTGCGCCTTTTCAGCGTTTCTGAATCGCACACATCCAGTGCAGTATATGCCATAACTTTTACTCGTGCCCCATATATGGTGACATGGCTTTGAAACATCAGGAGGTGAATCAACTTGCTGCTAACATCCAGCCTGCTCATGTAACCACAGTATTTATGTGGCAGATATAGTTAAATTTCTGTTAATGAATGACTGATAGGGTGTTAATTATGGGGAAATTGTTAATGGCAATGCAGCTGAATGTCAAGAGATGGTGATTACAGACTCTGGTTTGTTGGAGATGGTCACTGCCTAGCATTTGAGTGATATCAACAATAGTTAGCACTTAACAGCCTAAGCCCGCATTTTGGCTGGGTCTTGATACATGCAAATAGAGACGGCATCATTATTTGCAAATTGAAGGAAACGCTGTGCAATTATCAGCAACCATCTCATTTTGAACTTTTACTTGGAAGAGGGGACCAGATGAAGTGTATGATAGCTTGTTCAGTAAGGCAACAGAGAAAATGGTGGGGTAATGGCAATAATTTTTAATTCCTTTTTGGCGACAGGGTAGGTGGTAGAGAACTGGAGGACAGCCAACACAGTATTGTTATTCAAAAAGGGAGCAAGGGTTAAAGCTGAAGCTATAGAATTGTCAGTGAATCTCGGTGGTGAGAAAACTATTGGAAGCAATTCTGAGGAATAGAATTACTCTGCATTTGGAGAGTCAGGAATTAATCAAGAATTTGAATTTGTCAAGGGGACAAGCTGGTGAAAAATTTCAGTCAAGTTGGTTAAAGAGGTGACAAGGTGTGTAGACAAGTCCATGCATTTGATGTAGTCTATTTGGACTTCAAGAAAGGATTTTTTTGGGAGATTGATAGTGAAGCTGAGAACTCATAAGATCCAAGGAAATTTGACAAATTGGATCCATAATTGGCCTCAAGTGGCAAGAAGCAAAGGGTGATGGTCACGGGCAGATTTTGTGACTGGAAGCCTGTGACCAATAGGGTTCTGCAGGGATCAGGGTCGGTGCCCTTGCTAATTGTGGTGAATATATGAGTGACTTACACTTGAATGTAGGAAGGTTGATCAATAAATTTGTGAATGATGAAAAATATCAGTGGGATAGTAAACAGACAGGAGGATAACCTTAGAAATAATTCAGAACACAGGCAGGCTGGTCAGATGGACTGATGACTGGTAAATGGAGTTCAATCTGAATAAGTGAGCGGTGACACACTTGGACATATAAACAAGACAAGGGAATAGAAAATGAACAACAGATCCTGGGAAGCACCGAGGATCAGAGGAGATTTAATGTGCATGTGCACCTGCATCAGTCCCTTAAGCGAGCGGGCAGGTGGATAAAATGGTCAAAAAGACACACGAGATACCGGCCTTTATTATCCAAGGCACAAGGATTTAAGAGCAGAGAGGACATGCAGGTACTGTTTTTTTTAAAAAAAAAACACTGATTAGGTCACAGCTGGACTATTGAAACCATCATGTTGGGAGGGATGTGATTACATTGGAGAGGATGCAGAGGAGATTTACTAGAATTTTGAGAAGATTTGTAGCTCAGGTTGAGGTTCTGGATGTGAGTTTGCTCGCTGAGCTGTAAGGTTAGTTTTCAGACGTTTCATCACCATTCTAGGTAACATCATCAGTGAGCCTCTGACAAAGCTTCATCGGAGGCTCACTGATGATGTTACCTAGAATGGTGACGAAACGTCTGAAAACTAACCTTCCAGCTCAGCGAGCAAACTCACATCCATTTACTAGAATGTTTCCTGGACTGGAGAGTTTTAGTTATGAAGAGAGGTTGGAAAGACTGAGGTTATTTTCCTGAGGCTGAGAGTTTGGTAATCATGCAATTGAACTGATGCAGGATTTTAAACTAAGAGATTTTAATAATTAAAAATAAATAGCATTTTGACTGGGAAGGACATTGACATTGCTTGCGCCTCTTATTGCATGCAACTCCAGCTGGAATAATGAGACGGTGAACACTTCTGAGATTTAAAATGATTATTGAAAATGGGAATTGTTCTGCTATGAGCGCTGAAACTCCACACTTGCAGCACAAAATTTCAAGAAAACAAACAAATACTTTACTTTGTTCCTTGCTATAACACGAACCATGTGGTCACAAATTTCCCTTACACTGTGTAAATCGTTGTACTGCAGTTTCTTTTAATTCTGTATTCTCCTTACCAATGCAGTTGCCACACTCTGTGTGTTGGTTGTGGTTGGTGCAGAGCTTTCAGATGAAGCGGACAACTGCCGCAGCAATGGGCTATGAGCTGTGTTGTGAGAGCCAACTGTAGAACTGTAAGAACTCCCCATGTCAGACAGGGCCTGTCTTGCTGAAAGAATCAAAAGCAAAAATTCCAAACAACTTAGCATTCAAGTGCAAATACTGTTATTTTAACACTTGACTAACACATGAAGCAATTTATTGACACCTTGTATACAAAAAGGTTCTAGGGCAGTATCACCTCAGACACAGCAACATAGTCAATGTGGTCACACACACCATCCATCACTGTGATCAACTTACTCAGCCGTTACAACAATGCAAAGAGGTACAGTGGTTAGAAACGGTGCTTCTCCCCCACTTCTGATCATGAAGCCTGCGTAGGCATGTCAACCTAAACCTATTTGCTCTGTTATTTTTTTTCCTCCCCATGTGCTTTTTGTAGCCTGGATGTTTGGCAACACCTATTCCATGTTGTTCCTCCCAGAATGATACAGCACAGAAGGATGTCATTGGGACCACTGTGTGTCTATCAACTCTTTGGCAAAGATTTCCAATAAAACATACTCTCCTGTTCTTTCCCAATGCCCTGAAAACGTTTTTTTCCTGTACTTGATAAATTCTTTTTCTGAAAGTCAACACTAAGACCATAAGACATAAGACCATACGACACAGGAGTGGAAGTAAGGCCATTCGGCCCATCAAGTCCACTCCGCCATTTAAATCATGGCTGATGGGCATTTCAACTCCACTTCCCTACACTCTCCCCGTAGCCCTTGATTCCTTCTGAGATCAAGAATTTGTCGATCTCTGCCTTGAAGGCATCCACCGTCCCAGCCTCCAATGCACTCCGTGGCAATGAATTCCACAAGCCCACCATTCTCTGGCTGAAGAAAAGTCGTCTCATTTCAGTTTTACCCCCTCTAATTTTAAGGCTGTGCTCACGGGTCCTAGTCTCCCTGCCTAACGGAAACAACTTCCTAGTGTCCAACCCTTCTAAACCATACACTAGATTTGTCTAAGAGATAGTAGGAACTGCCAACGCTTGAGAATCTGAGATAACAAGGCGTAGAGCTGGATGAACACAGCAGGCCAAGCAGCATCAGAGGAGCAGGAGAGCTGATGTTTCGGGTCTGGACACTTCTTCAGAATTGGGGGAGGGGAAGGAGATTCTGAAATAAATAGGGAGAGAGGGGGAGGCGGATAGAAGACGGATACAGGAGGACATAGATGGAGAGGAGATAGACAGGTCAAAGAGGCAGGGTTGGAGCCAGTAACGGTGAATATAGGTAGGAAGTTAGGGAGGGAACAGGTCGGTCAGGGAGGACAGACAGGTCAAGGAGGTGGGATGAGGTTAGTGGGTAGGAGATGGGGGTGGGAGGAATGGCTAGGGAGGCAGGGACGAGCTGGGCTGGTTTTGGGATGCGGTTGGGGCAGGGGGGATTCTGAAGCTTGAGAAGTCCACATTGATACCCTTGGGCTGCAGGGTTCCCAAGCAAAATATGAGATGCTGTTCCTGCAACCTTCGGGTGGTATCATTGTGGCAATGCAGGATGCCCAGGATAGACATGTCATCCAAGGAGTGGGAGGGGCAGACGAAATGGTTCGCGACTAGGTGGTGTAGTTATTTGTTGTTAACCAAGCATAGGTGTTCAGCAAAGTGGTCCCTAAGCCTCCACCTGGTTTCCCCGATGTAGAGGAGCCACAACGGGAACAGCAGATACTGTATACCATACTATCAGATGCGCAGGTGAACATCTGATTGATGTGGAAAGTCTTCTTAGAGCCTGGGATGGGGATGAAGGGGGTGGCGTACGGGCAGGTGTAGCACTTGCTTCGGTTGCAGGGAAAAGTGCCGGGGATGGTGGGGTTAGAGGGCAGTGTGGAGCAGACAAGGAGAGAGTGGTCCCTCCGGAAAGCAGGGAACAGTGGAGAGGGAAAGACGTCTTTGGTAGTGGGATCAGATTGCAGATGGCGGAAGTGTCGGAGGATGATGCCTTGGATTTGGAAGTTGGTGGGGTGGTACGTAATGATGAAGGGGATTCTGTTTTGGTTATTACAGGTAGGAGTGTGAGGGATGAGTTGCGGGAAATGCGAGAGATACGGTCGAGGGCATTTTCCACCACTGTGGAGGGAAAGTTGTGGTGCTTGAAAAACAAGGACATCTGGGATGTCTGGGAGTGGAATGCCTCATCTCGGGAGCAGATGCAGTGAAGGCAAAGGAATTTGGAATAGGGGATGGCTTTTTGTAGGAAGGTGGGAGAGAGGAGGTGTATTCTAGGTAGCTGTGGGAGTCAGTAGCCCTAAAATGGATATCGGTTTCCAGGTGGATGCCAGAGATGGAGACAGAGGTGTCCAGGAAGGAGAGAGAGGTATCAGTGATGGTCCAGGTGAACTTAAGGTTGGGGTGGAAGGTGTTAGTGAAGTGGATGAACTGTTTGAGCTCCTCGTGGGTGCACTGAGATGATACGGTGCCGATACAGTTATCGATGTAACAGAGGAACAGGTGGGGAATAGGGCCAGTGTAGCTTTGGAAGAGGGGCTGTCCCGATCAGTCCCCCTCCACTGACAGCCTTATCTGCAATAGCCGAACTTGTACTCACCCTCGACAACTTTGCTTCCAATTGCTCCCAATTCCTACAGACACGAGTCCAAGCTATGCCTGCCTCTTTGTAGGTTACGTGAACAATCCCACTTCCAAAGCTACACTGGCCCTATTCCACAACTCTTCCTCCGTTACATCGATGATTGTATCGGCACCGTGTCATCTCAGTGCTCCCACGAGGAGCTCGAACAGTTCATCCACTTCATGAATACCTTCTACACCAACCTTAAGTTCACCTGGACCATCTCCAATACTTCTCACTCTTTCCTGGACCTCTCTGTCTCCATCTCTGGCAACCACCTAGAAACCGATATCCATTTCAAGCCTACCGACTCCCACAGCTACCTAGAATACACCTCCTCTCATACACCTCTCATACCATAGGCCACCCCCTATTCCCAATTCCTTTGCCTCCATTGCATCTGCTCCCAGGATGAGTCATTCCACTCCTGGACATCCCAAGTGTCCTAGTTTTTCAAGCACCATAATTTCTCCTCCACAGTAGTCGAACATGTCTCTCGCATTTCCTATAACTCATCCCTCACACCCCCTCCCTGCAATAACAACCAAAACAGAATCCCCCTCGTTCTCACATAAAACCCCACCAACCTCTGAATCCAACGCATCACCCTCCGACACTTCCACCATCTGCAATCTGACCCCACTAGCAAAGACATTTCCCCCCCCCTCACCCTTATCTGCTTTCTGGAGAGTCCACTCTCTCCGTGACAACCTTGTCCACTCCACACTCCCCTCCAAAGCCACCACCTCCGGCACTTCACCATGCAACCAGAGCAAGTGCTACGCCCAAAGAAGACCTTCCACATCAATCAGATGTTCACCTGCACATCCAATAGTGTGTATCTGCTGCTCCTGTTGTGGTCTCCTCTACATCGGGGAAACCAAGTGGAGGCTTGGGGACCACTTCGCGGAACACCTATGCTCGGTTCACAACAAACAACTGCACCTCCCAGTCACGAACCATTTCAACTCCCCCTCCCACTTCTTGGACGACATGTCCATCCAGGGCCTCCTGCAGTGCTACAACGATGCCACTCAAAAGGTTGCAGGAACAGAAACTCACATTTCACTTGGGAACCCTGCATCCAAGGGTATCAACGTGGGCTTCACAAGCTTCAAAATCTCCTCTCCCCTGACCGCACTCCGAAACCAGCCCAGCTAGTCCCTGCCTCCCTAATCATTCCTCCCACCTTAAGCCCCACCCCCATCTTCTACCCTCTAACCTCATCCCACCTCCCGGACCGATCTATTCCCTCCCTAACACCTCACCTACATTTACCTTTACTGGCTCCAACCCCGCCTCTTTGACCTGTCTGTTCTCTTTCCACCTGTCTTCTCCTGTATCCATCTTCTTTCCGCCTCCACCTCTCTCCCTATTTATTTCAGAATCCCCTTCCCCTCCCCATTTCTGAAGAACGGTCTCGACCCGAAATATCAGCTTTCCTGCTCCTCTGATGCTGCTTGGCCTGCTGTGTTCATCCAGCTCTACACCTTGTCATTCTAAATTTGTTTACGTCACTTTCAGACAAATCTATTCCATACTACAACTTAGAGTACAAAAAATGTGTTTCCAATCACCACAACTCTAACTCCTTGGCTTAGGTAATTTTTGTGCCAAAAGAAACTTTATTTCATCAAAATCCATCACGGTTTTGCATATTGCTATTAAAGCAATTATTTTCTTACCATGGGTCAAAGGAAATCAACTGCAGCTTCTTTAGTTTCTATGAGCAAGTTAAGTTTGGTATCCACAGTACTATATCAGTAGATCCTCAAAGATTTCCTCCTCGATAAGGTGGCACAAGATAAGAGCTCGTGGTGTTGGGAGTAATTATCATTTAGATAAAGGATTGATGAGCTAACTGAAAATATACTGTGGGAATAAACTTTTTTTTAAGTTGGCAAATTGGAACTAATGGAATGCCACAGGGATTATTGCTGGGGTTTCAATTATTTACAGTCTACTTAATAATTTGAATGAAGGAATTAAGTATGTGATAGCTAAATTAGTTGAAGACGCCAAGACAAGCAAGTGATGAAGATGACAAACTCTGGAAAGGGAGACAGATAATTTGAGCCAATAGCCAAAGAATGGCAGATAGAACTCTAACTCGCGCAAATATGAGTTAGTCCACTTCAAGAAAAACAGAAAAGCAAAACATGATTTATTTGATTAAATACTTTACAAATCTGTGGTACAAGGAGATATTGTTACCTTGGAACATTAATCACAAATAGTCAGTAAGCAGATGCAGCAAGTAACTGGGAAGGCAAACAGAATATTGACCATTTAAGCAAGGGGAATTCATTTTGTAGTTCATCTACAGAATGCTGCTCTTACTGACGGTCAGTATTTATAAGGTAATAAGGAAGTAAAAGCAAGACTTAAAATAAAGTCACTACAGACTCAAAAGCAAGGACTTAACATTGCAGTGGGAGTACTTGGAATGAAATAAAGTCCCATGTACAGCATGGACATAGCCCCTTCAGTCCAACTCGTCCATGCCAACAAGATATCCTTAATTCTTCTAGTCCCATTTGCCAGCATTTGGCCCATCTCCCTCGCAAACCTTCCTATTTGTCTACCCATCCAGATACCTTTTAAATGACATCATTGTACACGCCTGCACGACTTCCTCTGGCAGTTCATTCCACATGCACACCACCCTCTGTGTGGAAAAAGTTGCCCCTCAGGACCCTTTTAAATATTTCACCTTTAACCGATGTCCTCTAGTTTTGGATTCCCCTACTCTGGGCAGAAGGCCTTAACTATTTATCCAATCCATGCCCTTCATGATTTTGTAAAATTCTATAAAGATCATCCCTCAGCCTCTGACAGTCTACAGAAAAAAGTCCAGCCTATTCAGCCTCCGCCTATAGCTCAAACCCTCCATCCTTGAAAATCTTTTCCCGATGCCCTTGTACACCAGTTAATGAATGGAGGCAGGCAGGTGCAATAAGCAATTAGGAAAGCAAACAGTATGTCACCCTTCATCACAAGGAGGATTTAAGTTCAGTAATCAGGAGGTCTGGCTGCAGTGGTACAGGGCCCTGGTGAGACCAAATCTGGAGTATTGCATGTAGTTTTGGTTTCCCAATGGCGACAGAGTGTAATAGAGGTTCACTGGGCTGATAGGGAATGGCAGGGCTATCCTACGGGGAGAGATTGGTTTGACTGGTTTTTATGCACTACGATTTCGAAGAATGAGAGGGAATATGGTTGAAATGTAATTGCAATGAATGTGACACGCAGATGGAATCTCTGCCAAAATACTGAAATATGGTGTATCATTGTGTTCTTTCCTTCAGGTGAAAGCAAGAAAGCATGCCAGGGGGCCTGCAAGACACTGTGATTATGCCAATCTCTTGAAAAGGAAGACGACAGATTGTGAAAAGTGCAGAGGGTATTCCTGCTGTCCACCAAAGTCATTACAAAAAACCTCCACAATCTTCTGTTTGTATCTGAAAAATTCCTCCTGGAGTCACAATGCAGATTATTTATATCTCAACTGCTTATACATATTTTCTTCTCTCAGCTAACCCATCGATTCCTTTTTTTAGACCTTTTATTTCCTATATTCAGTTTGGTTCTCGACTCTTATGATTTATATTACAATTATCAAAAGACTCCTATTACTTGCTCTATCTTTAGTCACACAGGTTTGTGTGTCCTTCCTTTTTTTCTTCATGGGAGCTGGTTTAATCTCTACTTAAATGATCTCCTTAAGGACTCCCATTGTTCAATTACTTATTTGGCTGTTAACGTTTAACTCCAAATTTAAGTAGGCTTTCTGCCAGCACTGTATATTTGTTTTGATTGTGTCTTGTCTTTACTAATGGCCAAATTCTAAAGTCATTCTAAGATGTGTATCAGAATTAACTACTGAATAAAAACAGCTAAACAATATTTAGCTCGTCAGCATGGACTTTTACAGTCCCAGAGTAACACAACATGGAAACAGGCCCTTCGGCCCAAATGTCCATGGTGACCATGGTGCCCACTTAACTAGTTCTAATTGCCTGTATTTGAGCCGCATCCCTCTGATTGGTTCCCATCCATGAATCTATGGAAATTTAAAAAAAAATCTTGCTACTGTACCTGCCTCAACCACTTTCTCTGGCAGCCCATTCATATGCACATCACTTTCTGCATAAAGGCTCTTCTTAAATCGATCCCCAGCCCCCCTCCCTTTAAATCTATGTCCTCTAGTTTTCAATTCCCTATCCCTGGGAAAAAAGACTATATGCATTCATCGTACTTATGCCCCTCATGATTTTGTACATCTCAATAAGCTCAGCCCTCATTCTCTTATGTTCCAAGGAATAAAGACCCATTCTGGCTAACCTCTCCCAAAAATTTAGGCCTACTAGTCCTGGCAAAATCCTTGTAAATCTTCCAGTTTAATCATATCTTTCTGACAACAGGGTAACCAAAATCATACACAATACTTCAAGTGCAGCCTCACCAATGACTTATACACCTGTAACATAACATCCCAACTCCTATACTCATTGCCTCGACCAATGAAGGCCAGCATGCTAAACACCTTCTTCACCACCCTGTCCACCTGTGACTATGTACTTGTACCCCTAGGTTCCTCTGTTCCACAACACACCGCGGGGCTTTACCATTTACAGTAAAAGTCCTACCTTAGTTTCACTTTCCAAAGTGCAATACCTCACACTTACCTGTATTGAATTGCATTTGCCAAGCCTCAGCCCCAAACTTCCCCAACTGATCAAGATCCCTCAGTAATTTTTGATAATCTTTCTCACTGTCAACGATACCTTCTGATTTTGTATCATCTGCAAACTTACTAACCATGCCTCGTACATTCACATCCACATTTATGTAAATAACAAATAACAAAGGTCCCAGCACCCATTCCTGTGGCACGCCACTTGTCACAGGCTTCTAGTCTGAGAAGCAACCTTCAATCATCACTCTCTGCTTCTTAATATCGAGCCAATTTTGAATCCAATTAGCTAGCTCTCCCTGGATCCTATGCGACCTAACCTTCATTATTAGCCTGCCATGTGGGACTGTGTCAAAGGCCTTACTGAAATCCATATAGACAACATCCCCTGCCATACTCTCATCACTCTCTTGGTTCGCTCTTTGAAAAACTCAAAGGTTTGTCAGACATGACTTCCCACACACAAATCCATGTTGATTATCTCTAATCAGACCTTGACTATCCAAATGTTGGTCAATCCGGTTCCTCAGTATCCCCTCCAATAACTTGCCTACCACTGATGTCAGGCTCAATGGCCTGTAGTTCCCTGGCTTATCTTTGCTACCTTCAGAACTTTAGTGGCTAAAGATAGAGCAAAAGTTTCTGCAAGAGCCTCTACAATTTCTTCCCTGGCCTCTCTCAACGTCCAAGGATGGGCATGACCAGGTCCAGGGGATTTACCTGCCTTAATGTGATCTGACTGCAAACACCTCTTCTCTTGCATTATGTAAGCGGCACAAACACCCCCACTTGTTTCCCTTATTTCCTTAGCATCCATGATTCTCTCCTCAGTAAACACAACAGCTATATTAATCTTTAAGGGGACCTACTCTTTCCCTAGCCACCCTTTTACTCTCATTATAGCTATAGAACATCTTGGGATTATATTTAACCATATCAGCCTCTGATTTCCTTCTTAAATGTGCTGCTACACTTTTTGTCGTCATCTCGGGACTGACTTGAGTCTGATAGCTTAAATCTTCTTTGTGCCTCCTTTTTCCTGACCACAGCCTTACTATCTTTCATCAGCCAGAGATCCTGGTTCCACAAGAAAGAGAGGTGAAATACATTTGACTTCAGATTTAAATGACTCAACAAACACCACTCAGGATCACAGCGTTGTTATCGTGCAGGTGGCCATTTGGCCCATCATGGCTGCAGTGGTTCTTTAAATGATCATTAGCTAATACACATCTCATACTTTTTCCTCGACCTGCTATACATTACTTCTATCCAAACAGTCATCTAATGTCCTCTGAATGCATCAATTCTACCTGATTCTAGCACATTTCCAGGTAGTGAAGTCTATATCTTAACTACTTGCTGTGTGATAAGGTTTCTTTCTCACATCACCCTTGCTTCTTTTACATATGACTTTAAATTTACGCCTTCTCATTCTTATTCCTTTTACAACTCTCCCTGTCTACTGCATCCATCGTGCTTGTGATTTTGAAAACCTCTAGCAAATAGATTTCAAATTTTTTTCATTCATGGGATGCGGGAGCCGCTGGCTGGACCAGCGATTATTACCCATCTTCTCCTATCTGCCTTTTCTGAAAGGAGAACAGTCCTGACTTCATCTATCCTCATAATTGAAGTTCCCCATTTCTGAAAACATTTTTGTAAATTGTTTCTGCACTCTCTGAAATGCATTCACACCTTGTCTATAATGCCCTCACACAGTTTCTCACTGTTGGGCAATGATAAGGGGTTAGTTGAGTGCTTAAATTCTAGCATCAATTCTGAGCACACCTCAGTGTCCCTAAATTTCAAGAGTAATATCCACTCAAGTGTACTTGAATTTTAGTCAAGACAATGTGACTATCAACTGTTTACTTCAAGCATCCATAATCTAAATAGATAGCTTAGTAAAATGCACAGAGATCTAATTACACAAGTGAGTTTTATGTTAAACACACGAGGAGAAAAGAATGCCAACATATTATAATGCACAACAGCTGCATCCCAAACTGCAGTTTTTCACTGTACCAGTTTTTACCCTGAAAGGGTCACGTGATTGGCAAGCATCCGACTAAATGATTCAAAACCCAGCTGAAAAGCAAGTACATTTCTTGGAGATGGTGGAATCCCTGTGACAGCAAGCTATTCAGGGTATTTTCTTTGTAAAAATACAGTGTTGTACATTGTGGTCCTTCCACAACCACCCAGTGGAGATCCCCAGCGACACCACTTCTACAAAAGGAAGTAGTGGCTGCAATCATGTTCAAAACCACATACTTAAATTAAACTACATCTTTGCACCTTTATGCAGTTTCTCTTCCCTTCCAAGAGAGTTACAACTGATGCACAATTTACCTTCAGTTAGTTCTGCCGAAAGCTCTCGCTGTCGTTTCTTGTTCAGGAATTTTTCCTGTACTGGCGCACTCTCCAATTTAGACACTGATAGTAAATCGTCGAAGTGCTGTTTAAATGGCTTCTCCGTACGATTCTTATTGTGAGCATATTCTGCAATAAATCATAGGTGCTTGATTCAATATACTGTCCTTAGCTACGTTAGCTGATGTCTAACTCCAGATTACTACAAAGTTGTTGATTCAACTCTCTAAATTCAGTTTTACGGAGATGAACAATAAATACTGACCTTGCTAGGGAGACCCACATCCCAGAAGCAAAACAGAAATGTCATAAGGGGGCACATACACAATGCTGGTCCTGATACTTACTGTCTGAGCTGATTACTGAGTTGGTCAGTTTTTGCCGTGCTCTGCGGGATGGATCTGGCAAATTGGCCGTCAATAAACCTTTGTGTTTCAGCGAAAGCTTCTTGGAGGTTTTGTTCTTGTCCAGTGATTTATTTTGCCAATGACCTTTTAGAACAGGTTGGAAGTGCATGCTCAGTGGAATGTCTGAGGGAAGGAACAAAGGCAACATTTACACTTTCCAATACTCACTATCAACAATTTATTGAAAATTCCACTACAAAGTTACGCTGTCCAATAGAGGGAAGAACAACCAGATAATTACTATTTGTCTCTAAAAAGCTACGATTCGAATTTCTAACCACTGAAAGTGTATCTGTCTTGTGTATGCATCATGTCCCCATTAGGAGGGCTAAAACAATGATTATTTATCGAACTGTGACTACCCATTTAAAATTTGATAACCATCATAAAAGGATATTCAAGTTTAGTAGTATCAACCAAAACAGCATGCCAGAAATGCAGGACATAATCTAGACTGTACATGCTTCTAAACCTAGCTGAAAATAAAACAAGAATCAACAGTTACAATAATAGCCAGAATTGATAACGTGGATAGAAACACATTGGTGAGACTTGGTGTTGTGAGCTGTCATGTAGGCTATGAAGATGAAAAAGAGCGAAAACAGGCAGTTTTAGGATAATTAGTCCAACATTAGTGGTCAGGAAAATGCTGGAAATGAATAGGGAAGTGATGCAAGCACTTAGAAAACTGTAATATGACCACGTGCAGTCAAAGTTTTGTGAAAGTTAAGTCATGTGTGATGAAATAGTAGGAAATGCAGATGCTGGAGAATCTGAAATAACAAGGTGTGGAGCTGGATGAACACAGCAGGCCAAGCAGCATCAGAGGAGGAGGAAGGCTGATGTTTCGGGCCTTCACCCTTCTTCAAAAAAGGGTCATGTTTGATGAATCTTGTTTGAATTTTTTTGAAGCAAAACAAGTGCAGTAAACAAAAGTGTGAAGAATTTGGATTTCTAAAAGAGGTATTTGATAAGGTGTCACACAAAATTATGCACAAAACTAGGGCTCATAGATTCAATATAATGCATCAGCATGGACAGACAATTGTCTCAAGTCCAGAAAACAGAGGCAGGAAAAAAGCCATTTTAGGTTGGCAGGCTGTTAGTGGTTGCGAGCTTAGAATATCAGCGGTCAGTCTCAGATTTTTACAACTGGTATTCACATTTTAGATGAAGAAAACTAGTTTAATGCATCCACATTTGCTGCTGATAAAAGAAAGCTTGAGGAGGAAATGAACTACGAGGAATGTACAAAGATGCTGCAAAGGGCCATAGCTTAAGTGAAAACCAGAAGTTTTACATCCATATCACAGATTAATTGGTTCCTTGCTGTATCGAAGTACTTTAGAGCCAATGAGGCTTCTTTTGCAGCACAGTCGCCATGGTAATGAAGGAATGGCTGCAGCAAATTTGCACATTGAAGTTTTAGCAGGTTTATACTAGCTCTCCCTATTTGAGAACAGCTAAGCTAATTAACAAAGCCAGCATCATTTTTGCTCAACTTTCAGCAGAGTGCTGGGAATTTGGTGAATAACGGAGTTAGGAGGAAGAGGAGGATAAACAAGTACTCTTTCGTCTTTGCTAACTTGTTCATCCTAGACGTATTGTTTCTTAATCTACTTCAGGAAAAGATGAGATTGTAAGAACCGCCGATGCTGGAGTCAGAGATAATAGTATGGAGCTGGAGGAACACAGTAGGTCAGGGTGCATCAGAGGAGCAGGAAAGTTGGCGTTTTGGGTCGGGACCCCACTTCTGTAGAAGAGCCCTGACCCGAAACATCAACTTTCCTATTTGTCCGATGCTGCCTGGCCTGCTGTATTCCTCCTCACCACACTGTATTATCTCAGGAAAAAGATGATAGCTGTTTAGTGAGTATCTGCTGAGTGGTTAACACCTGCAGACCTAATTCAGCAGCTATGTCCTTTAGGATTTGATCAGCTTGGTCAGTAGTTATGCTGTCAAGCCACTCCGTGACAGATTTTGAAGACCTAGCCCCAGAGTAATTTCCGCAAATACCTTCAGAGTTCCCTCCAAATAGTGTCAGCATAAAAGTGTATGGGTTCATGAGGTGAGGATGACAGTATTTGGTAATCAGTTGGAGGTTTGCTTGCCTATGATCTAGCTGATGCCATGAAATTTAATGGTGACTGGACTCAATGTTGAGGACTGTGAGAACAACTCCCTCTGGACTAGACACCACCATGCAGCCACCTTTGCCAAGTGTGTTTTGCTGGCGGGCCGACCCATCCCCAGGAGTGGTTACAGTCTCATCTGGAATACTGTGTGTAAGTGAAAATTCTGAGCATATGATTGGTCAAGCAACAGCCTGATGTAATCTGCGTGACAGCTCTTTCAATTTTGGCACTAGCCCCCAAATGGTGGGAGGAGGAATTTACAGGGTTGATGAGCTGAGTTTGTTGTTGTTGTGGGTGCCTTATTTGATGCCAGGTGATCTGTTCAGTTTTATTCCTTTCCTTAGGCTTTGCAGCTGCTGAATCAACTGAACGGTTCTCTAAATTATTTCACAGGCCAGTTCAGGGTCACCCACATTGCAGTAGGTCTGGAATCACGTGCAGACTCGACCAGGCAAGGATGGCAGTTTTCTTCTATGAAAGGACATTAGTGATCTGCATGCGGCTTTTATGACAAGCAATGGTATTTTTATGGCTGTCATAAGACTTTGATTCCAGATTTTATTGAATTCGAATTCTGCAATCTCCTGTGGTAGGATTCGATTCCCAACCATCAAAACATTACACTGGTCTCTGAATTATTTGTCCAGCAACAATACCACTACACCATTCACCCTTTCCACCTCAATAAAAAAAACAAATGATAGAAACCTTTTGATTTCTTGCTTTCAGAGATTTTTGGGTCTTTGTACAAGGAATATGGGAAACTAATACACGACTACGTAATTAGAATCGAAAATTAGCGTTGATCTTTATTCTAAAGGATTTGAAGCACAAAAGTAAGGAGGTGTTTGCAGCAAATTTACATTACTTTGGAAAGACCAAACCCACAATAATGTGTACAGTTATAGCTTCTGTACTTACCAAAGAATTCACTTGCCTAAGAGACAATGCAATTGAGATTTAGTGGATTGCTAGCTGGGATGGGAGGACAATTAAATATAATGTCCTAAACTCTGATATTTTTGAAGAATGAGGGCGATGTAATTGAAATCGAAGATTTTGAGAAACTATAGAACAAGGAGTCAAAAGCAAAACAGTTGAAAATCAAAAAAATACAAAAAATGCTGGAAACATTCAGTAGGTTAGGCAGGACTTCTTAAGAGAAAGAGACACATTTCAGATCCATCATGATGCCGGAATAAGGAATCATAGGCCCAGGACAAGGGCGTGACAATTCAGGATCGAGATGTGAAAAAAGTTTCTAGACTCAGAGGATTGCAAATCTTTAGAATCCTGTACCTCTCAGCGCTGCTCAGTCCTTTTGTATATTCAAGATTGAGACTGATAAAATGGGAGTGAAAATGGAGCTGACAGATGAAGTAATCGGTAATATTTTTCAATGATAAACAGGTTTCAGTTTCTAATGGCCTATTATTTCTTGCAATCTTAAATGAGCAGTACTACCAAAAAAATTATGAAAATGTCCAAGTTGGTATATGTCCAATACATTGATGTGTGAATGGTCAGCAAAGTCAAGGTCTTTTTGCAAATCTAAAAGAACCTTTTATGTAACCAGAACAAAACTCCTTAGAATAGGTCAAGGAGAAAGTCTACACCCTAACTTCCGTTCTGAGGAAGGGTCACCGGACCCGAAATGCTAACTCTTTTTACCTTCACAGATGCTGCCAGACCGGCTGACCTTTTCCGGCAACTTTGTTCTTGACCCTAACTTTACCTTGTTTAAAGGCAAGTGTAAGGTGCTGCGGTCTAGGTGTGACTCAACTGGTCAAACTACTAGACTTCAAGCAAGACACACTTTATTCTTACACCAAACGAGAATAAGAACTGACATAACTTTAACTCAAAATACTTACAAAATAGTATATTATTTATTATTTACAATAGTATATTATTTAAACACTGTTCCAATACAGTAGCATCCCATAAACACACCCTTCCCTTGCCTGCTATCTCCTGTTCAGGAAACGATACACTGACAGAATGAATCTAGTAGAGACAGAACTCAAGCTTTCTATAGCAATGCAGCGCAAGAGATGCATTTAGAATCTTCTCCAACCTCAGCAGCTGAAAGCAAAAATAAAACCCTGGGTCTTTGAAAGCCCAACATTCTTTTTGTCTAATTTTACAAAAACCAAAGTGATTGACTCTGCTTGACGGGGAGACATCTTGTCACCAAGCTAACAACAATCCTCAAGAGAAACAGGACAGAACACATCCCTCTTAAGGCACATTTCATCACACTTCAGACAACTTTCAAAAATGTATTTAAATACCGGCCAGATGGCTGACAAGTTTTCTCCCTTGCATCAGTGCCCTAAATTCAACAAAGAAAATCTTGAATGTGCTCGAAATGGCAGAAGCCCTTTCTTGATTGATGAATTTAGAACACTGGGCCATGGTATCAGAACATTAAGTTGTTTGTTTTTAAGAATGAGCTAAGGAGAAAATGGTAACTGGAATTCTGCAGTAAGAGTTTATGATCAACGGTTCTGTTTATTTAAAACAGATTGCAAGGCTTTCGGGTAATAAGTGACATGTGATAGCTCGGAGAGAAGAGTGGGATCCAGGTGGAAAATTAGCCATGACCTTGTTGAATGGAGAGCAGGCTCAAGGAACCAATGGCTGAATACAGGTCCTATTTTTTTTGCTCCCGGTGAAGAAGGGACACAGACTGCCCACTGCAATTCCATGTTGCAGTCACCAGATGGTGTGCTAGGATGATGCTGAAAAGGTCTACACCAAAGTGATTTCAGCAACATTGGTTGAAATAGAATTATACTTCTGCTGCAGTACAGGCTGAGAGAACAACCCTTACTGGCATAACATTCACAAAAGAGGAGGCAAACAACAACAAACTGCCATTCCTAGATGTCACAGTAGAGCGAACAGCCAATGGGGAACTTCAAACCAGCGTCTACCGGAAAACAACACATACGGACCAAATACTGAACTACAGGAGCAACCATCCCAACACCCACAAATGAAGCAGCATTAGAACATTATTCCAACGAGCCACCACACACTGCAGCACAGAGGAACTACGCAGAGCAGAGGAAAATCACCTATACAGCGTATTCAAAAAGAATGGGTACCCTATGAACACAGTCCACCGATTCCTCAGCAATAAACCCAAACAAACAGACAAAACAGGCTCAGAAACCATAACCACTCTCCCCTACATCAAAGACATTTCTGAAATGACTGCCAGACTACTCAGACCTCTTGGCATCAGGGTAGCCCACAAACCCACCAACACACTAAAACAGCAGCTAATGAGTAAAAGACCCTAGACAGACAACAAACAAAACGAACGTCATCTACAAAATACCTTGCAAGAACTGTGACAAACACTACATTGGACAAACTGGCAGAAAGCTAGCCACCAGGATACACGAACATCAACTAGCCACAAAACGACATGACCCACTAACACTCGTATCCTTACATACAGATGAGGAAGGACACCACTTTGATTGGGACAACACATCCATCCTAGGACAAGCCAAACAGAGACATGCACGAGAATTCCTAGAAGCATGGCATTCCAACCGGAACTCCATCAACAAACACATTGATTTGGAGCCAATCTACCATCCCCTGAGAAAAAGAACAGGAAATGACATCACCAATGCAGGAAATGACATCACCAACCCAAGGAAACCTAACCAGATAAATAGAAAGCAGGACATAACACCAGCGCTTTGTCGGAGGCTCACTGATGATGTTACCTCGAATGGTGACGAAACATCTGAAAACTAACCTTCCAGCTCAGCGAGCAAACTCACATCCAGAACCTCAACCTGAGCTACAAATCTTCTCAAAACTTGCTGAGAGAACAACCTTCAGCCACAGACTTTTGAAAGGCAGGCAGGAAGCAGCAAATGTTCCTTTCCAAGTTTTTGATGCAGTGAGCGGGAATGATCTGGAACTTGTCGTTTACATGGGTGGGGGCAGTGAAGGCAAATAAACTGCAGGGTGGCATGGAAAGAGTGAGCAGAGGCATTTCCTGGAGAACTGCACAGAGAACCGGCATGGGGTCGAAGGACAAACTGGCGCTCCCCTGTGGTGCAATGTCTATGCCAAATGAAAACACTATCAGTGTCTATCTTAATTCTGATATTTCCTTTGCACTACAGATTATTTTCCAGGTGGGGGGCCCAATAGATAAGAGACACATCGTAACGTCGCGATCCTCTCACTCTCCACCGACACCTTCAACTGCTTAACTGAACTCTTCCTTACCCTTAACAACTTCTCCTTTAACTCCTCCACTTCCTACAGACTAAGGTGGCGGCTATGGCACCTGCATGACTCCGAGCTATGCCTGTCTCTTTGCAGGATACATAGGACCAGTCCCTCTTCTGCTGATACACTGGCTATATATCCCACGTGTTCCTCCTCTACATTGATGATGGTATCGGCACTATCTCATGCTCTTATGAGGAGCTTGAACAGTTCATCAACTTTACGAATGCCTTTCACCTTAACCTCAAATTCACCTGGACCATCTCCAATACCTCTCCCTCCTTCATGGATCTCTGTTTCCATCTCTTGTGACTGCTATGAAACTGACATCTATTTGCCACCGCATCTGCGCCCAAGATGGCAAGTTCCACTCCCGCACATCTGAGATGTCCTCCTATTTCAAGGACCGTAACTGTGATCGAAAATGCCCTCAAGTGCATCTCTTGCACTTCACACACTTCTGCCCTCACATCCCGTTCCCCTCAAAGTAAAGAGAATTCCCCTTGTCCTCACATATTACCCCAACAACCTCTACATCCAATGTACCATTCTCTGTCACTTCCACTAGCTACAATCCGATCCCACAACGAAAGATATATTTCCTTCCCCACCCCTATCTGCCTTTTGTAGGGACGGTTCTCTCTGCGACTCCCTGTTTGCTCCACACTCCCCACTCACCCCACCGCGCCCGGCACCTTTCCCTGCAACCGCAGTAAGTTCTACACCTGTCCTCTCACTTCCATTCAAGGCATAAAAGAAACCTTCCATATTAGACGGGGTTCACCTGCGCATCCATCAATGTGGTCTACTGTTCCCAATGAGGCCTCTTCTACATCAGTGAGACCAAGCGTACACTCAAGGGACTGTTTTTGAGAGCATCTGTATTCTGTACATGACAAACACCACCACCTTCCGGTCACAAACCATTTTAATTTCCAGGGTAACATGTTCATCCTGGGTGTCCTCCAGTGTCACAATGACACCACTGCAAACTGGTGGAGCAGCACCTCATATTCTGCCTCGGGAGCAAACAGCCCGACGACCTAAACATGAAATTCACCAGTGTTAAAATCTCCCCAACCCCGGCTTCATTCCATGTCCAACCTTCCCTCTCATCCCTGCCTCCTTGACCTGATACAACCTGTCCATCTTCTCTCGCACTTATCCACCCCTCCCATCTCACTGTCCAATCCCCACCACTCCCTACCAGCACTCACCCATCACCATCCCACCTCTACTCTCTATTTATTTGAGCTCCCTTCCCCCACCTCATTTCTAAAGAATGGCCCTGACCCGAAACGTCATTTTTTCTGCTCTTCTGATGCTGCCTGGCCTGCTGAGTCATCCGTGATATGTCCCAAGTTCAGTTTGCTCCCCAACTGAAACTGCTTCTGCAGAAAAGCAGATGAGTTCCAAATAAATGCATGAAGTAGGGCCAATGGCTTTTATTTTTGTGGGAGAAGGAGAACATATGCAGGAGAGCAGTAAGGGATGGGGAAAAACAGCAGGAGACTTAGCCCACAGATATGCATGCAGTTTAACGTTTTGGAGGGATATCATGTTTAACAAACAACTCCTGTAGGGGCATCAATGTGCCTTTACTTTCTATTTTATTTTATTTCTGGTTCTGCTGTCATCCGCCAAGAAACTGAGGCATGACCTTCTCAGCCTGCAATAATTGCCTGCACGCAGTGGTGACGTAAGGCTGGAAATGACTCAGAGACAGTAAGGACTGCAGATGCTTTGATGTCTGATAGAGCAGAGAAAAAGTGTTTGCTGATGGTGTGGATCCTTCTGAGGACAAAGAAGGGCAGAGGTCCTCTGCAGGTTGAGGAGAAAGGGGCCCTGAGCTGGGGCGAGGGGATATCATCAACACACTTTTCTACTTAAATTTGACAATCCACAATCAGAGATAACAAATTGTTTTGTTATACAATGATGAGAACAATTCCTTAATTCTAATATCCAAACTCTCCTCTATTCATTTTCCATTTAACACTACCAGTTTTGAGTGACATGACTTTTCTTATGAATGCTTGATATAGCCTTTGGAAAGGAGAGTAAAATGAATTGTCTTCACTCATTTCTTTGACCTGGACAGGTCCCTGCTTATGAATACAAGCAGTTCCAGTCCCCAAAATAAAGCCATACTGACTGCACCTTAAATTGATCATTGGGGAATTCCAAGCACATTCAGAAATCTTCAGCAAGCACTGGTCAATTTCAGAGACTCAGCTGTGAACTTTGCAGAGATGGGCCAGCTGAACGTCATCACTACTCTGCCTATTGTGAGCAGCCGGTGGGACATCCTGTTTCATGCAGTTCACCAGTTGTAGTGATGTTTAGCCTACATACTTGGCATTGTACCGGAACTGAAATTTTCACACATTCCTCACTGACGCTGTAGGCAGAAAGTAGTTTTGATTTGATGGCAACATTCTATTAGTGAATAAAACAACTCTTATTGCAGCTGCCTAAAAACATGAAATGGCTGGTTTCATCTATCCAATTAATTCAAATCTGTATTCATTTAACTCGCATGCTTAGCAACTTGAATAGTTGAATTCAGCTTTAATGAAACCACAAATGCCCAAATGGCAATGGCACTATCATTGTTTTCAGCCAGCTCTCGCTAACATTTCCACTGGCTTACACGAGAAACATGTTTTGGATGCAGCGATCCCTAATCTTTGTATATTCTTATTACATACAAATATACTTTTGCTATATTTGAATCTGCAGCTGTGCGTGAAAATTTCCTTGTACACCTTAATCTGCTCGATCCCACGCAAATTTGCCTTTGAAATAGAACAGTCTATTGGGTTTGATTTCCTCAATGAGAAACCGCTATCGATTTTTTTACAACTGCCTACACATTCCATCTTCCCTGAGCCATTTGTCATAGGATTGGTCCATCAGCAATTGTGTAAATACGTCTTAAGCCATTTACTCACCATGCAAGCTTGACACTTAAAATAGAGAGCATCAAAGCTTTCCTGTGGGATAATAGTTAGCCTGATCAGATCACTGCTCACTACATCTTGCACAGTGACAAAACATGCCTATAGTTACCACTTGCAGACCTGAAAACACTGAATCTACCTCAGAGTGCTCTGAAAGGCAGGTTATCTCAAAGGTTTCAGACTCTGGCAAAGCTAATTGCTCCATGCTGCTGCCACGTAGTAGTCCATGAGTGGCTCACTTCATGCACTCTGCATGAAAAAGGAGCATGCAGTTACAATTTTTTCGAATTAAATGAATACGTAGAGGCCAATAGTTCACACCTACATTTTCTATGTTAACCGCCATTCCCTTGTAAATTTGGCAGTCTGTCCTGATGAGTGCAAAGTAGAACTTTTGGACACAAAGTATCTTTCCTCAGCATATTTACACAAGTTTCTTTGCATTGTCAAGGCATACCAGTCTATGGGCTGAGTGCTGGAAAATGGGATTAGACTGTTTGTGTGGTTGCTTCTGACTCAATGGGCCAAAGAGGATTTTTCTGTGCGGCAGACCTCTATGACCCTATGAAAAGACTGGCAGGGGAGTAAATGGATGGATTGTTCACTCGTGAAATTCTGCTCCAATTGAAAAACAGGAAAGTTTTGCAACTTGAGAAAACAAGTGTTCAGTCGAAAGTGGTAACTATGGGGTCATTTTGAGACAGTGCACAAGATGTAGTGAGCAGTGATCTGATCCAGGTAACGATTATCCCACAGCAAAACTTTGATGCTCCCTACTTAGGTGTCAAGCTTGCATGGTGAGTGGATGGCTCAAGTCTCATTTCTAAGATTGCAGGAGCCAAACTTAAAGCACATGGTCCAGTACAACTAAAAAAAGCCAATAATGGCTTTAATCAACCAGCACACTGATGAAAAGCAGCTTGTTTAATCATGTCATACGAGGTTTGGAAGTAAAGAGACAGAAAGGTTGATACTGAATAGCGCCAAGTATTGATGAGTTAAGAAAATTTTATCTGACAACTCTGATTGGTTGAGCTATAGTGTTAAAAGTGTCTACAGTGAGAAAACATGCAGCCTGCAGTCAGGCTGAAGAAGAAAGAGCACATGGGGGGGGAAAAAACACCCAAATACTTGATCAACCATTGATCATCATCCTTTCATTCATTCTACAGACAACAGCACCTTGTTGTTACAAAATTTAAGAACAGAGGCAACAAAATGACTTTCCACATAGTGGCCTGGGCTTTTGATTTCAAGTTTGGTTTACACAATCTACATTAATTTTCTACCCATGCTATATCTGTTAGATGATTCATGTTTAGTCTGTTTTAATTGTGACTGAGATTGCATGTTTGTGCACTGGGGAGTCAGGGAGTTTGAAGTTAACATGCAATTTAAAATTATAACTTCTTTCTTTTCAGTTCTTGTTAAAGTTCAGTGTGTGATTTGCTTTCTCTGGGTACCAGGCAGATGTCTCTGTAATTTCACTGGCATTCTTGTACATCTACACATTGTGTGGTGACCCCTACAGCAGTAGAGCATAATTACTCATTCACTGATCCTAGTTAAGTCATGTCATAACTTATTCTGTGCTGGGATGTCTCAATAATAATGCACATTTAAAAATCACCAAGCACTCACTTAAAAAAAATTCCAAATGAGTGTTATTGAGCAAATTACATAAAGAAATATTAACACAAACAATCAAAGTCTTGGACAGAGTTGTACTGAGGAGGAGCAGGAAGGCAACTGAAATAATTAGACAATGAACAGCAGAGCAAAAGACTCAGGAATCTATGCCAGAAGAGGAGCAAAGGAAATGAAGAATACACAAGAGGTCAAACTTCAAGAGACAATACAGTTCTCACAGGGGTATCTGGGTAATTACAGAGATGAGGAAGAAGTACATAAGAGGATATTAATACAAGCACGAGAATTTTTAAACGTTTACAGGAGGCAACCAGAGGTAACCTTAACAAGCACAACGGTCACAGGTGAAAGGGACTGAACCCAAGTAAGAAAACAGACAGCTATTTGAGATAACAGGAGTTTGATGGTGCAAGAGACAACAAGCTCTAAAAGCTCAAATACTCTAATCCCTGGGAGATCAAAAAAGGTGCAAATGGTCAGTCAAATTGTCAATAGCAAGATTAAGAGGCCAAATTAAATTTGATGCAATCCAAATTCAAGAATTCAGAACTCCTGTTATGAGGTGTATCAAAATTGAGAATCAAAATGTAAGGGTTGGCAAAATATCTTGTGTTCCTCAATGAATCAGAGAATCTCAAAAGGGTTAACGTGCAGAAAATCACTAGTTGGCTGATAAAATTCTATTTTGAAGCTTTCCTGTGACAATAATCCACGTGTAACTACCAAACAAGCAGCAGTAGCTGTTTCCAGGTCTGCAGGACTCCAGCATTGTGCAGAGGAGGAACATCAGCTGACATGCTCATTCAATGCACTGCAATAAATCCTAATTGCTTATGGAGTTGAACTCCTTTCAGACGAAGAGTAACATGTAACTTGAATCAAGATTGTACCAGATTTTAACAATAAGCCTGACTAGCAGCACAAGGGATAAGTGCATCTGACTATTACTGAGGATTGTCACAAAACTACTGTCAGGTACTGGTTCAAAAAGGCAGCTCACTGCTGTGTATGAAAATAAAGAGGATACGTACTTTTAGGTGACTGATGCAAAACAAAAAAGAATTAACAACCTACAAAGGTGCAGTTAAATTATTCATTAGGATCCAGGGTGTATAAACAGAACACGCAATGGGATACAAAGCATGCAACTGTAATATACATGGAATTAGATAGGAAGCCGAAACATATACTTTGTAACTAAAATGCCAACACCTGCAATTTACATGCAATTAACACATTGATGATGTGCAAGGTATTCTGTTTAAGAAAAGTAGCATTATGCTGTATAATTAGAACATAATCTGAAACACTTACTGTGCAATTAAATCAGAAGTTTAAACTCAATACATTCACAGAAGTGCATAATGCAATATACAAGTTAAGCCAAGAATCCCTTTGCTGTGAAGTCACATCTTAAAATGCCATAGAACCATGTTCATAATGCTGGAAATGTAACGAATCCACAGCTGTCACGAAACTTACCATCAGAAACTGAAAGGACCGGGTGGAGACAGGGGTCCAACAACGCGAGCCGCTCTGACATGGGCACGTCGTAGCAATTCTCAAATGACTCTGAATTCTTGGATCCACACATAATGCAAGAAGTTGTGACATCACAGTTACATCGCACTGCAAGAGGGCGCTGGGTCTGCAAACAGGCACAGGTAAAACAATCAAGGCCTGGCACAGATACTGGAAACAAATCTTCTCACGTGTCCCAATATCAAAGAATACATGGATATGGGTCACCATCAGAAACAAAAATATCCACAAGCCAAAAATATTTTTAACATGCTACCATAGATGTAGAAGAGATAATATTAAAACAACGCAACTTGACGCAGTGCTAAAGAGATTTGTGTAAAATGAATTAAGACAATTAACACTGCAAAATTTCCAGGAGTCACTTACAATCTTGTTTGTATCAATTATGAGGTTTAAAAAAACCTGTGTTAAGAAAATAAATAATTTATTTTAGCATTCATGCCTGCTATAATATTTTTCACTTCACATGTGAAATGAAGCATACCTTGACTTGGCACATGAAAGGAGATTTTTTCAATGGATACCTTTGCGTATCCAAAAATCCCTTTGGTATGGCAAAATAAAACATTCTTCTTTTAACACATGAAATAAGTTATTGTTATTTTAAAAAGAGTGGCTGTGTGAAGAAGTTTTTATTTTACACAGAGGGTGGCGGGTGCCTGGAATCCATTGCCAGGGGAGGTAGTAGAAGCAGATACAATAGTGACATTTAAAGGACGTCTTGACAAGTACATGATTAGGATGGGAATGGAGGGATACAATCCCCAGAAAGGTATGGGGCTTTAGTTGTGATGGGCAACATGTGGATGCAGGCTTGGAGGGCTGAAAGGCCTGTTCCTGTGCTGTAATTTTCTTTGTTCTTTGTAATCCAACTTCAAATGTACATCATGGATTTCAAAGATCTTTTACAACATCTTACGGCTGTAAGAGACTCTACAGGAATTTAATCCTTACTGTCTTTCACTATGTCAAAGCCTCTTACTATGCTTTTGCTCCTGAAAGATTCTCACTACTTTATGATCGCCCATTTGTCTAACCTCAAACTTCATAGCTGCTGCCATATTCATTGTTTATTATCTTCTCCAGAGCACACTCGTAACCGTTTGATTCAAACACTTTTTAAAAAAAGCCTTCCCTATGTATTTAAGTCTGAAAGGGTTAATCCTTGATTTGCGTACACTACTGGTTGATGACAAAAGGATTCAGACAGAATAAAACAGAAGTTGATTGGATAAGACCAGAAGCAAGTGCACTCCTGACAGTCTGAGTATTTATGTAGATCATATTCAGTCAACACAAACCGCATCTGAATATGTGGCTACCTTCAAGAAGAAATGGTTCAGATAGAGTCAAGGCATATTTCCTCAAAGAGGAAAAACAGGACAAGTAAATGCAGAGCTTCCTGGATGAAAAGAGGCAGAAATTAAGATAAAGAAGAAAATAAAATGTACATGACAGTTGTCAGGTAGAAACTACAATTGCAAACTAAGGGGACGCAGAAGGTTCACTCAATGACTTGGCCTCCGCAGCCTTACGTAGCAAGGTGTTCTACAGATTCACTGCCATTTGGCTGAAGAAATTCTTGCTGATTTCAGTTTTAAAAGGGTCATCCTTTCTCTTTATGGCTAAACCTTTGAGTCCTAGTCTCTCCTACTACCTCTGGGCAGCATAGTGGCTCAGTGGTTAGCTTTGCTGCCTCACAGTGCCAGGGACCCAGGTTCAATTTCAGCCTTGAGCAACTGTCTGTGTGGAGTTTTCACAATCTCCCTGTGTCTGCATTGGTTTCCTCTGGGTGCTGTTTTAATCAGATCCCTCATCAACCTTCTAAACTCCACTGAGTACACACTCAGAGTCTTCAACCGCTTCTTCCCACAGGACAAACTCAAAACCCCAGGATCATTCTTGTAAACCTACTGTAGACTCCCTTCAATACCAGCACATCGTTCCATAGATCTAAAAGTGCTCACATATATTCTAAACGTGATCTGGCCAGAGCCTTATACAGCCTCAGCAGTACAAGTCTGCTTTTGTATTGTAGCCCTCTTGAAGTGAATGCTAACATTGCATTTGCCTTCCTAACTGCCAACTGAACCTGCATATTAACTTTAAGAGAATCTTGAACTAGGAAGCTCAAGTTGGCTGATGCTTAACTGCCCTCTGGGTAATTAGGGATGGGCAATAAATTCTGGCATAGCCAGCGATGCCTTCATCCTGTGAATGAATTTTTAAAAAGAAATGCTTCAGATTCCTGAAGTCTTTTCCCATTTAGAAAATAATCTATGCCTTTATTCTTCCCACCAAGATGCATAAACAAGGATTTTCACACATGGCATTCCATCTACCACTTCTTTGTCTACTGTCCTAGCCTGTCCAAGTATGTCTGCAGCATTCCCATTTCCTCAACTCTATCTGTCCTGTTAGAATTTCATGAGTTTCTATGTGATCCCCCTTCATTGATTATAATCTTAACCAATCCAGGCTTTTTTCATACATCATAAGATAACAAAGTGTGAAGCTGGATGAACACAGCAGGCCAAGCAGCATCTCAGGAGCACAAAAGCTGACGTTTCGGGCCTAGGCCTTTCATCGGAGAGATTTCTGATACAAGTTTTTTTATACATCAGTTCTGTCAGCCCAAGAATCAGCCTGGCTAACTTTTGCTGTATCCTTTTCGTAGCTGGAACAACCTTCCTCAGGTAAGGAGACTAAACTGCACACTATACTCCAAGTATAGTGTCAGTCAGGGTCTGTACAATTGCTGCGAGACTTCCCTGCTCAAATCTTCTCACATTGAAGGCCAAAATATCATTTGCTTTCTTCACGTCTATGCTCACTTATAGTGGCTGGCGTACAAAGATACCCAGGTCTTGTTGTACTTCTCCCTTTCATAATCTGTCACCATTCAGGTAATTATCTTTCTTCCTGATTTTGCTCAGTGATTTGGAACCAGGTGGACCTCACTGACTATGAGATCCTTGATTGGTGCTGTTAATCTGGGCTAGTCAGGGATACCTGGTTGACAGATAATAAACAGGATATGGGGCCCTGGACAGGGTTGTTAAGAAAGCATATGGTGTTTTGGCTTTCATTAACAGGGGGATTGAGTTTAAGAGTCGTGAGATCTTGTTGCAGCTCTATAAAACTTTGGTTAGACCGCACTTGGAATACTGTGTCCAGTTCTGGTCGCCCTATTATGGGAAAGATGTGGATGCTTTGGAGAGGGTTCAGAGGAGGTTTACCAGGATGCTGCCTGGACTGGAGGGCTTATCTTATGTAGAGAGGTTGACTGAGCTCGGTCTCTTTTCATTGGAGAAAGGGAGGAGGAGAGGGGACCTCATTGAGGTATACAAGATAATGAGAGGCATAGATAGAGTTGATAGCCAGAGACTAATTCCCAGGGCAGAAATGGCTAGCACAAGGGGTCATAGTTTTAAGCTGGTTGTGGAAAGTATAGAGGGGATGTCAGAGGCAGGTTCTTTACACAGAGAGTTGTGAGAGCATGGAATGCGTTGCCAGCAGCAGTTGTGGAAGCAAGGTTATTGGGGTCATTTAAGAGACTGCTGGACATGCATATGGTCACAGAAATTTGAGGGTGCATACATGAGGATCAATGGTCGGCACAACATTGTGGGCTGAAGGGCCTGTTCTGTGCTGTACTGTTCTATGTTCTATGTACAGCTGTAGAATCTCTATCACAGACCGACACACCCGGGTTCAAGTTCTACCTGCTCCAGAAGTGTGTAATAATCAGTCTGTTCAGAGATGTTAAGAACAATAGGTGTAAACAGGAGATTCAGAGTCTCTCTACTTCTGAAATTGACTGAGCTAGTTGGCCACACACAACGTACTGTGCACGTGTAAATAAAGGGTGACTTGGTGACAGGATACTGACCTCTGTGCAGTTATTTCAGCTACCAAATACATTATATTTGATCTGCAATGTATTTACCCACTCACTCAATTTGTCCAAGTTGAAGCATCTCTGCACCCTCTTCAAAGTTTACCCTCAGACCCAGCTTTGTGTCTTTTGCAAACTGGATATTACACTTTGTTCCCTCACTTAAAACATTACCATGCACCGTGAAAAGCAGGGGTCCAAGAAAAGATCTACGTTTCCCACTTGTCACTGCCTGCCACCAGGAAAAAGACTCGGTCATTTCCTCCTGTGTTTCCTGTCTGTCAAACAGTTTGATATCCACGTCAGGAGACTATCCCCACTCCAATTAACATAATTGCTTTACAATTTCTTACATGGGACATTATGGAGACCCTTCTATAAGTCCATGTAAAACCAATCCACTGGTTCCCCCTATCAATCCTACTAGTTATATCCATGCTGATTCTGTCCAATCCTGACACTGTTTTCCAAGTCATAATTCTAGCACTTCTCTTGTACCAATGCCCAGCTAATCAGGTTTTTTGCTTTCTCTTTTCAGACAGTGTGATCACATTACCTACCGACTAATCCACAGGAACTGCTCCAGAGTCTTTATCATCCTGAAGGATGCCCAATGTTCTCAAGCTACTTCCTTAAGTATTAGAAAAAGATTAAACAAAAGTCTAAAAATAAGAAGTCCAAGTCAAAAGGCAAAAAGTCTTTGACCTCTCAGAATCGTTTTGACTTTTGTAACCCTGAGAAGCTAATGTCTATAAGCATGATGGGGTCTTTTGATTTGATGGTTAAGCAGTTGAACTTGTATCTTATGTGAATTCTTTTATGCTTTGTGGGTTTTCTGTCTTTACCCCACACAAAGATACACGTTATTCGCAGGCTAGATATTTTCATTCTCTTCTGCTCTCAGATGTTATGGTTTTATTACAACACACAAACTTAACCAGAGAGCTTAACCAGATTCTTGTGAGGCAGAATTTCCTTAATTTGAAAGATGTTTGGAACAGTTGTCTCACCTTCTCCCTTTTGTTGAACCCAAAACACAATGTTATATGGATACAACTTAACAAACGTGTTCCAAAGGTTCATGCCAGACTTGAACAGTAAACTCTGTTGTGTCCACAATGCTGCCAGTTTCTCCAGTACTTTGCAATTATTTCAGATATGCAGGATCTGAAGTACTGTGCTTTGAGAACATGCAACACTTGATCTTTCAAGTTGCAAGATTTTACGTAAAAACCAAAAGAACTGCGGATGCTGTAAATCAGGAACAAAAACAAAGTTGCTGGAAAAGCCCAGCAGGTCTGGCAGCATCTGTGGAGGAGTGAACAGAGTTGATGTTTTGGGTTCAGTGACCCTTCCTCAGAAATGTCAACCCTGTTTTCTCCTCCACAGTTGCTGCCAGACCTGATGAGCTTTTCCAGCAACTTTGTTTTTGCGCAAGATTTTACTGTTTTCAATTAGAACAGTTTAACTTCTCTTCAAATATTTTGTCATTGGTTTCAAACTAGGTCATGATTTCTGACCGATTGCTCAACCCTTTTAAAAGTTGTTTCATCCTTTTAATGGAAAGGTCGGCAAAATAATATTTTGCTTATGCAAAATGCTGCTCTCTCAGAAAACACATATGATGTTGCGCACAAAGAGTCATCTCTTTGCTAATTCTTTTGCCAAATATCCTCTTGTTGGTGGAATCAGTTTCTCCATATTTACTCCATCAAAATCTTTCTTTTCAATACTCCTTCAATATCTCCCGAACCCTCTGCTGCAGAAACAATTTCAGTTTCTCTAGTGTCCACACATTAATGCAAGTCAGTCATCTTATCCCAATCCTAATGAGCCACCAGAAAGTATGGAAATTTTGTGATGCAATGGATAGCTTTCCTGCTGCTTAGGCAGAAGGTCTAGGTTGAAGTTTCATTCAAGGACTTGATGGCCAAGATAGGCATATTCATAAATCTCTCCAATAGTCAATAATGGTGGGAGTAACAGCGGGAGACATTCCTAGTAAGGCACAACAGACAAAAAGGTGGAGTCTCTACAATCACTATACAGGCTACAAAATGCATGTAGAAGTGTATGTAGCCACAACAACTTTGTTACAATAATCAAAGTGTTACAAAAAGGGATTGGACATTTGTATAGAAGAATGCAGCAGAAATTACAAAAAGAGAAAGTTAACTTGGTAACAAGTCAAAGCTTAAGGCCTTTTTTTTAAATGAATGAATGCATGCAACATTTGTAAAAGGACAGATGACCTGACAACACACGTAGCTAACAAGTCATGATAATTTACACCTACTACAGACATGAGGTTGTCGTGTGGCCAAGACTGAGAACTCAATAATTGTTCCAGGCAAATAAAAAAAATCAGCAAAAAGGAAAAGGTGATCAGGCAGCTTTGTTAACTTTGCACAAACAACCCATAAACAGGCTGTTTTAAATCTATTAATGGGTAATGACGTAGGGTTATTAAGAGATCTCACGGCTAAGGATCCTCTCATGGGTAGCAATCGGAACATAGAAGAACTTCAATTTCTGCTTGAGAGAGAGCAGCCTGGGTCTCAAATTAGTGTCTCCAACATAAATAAGGGCAATTACAGGGGTGTGAAGAAAGAGCTGTCTAAACTGGGCAGCAAAATAGAATAAGAGGAAAGTCAGTGAATGAACAGACATTATGTAACACTCAGCAAAAATTTATTTGCGTCAAAAAGGAGGAATTAATGAGAAGGATGAACCATCCATCTTTAACAAAAGGTGGACAAGAACAGTATCCAAACAAAAGTTAAGGTGTACAAAATGGTGTAAACCAGTGGTCAGCCAGGGAATTTTTTTCTTCCAGGAACTAGCAGCAGATAGCTTTGTGCTCCGGAGATGCTGCTTGGCCTGCTGTGTTCATCCAGCTTCACACTTTGTTATCATCAAAAGGTGAAAACTGATTTAAGTAAATTAAGAAATATAAAAACAAAATTGCAAAAGAGAGTGAAGAGCCCTTGGAGGATGGAATGGTGAATTGATAAATACAATTTCAACAAGCATTTTTCATCCATCTTCATGGCAGAAGGTTCTATAAAATCCCAAAGAAAACAGCTAAGTAAGGTGTGAACTCAAGAAAAGATCTTGCAACAAACTCTATTGCAAAGGACGATAAGTACTTGACAAACTAATGGGACTGAAGGCAGACGCTTCGCCAGGACCTGAGAATCCACATCCAATTGTTTTAAAAGCAAATGCAGAGAAAGTGGAGGCATTGGTCGAAATATTCCAGGACTGACTGGATTCTGGAAAGCTTCTAGCTATTTGTTAAACTATTTATGTGGCCTGTTAGGACAGCACAGTGGCTCAGTGGTTAGCACTGCAGTCTCACAGTGCCAGGGACCCAGGAGCGATTCCAGCCTCGGGCGAGTGTCTGTGTGGAGTTTGCATATTCTCCCCGTGCCTGTGTGGGTTTCCTCCGGGTGCTCCGGTTTCCTCCCACAGTCCAAAGATGAGCAGAGTAGGTGGATCAGCCATGCTAAATTGCCCATAGTGTTCAGGGGTGTGTGGGTTATAGGGGGATGGCATTGGGGTTGGATCTGGGTGGGATGGTCCAAGGGGCGGTGTGGACTAGTTAGGCCGAAGGGCCTGTTTCCACACTGTAGGGAATCAAATCTAATCTGCAATCTGTTTATCCAAGATGGGTGGGAGACAGAAAGCAGGAAACCGTAGGCCAGTTTATGTCACATCTGTCACTGGGAAAATGTTAAGAGTTTACTATTAAGGAAGAAGCAGTGCATTTAGAAAACCTGAACACAAACATAAACACTCAGTACGATTTTATGAAAGGAAAATCACATTTGACATGTTTACAATGGCTGTTTGGGATAAAACAAGCAGAACTGATGAATAGGAACTGATAGCATATTTTGGGATGTTCAGAAAGCATTCAGTAAGGTGCCAGATAAATGTACCAACATAGGACCGCACACTATTGAGAGTAATGTCTTTGTACAGACTGAGGATTGGTTAAAACACTGAAGATGGAATCAAGATAAAAAGATCTTTTTCACTTTGGAAAAACATAACAATTGGAGTGCCACAAGAGTCCTATGGCCTCAACTATGTACTATCTAAATATTTTATTCACTTCTGGGGCATGTGTGCCGCAGGCTGGGTACTGCCTGTCCTTAGCTGCCCATGAGAAAATGGTGCTGAGCTACCTTCTTGAACCACTGCAGTCTATGTGCTATAGGTGGACCCACAATGGCATTAGGCAGGAAATTACAGCGTTTTGATCCAACAATAGTGAAGGAACTGCAATGGATTTCCGAGTCAGGATAGTGAGTGGCTTGGAGGGGAACTTGCAGATGGTGGTGTTCCCATTATCTGCTACCCCTGTCCTTCTAGATGCAGGGTTTATAAGTCTGGAAGGTGCTGTATAATGATCTTTGCCGAATCACTGCAGTACATTTTGTAAGACTGCTGCTACTGAGCATTAGTGAAGTGACTGAATGTTTGTGATTTTGCCAATTAAGTCGGCTGCTTGTCCTGTGTTCATGAATGTTGCTGCTTGTTAAAGGGTGAAGCTTCTTGAGTCCTGTTGGAACTGCAAGTGGGAAGTCTTCCCTCACACTCTTTATGTGTGTCACCTACATGGTGGTCAGGCTTGGGGGAGTCAGGAGGATAGAAAATTATTCAGAAACAAACCAAGATGCTCACTGCTTTCGGTCTGATAAATAAATGATAATGAATTTCTCTGCTTCAATCAGATAGGATTTGTCAAAAATCCAAGGGACAAAATGAGTAAAAAGCCACTGAACTTTCAATATAGGCATCATGTATGAAATATTTGTGATGTGCATCATTCATCAAGCACACAATTTTGAATTTAAGTAACCCAATAATCTACACACAAGGGCAAGACACTGGACGTGATCTATTTGGATTTCAGTAAGGTGATCGACAAGTCACTTCATGGGAGGCTGGTTACCAAGGTTAGATCACATGGAATACAGGGAGAATTAGCTATGTGGATACAGAACTGGCTCAAAGACAGAAGACAGAGAGTGGTGGTGGAGGGCTGCTTTTTAGATTGGAGGCCTGTGCCAAAGGTGTGCCACAAAGATCCACTGCTTTTCATCATTAACAAACGATTTTGATGTGGACATAGGAGGCATAGTTAGTAAGTTTGTGGATGACACCAAAATTGGAGTAGTAGTGGACAGCAAAAGTGGCCACAGAGTACAACAGAATCTTGATCAGACGGGCCAATGGGCCAAGGATAGGAAGAAGGAGTTTAACTTAGATAAACATGAGGTGCTGCATTTGGAAAGGCAAAATAAGACATAGAAGTAGGCCATTCAGCCCATCAAGCCCACTCCGCCATTTTATCATGGCTGATAGGCATTTCAACTCCACTTACCCGCACTCTCCCCGTAGCTCTTAATTCCTTGCGAGATCAAGAATTTATCTATCTAGGCACAAATTAGGCAGGGCTAATACACTTAACTTTAAGGTCCTGGGTGTCTTGTTGAACAAACAGACCTTGAAGTGCGGGTTCATTGTTTCTTGAAAGTGGAGTCGCAGGTAGATGGGATAGTGAAGCAGGCTTTTGGTATGCCTGCCTCTATTGGTCAGTGCAGTGAATACAGGAGTTGAGAGGTCATGCTGCAGCTCTACAGGATATTGTATATGCCACTATTGAAATACCGCACACAATTCTGGTCTCCCTGCTATAGGAAGGATGTTGTCAGAAAAGATTTACAAGAATGTTGCCAGGGTTGGAGGGTTTGGGCTGTAAGCAGAGGCTGCACAGGTTGGGACTATTTTCCCTGGTGTGTCGGGGCCTGAGGGAAGATCTGATAGAAGTTTATTAAATCATGAGGGGCACGGATAAGGTAAATAGACAAGATTGTTTCTCTGGGGTGGGCAAAAGTAAAGGGCATAAGTTTAAGGTGAGATAGGGAAGATACAAAAAGATCCAAAGGGGCAACTTTTTCACGCAGAGGGTGATGTGTGTATGGAATGAACTGCCAGAGGAAGTGGTGGAGGCTATTCAGCATCTAGATAGGTACATGAATGGGAAGGATTTAGAAAGATATGGACAGGAAAGATGCGCAAGTATTGGAAAAGGTGCAGAGGAGATTGACCATGATGTTGCCTGGAATGGAGGGAAGGTCTTGCAAGGAAAAGTTGACAGCACTCGGGCTTTTCTCTTTAGAACGACGAAGGATGAGAGATGACTTGGTAGAGGTGTACAAAATGATTAGAGGTGCGAATAGAGTGGACGGCCAGGGACTTTTTCCTACGGTGGAGGTCACTGTTATGAGGGGGCAAAGTTTTAAAGTGAGTGGAGGTAGATATAGGGGAGACGTCAGAGGTAGGTTCTTTACTCAAGAGTGGTCAGGGCATGGAATGCATTGCTGGAGAGGATAGGGGAGTCGACCTCATTAGGGGCATTTAAGTGGTTCTTAGATGGGCATATGGATGATAGTATTAAGTAGGGGGTGGAGGTTTGATAGACCTTAGGATTAGGGTAAAAGTTTGGCACAACATTGTGGGCCGAAGGGCCTGTACTATGCTGTGCTGTTCCATGTTACAAATTCTGGCAAATGGGACTAGATTTATAAAGTTTATCTAATCGGCATGGACGAGTTGAACCAAAGGGTCTGTTTCCACACTGTTTATCTCTATGATTCTATGACGAAATCCATAAAATACTTCCAATTTTTCTGGGTGATATTTTTGAGAAGGTTCACTTTGGTTTTTGCTGATACTTCACTAGTGCAGTTCAAACCTGACTCCACTGCCTTGCACCCTCTCAAACCTTAGATCTGCCTCGACTTCATCCAATTTTGTCTCAAAGAGTGCTCCATCAATCATATCATGTGGCAAAATAATACTGCTCCAAATCACCTGTTACTTTTAGCAGCCCTGCCATCTGAATGTTATGGAGTTAATGAATGTTACATTGTCAATCACAACAGCAGATAATACTCACCTTCCGGGTCAGTGGTTGAATGTTGTTGGGTCTGATAAGCCTCCGCTTTTTACAGGTTAACAATGGACGAACTCGAGCTGCAATGCAGGTGCTGTCAGGTGGGACAGTCAGCATATTCAACCTCTGCTTTTTATTCAGTAGCTCTTCAGCATCCGAGCTATCGGTGGAACTGTTGTCTGGGAGTAAACTGTGAACACTTCGGAGGAACAAAACGTGCATTAACAAAAGGCAGAGTCTGCACAAAGTCAGTTACAAAAAAGCCTTCCATTCCATGTACAGACAGAAACCTGATCAGAAATAACATTTTCACAACTGAAAGGCACAAAACATTTCTGCCTCAGCAACACATGTTGATTAAGAGCTCAACTGATGTCCTTCACACACTTGTCTGATGTGGGCAAGTGTTTCTGTAGAAAAAGCTTTGAAACATTAGCTATCTAGCCCTTTCTTGAAGAAGTCACAGATACCAGCAGACAACAAATACTACTAAACTGGTTTGAAATCCATCAGTTAAACATATTAATTACCCTCTCAATATTTGAAATCTGGAATTTTGTCAGCTCTCCACTTCAATTTCTTGAACAAAAAAAGCATCATTTAATGTTGTAACAAAGATCTGTAGCCCAGGTTGTGGTTAGAATTGTTGGTTGGTTTGCGCAAGCATTTGATCGCCCTTCTCTTCAGTACTGTCTGCCCACCATGACAGAACGGACTATATAAACTCAGAGTGGGACAGCGCTTCAAAGGAGGTTAGACAGCATTGAAGATGTCATCAAGAAGGGAGACGAAACATGTGCACGAAAACCAGTCAGCTCAGCGGACCAGTCAACAACCCCAAAAGGTATAATTATCAATTTTTAACTTCAGAGTAAACTGTCAAGAGAATCATCATTTTACAGAAAAACAGCTAATGATTTGTTAAAAAAAATTGTATAAAAAGATACAGAATACAGTATTATTCTTTTTGTGATTTACTTCGAATGAAAGAAACACAAGGTAAAAGATAGCAGATCATGACAATCCAAAATTTTAAATCTTGTTTTCTGTCAATGGATTGATGAATATGGTTACACAGAAAGAAACAAACAATTCGGATATCAGTCAGTACCTTCAGTCTGGTAACTTAAACAGTACATCAGAATGAAGAAAGATCTGCATCATGGACTGGACTGAAATCACACCTGTAATTCCAGCACTGTTACTGCCCTTGTGGTAGTTTACCAAAATTTGCTGGACTCTGGGGCAGTTGCAGCAGATTGGAAAACAATAAAAGTGATGCCACGGTTTAAAAACGGAGGGAGACAAGAGGTAGGTCACTATAAGTCCTAGCTTAACTTCTGTAGTGGGGCAAGTGCTTGCATCTATCACCAAGGAAGAAATAGTCCCATTGGACAGACACAGCATGAGTTCAGGGGACAAAGGGGAACCGGTGAATGAGATACATTTGGATTTCCAGAAAGCATTTGATAAGGTGCTGCACAAAAGGCTGCTGCGTAAGATAAAGGTGAACAGTGTTACAGCTAATGTGTTACTATCCACAGAGGACTGGTTAACTAACAGAAAGTAAATAGTGGGGATAAATAGTTATTTTTGTGGTTGGAGAACAGTGGCTAGTGGTGTGCCTGAGAGATCAGTCTTGGCACTACAATTGACATACAATAGATTATTTGGAACTGGGGATCAAGTGTAGTGTGTGAAAGTTTGCAGATGACACGAAGATGAGCGGTACAGCAAAACGTGCAGAGGACACAAAGTCTGCACAGGGATATAGATAAAAAGTGAGTGGGCAAGGGCTGGCAAACGGAACACAACGTTGTTAAATGCGAGGTCATCCATTTTGGTAGCTATAACAGCAACACAGACCATCATTTAAATGGCAAAAAATTGTAGCATGCTGCTATGCAAGGTGACCTAGGTATTCTTGCACATGAATCACAAGAAGTTGGTTTGCATGTGCAGCAAGCAGTTAAGAAGGCAAATCAAATATTGCCCTTCATTGCTAGAGGAATGGAGTTTAAAAATAGGGAGGTTATGCTGCAGCTGTATCGGGTGCTGGTGAGGTCACACCTGGAGTAGAGTGTACAGTCTTGGTCTCCTTATTTGACAAAGTACGCACTGACCCTGGAGGGGCTGCAAAGGAGGGTCACCAGGTTGATTCTGGGGGTGAGAGGGATAGCTTATGAGGAAACATTAAGTAGACTGGGCCTATGCTTGCTGGAATTTAGAAGAATGAGGGGGAGTCCGATAGAAACACAAAATTATAAAAGGGAATAGATAAGATAGGACCTGGGAGGTTGTTTCCACTGGTTAGAGCAATGGGGAATATACTCAAAATTAGGGGCAGCAGAATTAGGACTGAGTTGAGAAGGAACTTCTTCACCCAAAGGATTGTAAATCTGTGGAACTCCTTGCCCAGTGAAGCAGTTCAGGCTACCTCAGTCAACGTTTTTAAGGCAAAGTTGGATTTTTGAACACTAAAGGAATTAAAGATTATAGTGAGTGGGCCTGTAAACAGAGCAGAGTCTACAAAAGGATCAGCCATGATCTTATTGAATGGCAGAACAGGCTGGATGGGTCAGATGGCCTACACTTGCTCCTATTTCTTATGTTCTTCTTGTGAACTCGAAGTAGCATAGCTACAGAATTCACTTTAGCATTAACATGAGACAACAAATAAAAGTATGCAGCACATTGGAACTTGTGCAAATTTGGGTTGCATGTTCAGCCAACTTGGCAAGATGTGCTACAACATCCGGAATATATTGCAGAACAGCATACAGAGTTCAATAGACGCAACACACTTCCTCTGACCTATATGCAGGGGACCTGTGGTCCAGAAGCAGGTGAGCCAGCTGTGGATTACATTAATTAGTAATTCTAGATGGAATTCCCATTTATTACTGATTGAAGTACATGGATCATTAGTCTTTGGCAAAAAAGTTGATAAAGGCATAATTTTTAAAAAAGTGTGTTCACTCACTCAATTACCTGCATTTAAAAATACAGGTGTCTGGGTTGCCAATTTTTTTTTCCTCATTCATTCAGTGGATATCGATTTTGTTGGTTGGATTAGCATTAATTACCTACCACTGATTAAATTCAGAAAGTGGTGAAGTGTTGTCTGCAAGAATCCACCCAGCCAACCTTCGCATCATTCCCAAACTTATCACCCTCTCACATTCTCATCCACTTTTATGATTATCACAAACAATAAAGGGACCCAGCACTGACCTCTGTGCTACATCACTGCATACTAAATTGAGAGACACAAAACTGTCTTCTACAACCAGCCTCTATCTTCTACCACCAAGGCAATTTTGGACCCATTTTACCAAGTTGCCTTGCATAACACGAGCTTTTCCCACAAGAGACCCTGTCAAAGGCCTTGGTGAAATCCATGTAAACCATATCACAATTTCATTCTCAGCCAAACATTTCATCACCACCTCAAAAAATTCCACCAGATTTGTCAGGCATGACCTCTCTCAAAGAAAGACAGGCTGACCCTCCCTGATCAAACCTTTCCTCTGTAGATGGAGGTAATGTTTTTTTCCTTCACTATTTCCTCCAATTGTTTCATTGCCACTGATATTAGACTTACTAGTCTACAGTTCTCTGGAAAGTTAGCTGTCTTTCAGTTCTCTGGTACCTCCGCTTGGCCAGAGGTTCTTTAAAAATTTGGGCCAGGGCCTCTACTATTTCCTCGTTCACCTCCCACAACAAACTGGGATACAACTTATTCAGACCCAGGGATTTGTCTACTTTTAGATATACCAAGCCTCAAATGTCTCCTTCCTTCTGACATCAACCTGATCAAGAACTTCACAATCCATGTTCTCGAATTCTGTACTTGTAAAACTTGGTTCAGTAAATCTGCTCTACCATTTAATCATGTCTGATACGTTTCGCAATCCCATTCCCCAGCCTTCACCATGTAACACTATCTCCTCATTAATCAAGAGCTTTTCAATCTGATGATAGGAGGTGCCAATGTTGGACTGGGGTGGACAAGGTCAGAAATCACATGGCACTAGGCTATAATCCAACAAGTTTATTTGAAAGCACAAGCTTTCAGAGTCTGAGATAATGGGAACTGCAGATGCTGGAGATTCCAAGATAATAAAATGTGAGGCTGGATGAACACAGCAGGCCAAGCAGCATCTCAGGAGCACAAAAGCTGACGTTTCGGGCCTAGACCCTTCATCAGAGAGGGGGATGGGGGGAGGGAACTGGAATAAATAGGGAGAGAGGGGGAGGCGGACCGAAGATGGAGAGCAAAGAAGATAGGTGGAGAGGGTGTAGGTGGGGAGGTAGGGAGGGGATAGGTCAGTCCAGGGAAGACGGACAGGTCAAGGAGGTGGGATGAGGTTAGTAGGTAGCTGGGGGTGCGGCTGGGGGTGGGAGGAAGGGATGGGTGAGAGGAAGAACCGGTTAGGGAGGCAGAGACAGGTTGGACTGGTTTTGGGATGCAGTGGGTGGGGGGGAAGAGCTGGGCTGGTTGTGTGGTGCAGTGGGGGGAGGGGATGAACTGGGCTGGTTTAGGGATGCAGTGGGGGAAGGGGAGATTTTGAAACTGGTGAAGTCCACATTGATACCATATGGCTGCAGGGTTCCCAGGCGGAATATGAGTTGCTGTTCCTGCAACCTTCGGGTGGCATCATTGTGGCAGTGCAGGAGGCCCATGATGGACATGTCATCAAGAGAATGGGAGGGGGAGTGGAAATGGTTTGCGACTGGGAGGTGCAGATGTTTGTTGCGAACTGAGCGGAGGTGTTCTGCAAAGCGGTCCCCAAGCCTCCGCTTGGTTTCCCCAATGTAGAGAAAGCCGCACCGGGTACAGTGGATGCAGTATACCACATTGGCAGATGTGCAGGTGAACCTCTGCTTAATGTGGAATGTCATCTTGGGGCCTGGGATGGGGGTGAGGGAGGAGGTGTGGGGACAAGTGTAGCATTTCCTGCGGTTGCAGGGGAAGGTGCCGGGTGTGGTGGGGTTGGAGGGCAGTGTGGAGCGAACAAGGGAGTCACGGAGAGAGTGGTCTCTCCGGAAAGCAGACAGGGGTGGGGATGGAAAAATGTCTTGGGTGGTGGGGTCGGATTGTAAATGGCGGAAGTGTCGGAGGATAATGCGTTGTATCCGGAGGTTGGTAGGGTGGTGTGTGAGAACGAGGGGGATCCTCTTGGGGCGGTTGTGGCGGGGGCGGGGTGTGAGGGATGTGTCGCGGGAAATGCGGGAGACGCGGTCAAGGGCGTTCTCAATCACCGTGGGGGGGAAGTTGCGGTCCTTAAAGAACTTGGACATCTGGGATGTGCGGGAGTGGAATGTCTTATCGTGGGAGCAGATGCGGCGGAGGCGGAGGAATTGGGAATAGGGGATGGAGTTTTTGCAGGAGGGTGGGTGGGAGGAGGTGTATTCTAGGTAGCTGTGGGAGTCGGTGGGCTTGAAATGGACATCAGTTACAAGCTGGTTGCCTGAGATGGAGACTGAGAGGTCCAGGAAGGTGAGGGATGTGCTGGAGATGGCCCAGGTGAACTGAAGGTTGGGGTGGAAGGTGTTGGTGAAGTGGATGAACTGTTCGAGCTCCTCTGGGGAGCAAGAGGCGGCGCCGATACAGTCATCAATGTACCGGAGGAAGAGGTGGGGTTTGGGGCCTGTGTAGGTGCGGAAGATGGACTGTTCCACGTAACCTACAAAGAGGCAGGCATAGCTGGGGCCCATGCGGGTGCCCATGGCCACCCCCTTAGTCTGTAGGAAGTGGGAGGAGTCAAAAGAGAAGTTGTTGAGTGTGAGGACGAGTTCCGCTAGGCGGATGAGAGTGTCGGTGGAGGGGGCCTGGTCGGGCCTGCGGGACAGGAAGAAGCGGAGGGCCTTGAGGCCATCTCCATGCGGAATGCAGGTGTACAGGGACTGGACGTCCATGGTGAATATGAGGTGTTGGGGGCCAGGGAATTGGAAGTCCTGGAGGAGGTGGAGGGCGTGGGTGGTGTCACGGACATAGGTGGGGAGTTCCTGGACCAAAGGGGAGAAAATGGAGTCCAGATAGGTGGAGATGAGTTCGGTGGGGCAGGAGCAGGCTGAGACGATGGGTCGACCAGGGCAGGCAGGTTTGTGGATTTTGGGAAGGAGATAGAAACGGGCCGTGCGGGGTTGGGGAACAATGAGGTTGGAGGCTGTGGGTGGGAGGTCCCCTGAGGTGATGAGGTCATGAATGGTGTTGGAGATGATGGTTTGGTGCTCGGGTGTGGGGTCATGATCGAGGAGGCGGTAGGAGGTGGTGTCGGAGAGTTGGCGTCTGGCCTCGGCGATGTAGAGGTCAGTGCTCCATACTACCACTGCGCCACCCTTGTCTGCGGGTTTGATGGTGAGGTTGGGGTTGGAGCGGAGGGAGCGGAGGGCTGCCCGTTCTGCGGGGGAGAGGTTGGAGTGGGTGAGAGGGGTGGAGAGGTTGAGGCGGTTAATGTCTCGACGGCAGTTGGAGATGAAGAGGTCGAGGGAGGGTAGGAGGCCTGGGGGTGGTGTCCAGGAGGAGGACTTGTGTTGGAAGCGGGTGAAGGGGTCAGTGGAAGGAGGGTTGGGTTCCCGGTTGAAGAAGTAGGCATGGAGGCGAAGACGGCGGAAAAACTGCTCTATGTCCGACCGTGACTGGTATTCGTTGATGTGTGGTTGTAGGGGGACAAAGGTGAGCCCCTTGCTCAGGACTAACCGTTCGTCCTCAGTCAGTGGGAGGTCTGGGGGGATGGTGAAGATTCGGCAGGGCTCAGGGTGGCTGTCTCCTCTGGGGTTGCAGGCTGTGGAGGTTGTGGGCGGAGCGATGATGTCGTCGGCCGTGGGCGGGGTTCCGTCGGCCGTGGGCGGGGTTCCGTCGGCGTCGGCCGTGGGCGGGGTTCCGTCGGCGTCGGCCGTGGGCGGGGTTCCGTCGGCGTCGGCCGTGGGCGGGGTTCCGTCGGCGGTGGGAGGATCGGGGTGGGCGGCAGCAGCTGAGGTGAGGGTGGTTTGTGGGCTGTAGTACCTGGACGTGGAGGTGGTGACTGCAGCAGCGGTTCCGGAAGTTCTGTGGCCGGCGGAGGCCGATGTGACGTCATCGGTGGGGTCTCCGGCCGTGTCCTCATGGTCAATGGCGGCGGGTGCATGGTGGGGGAGGGGCAGGGACAGAGTCGGGATTTGGGAGGCGCAGGAATCCTCTTGTGGGTGGCAGGGGCCTGTGAGTTGGTTGTACTTACGATTTTTGGTGTCCAGTAAAGCTGAGTGGAACTGGGTGTTCAGTCTGTGGATCCTGCGGAGGATAAAAAACAGCAGGGGTCCCTTGCAGGTCTGGGAGAGGGAGGCTCTGAGCTGGGGCAGGCTGGATTGCAGTGCCTGGAGGTGCCGGCGCATGGCTGCAAGTGTCTGTTTCAGGACTCGCAGGGAGAACCGCTTCTGAAGGGTCTGAATATTCTGGGTGTAGAGGTGGTCACGGTTGGGGCCAAATTGGGAAGGCTGAAATGTGGACTGTAGTCCCTTGGGGATGATCTGGTTCCGTAGGCAGGTGCTGAGAAAGGTGATGTGGCTGTGGTACCTGGTTTGCTTCAGGACATGGTCGAGCAGTTTCAAGGCCGAAGAGATTACAAGAGAGTTGCAATGGGAGAGAGATTCCCTGAGGTTGGTCCGGAGGGAGGAGGGTAACTTCTTCAGGTTAGGCATCCCTGGCAGAGGCTTCGCAGTGAGGTTAAAATAGTATCAGAGATAATGGGAACTGCAGATGCTGGAGATTCCAAGATAATAAAATGTGAGGCTGGATGAACACAGCAGGCCAAGCAGCATCTCAAGCTTTCAGAGTCTGACTGCTTCTTCAGGTGTTAGTGAAAGAGGTAGTATCAGACGCAGAATTTATAAGTAAAAGATCAAAGGGTCACACCACTAATGAGGATACATTAAACAAAGATGCTGTTCAATCTTTAACCAGTCAGGAGTTTTTAATTCATTGTATGATGTAAATCCCTAAGTTCCTTTCAAGTCACTGTCCTCAGAGAACTAAAGGTTTTATTAGTTGAAGAAGAGGTGACAATGGTAGTGAAACTACTGGAGGAAATAGTGATGGGAAAGAAGTGCCTCCATCTACGGACGAAAGGTTTGATCAGGGAAAGTCAGCAGGTCTTTGTTTGAGGGAGGTCATGGCCAACAAATCTGTTGGAATTTTTTGAGGTAGTGATCAATGAATGTTAGGTGTGAGGCCTTGTCTAGAATCTGTTTGCGCTTTGGTTTGGTGTCAGACTGGTTTTATTTCTAAAGAAAGAAGTTATAAAATGCCACATTGACTGACTATCTATAAATAATGTGCTTTTTGAACAAAATAAAGCATATGTGCAAATACAAATTCAGCCCATAAATTTGGGAGTGAGAGAGCCTGCATGTGAGAGAGGTGAAGATGTTGTGGTTAAGGATGAAGCAGAAGAGTAGTAGGATGGCATCTGGGAATAGGCAGCTGGTGGTACTGAATACTGACGCTGTTGCAGCGATGCTGTCGTCATGGGAGATGCTGGTGTAGAGTGCCAAAACATCCATTGCGATGAGGAATGTTCCTGGTTCAGCTGAGTGCTGAACTTCTGTGAGAAATAGGTTGTGTCGCAACAGAAGCTGGTGGGTCACCTATATAATAGGTTTCAAGATGGCCTCAAAATAGTCAGAGGTTCTCAGATAAGATGCCATTGGCTGATAAAATAGGGCGTCCACGTGTGTTCGCTTTGCATATCATTGGAAGGCGGAAGAAGTTACCCCCACGGGAAGTACATGGGATGAAAGTAACTTGAGTACTGTGAAGGACTTGGTCAAAAGTCCTGACCAGTCAGTTCAGTTGACAGGTATGTTCTTTGGTTGATCAGCAGGTAGTTGTCTGTAGTCTTCCAGATTATTCAGCTGTCGTGGTTATTCAACTTCCCTGCAATAATCCGTTGTATTCCGTATGATGATGGTTCCTCCTTTGCTAGTTTGATGACAATGCTGTGATTGGTCAAGAGCATGGATGGCAATATGTTATGCCTAAGTGACGTTTTGCACTACCATGTGAGTGTGGTTGATGAATCTGGCATCCACACACTCTGATCGCTTGAGCATTCCTGTCAAGCCCCGGGGCAGTGGCCCTCAGAAGGGTCCAATTCGACGACTTCTTTGCCCACTCCCCCGTGGATCTCTCTGTCGACCGATCCGGTTTGTTGGTTGGCTCATTGGGCTCGCTGCTGACATCTTGGAAGAATTTCCAGAGTCCCATTTTTCTGATGAATTCCTGTGTCTGCCCTGAAACCAACGGGGTCCATTTTGGTGGTGGCGCAGAAATTGAGTCCTCAGCTATGAACTTCATTCCCGTCCATTTGAAGGATGTGGTCAGACAAGCTTAGAATAAATTTCCCATGGTGGTGCCGCTTTCAACTATGGTACCAGGGGAAGATTTGGTTATTGCTGGTCACGATACAAAGTTTCTCCAGCTTCTTGCTTTCAGCGTGCATGTAGGTGGTGTAGTTCCATGCCTCATCTGTCTGGCAGTGTCTTGTAACTATACTGCTGTAGCACGTTTGGGAGCTGAGAGTATGGATTCTACCTTGATTTCAAGGTTACGGTGCTTTCTGTAGAGTTGTTGTAAGAGATGATTCAGGAATTTGCGAGAGGTGCAAAGGCAAAAGCTCTCAACGTAATCAGGGTTGTAGTTCGACTCGAGTGGGTTTGAGACAACCGCTCCTCGCATGACAAGTCCTTCATCCCTGGGATCATTGCGAACCTCCTTTGGATCCCCTCCAACACGAGCACATCCTTCCTTTGAGACGGCATCCTAAGCTGTTCACAGTATTCCAAATGTGGTCTGACTTTACAAATCCTCAGCAGCAGTTCCCTCCTTGTGTTCTCTCCCTCTCAAAATGAGTGCTGACATTGCATTTTTCTTCCTGTTTGCGAATTCAATCTGCACATTAACCTTAAGAGAATCTTGAACCAGGATCCCTCAAGTTCCTGTGCTTCAAATTTCCAAAGGCTTTCCCTGTTTAGAAATTAGTCTACACCTCTATTCTTCCAACCAGAGAACATAACCTTTTCCTTTCCCACAGGATATTGCACCTGCCACTTGTTTGCGCACTCTCCTAGCTTGGTCAAATCCTCCTGCACCATCCTAACTTCCTCAACACTACTCGCCCCTCCACTCATCCTGTGTCAACTGCAGGCTTAGCAACAATGCCCTCAGTTCCTTCCTCCAGATCGTTAACGTATAATGCAAATCACTGTGGGTTGGATAGACCCCTGCAGAACTTGAGTCCGGCTGCCATTCTGTGAAGGAATTGTTCATGCACACTTTCTATCTTCTGCCAGTCGGCCAATCCTCCATCCATGCAGTACTTTGTCCGTAGCACCAGGAGCTCTTGTTTTATTTAGCAGCCCCTTGTCAAAGGCCTTCTGGAAACCCAAATAGGCCGTGCCCATTGGATCTCCTTTGCCTAACTTGCTCATTACATCTTTAAAGAATTCCAACAGAATTATAAAGCATGACCTCCCCTTGATGAAGCTGTACTGACTCAGCTCTATTTTACAACTACCTTTCAAGAATTCCGCAATCTCATCCTTAACAATGGACTCAAACTTGCCATCGAACAACATTACGTTAACTAGCCTATAATTTCCTGTCTTCCTCTCTTCTTAAACAGAGGTGCTACATTCGCCATTTACTGCCTCTGGGACCCTCCCCAACTCCAGTGAAAGAACACCTCCACAATCTCCTAAGGTATCTCACAGAAACAGACAAAGACAGGAGCAGAAGCTGGCCATTCAGCCCTTTCAGCCTGCTCCTCCATTCTTCACAATCATGGCTGATCATCCAACTCAATAGCCTAACCCTACGTTCACCCCATAATCTTGGATCCCATTGGCCCCAAGTGCTATATCTAGTCGCCTCTTCAACATTTTCAATGTTATGGCATCAACTACTTCTGGCGGTAATTAATGCCATAGGCTCACCACTCTGGGTGAAAAAATGTCTCATCTCCATCCTAAATAGTCTACCCTGAATCCTCATCCCCTGGTTCTGGTCACAGCCACCATCCGGAACATCCTCCCTGCATTTACCCTGTCTAGTCCTGTTATAATTTTATAAGTCAGCCTGAGATTTGGGGTTCATGTTCACAGTTCCCGGAAAGCTGCCACCCAGGTGGATAGAGTTGTTAAGAAGGCATATGGTGTGTTAGGTTTCATTAATAGAGGGATCGTGTTCAAGACCCGTGAAGTTATGCTCCAGCTAGATAAAAGCCTGTTTCAGCCACAACTGGAGTACTGTGTCCAGTTCTGGTGGACTCATTACAGGAAAGATGTAGAAGCACTGGAAAAGGTGCAGAGGAGATTTACCATGATGTTGCCTGGAATGGAGGGAGAAGATCTTTTGAGGAAAAGTTGAGAGTGCTAGGTCTTTTAGGGCTTCTCTTTTTAGAACAATGAAGGATGAGAGGTGACTTGGTAGAGATGTACAAAATGATCAGAGGTATAAATAAAGCAGACAACCAGGGAGACTTTTTCCGAGGGTGGAGGTAGCGATTACAAGGGGGTATAGTTTTGAAGTGAGTGGAGATACACGTAGGGGAGACGTCACAGGTAGGTGCTGTACTCAGAGAGTGGTCGGGGTGTGGAATGCATTGCCGGAGAGGGTAGTGGAGTCGGCCTCATTAGGAGCATTTAAGCGCCTACTAGATAAGCATATGGACGTAGTATAAAGTAGGGGTGGAGGTTAGACAGGCCTTAGGACTAGGGTAACAGTTCGGCACAACATCGTGGGCCAAAGCGCCTGTACTGTGCTGTACTGTTCTATGTTCTACGAGATCCCCCCTCATTCACCTATACCCCAGCAAAGACAATCCCAAACTCGTCAATCTCTCCTCACATAATCAGACCTGCCATCCCTAGAATCAGCCTGGTAAATGTTTGCTGCACTCCCTCGAGAACAAGAGCATCCTTCCTCAGAAAAGAAAACCAAAACAGCACACAGTATTCCAGGTATGGTCTCACCCTGCTGTGTTCATCCAGCTCTATACCTTGTTATTTATGGTCTCACCAAGGCCCTGTACAACTGCATCAACACATCTCTGCTCCTACACTCGAAACCTCTTGGAATGAAGGCCATACCATCTGCCTTCTTTACCGCCTGCTGCACCTGCATGCTTACCTTCAGTGACTGATGCATAAGGATGCCCAGGTGCTGCTGCACACACCCCTCTCCAAATTTACAGCCATTCAGGTAGTAATCTGCCTTGTTTCTGCTTCCAAAGTGAACCCTGGAAGGTAGTCCATTCTTCTTCTCCAGAATAAGGCAGATGCAAAGTACCTTTTTAATACTCTTCTCATGATCTCTGGCATCATCATCATGTTGACGGGCTCTACTCTTATTCTGGTTATTTTATTCCACTTGATACTTGTAGGATATCTTGGGATTCTCCATCATCTTGCCTGCCAGTCTTTTCTCATACCTCCTTCTGAGCCCCCAAATTGGTTTCCCAAGGCTCTCCCTGTACTTCCTATACTCCTCTAAGGTGTCACTTGTTTCACTCCAATGTACCTGTTATTTTATAAGAGTCTCATTTTATACAGTCCTGAATATTCCTTACATATGCAAGGCTCTCTACATTCCCTTTGGGAAGCAATGTACTGGGGCTGTACCCACTGAGTACCCTTTTGAACATCTCCCACTGTTCTGCTGTAGATTTACCCTCAAGAAGCTGATTCCAGTCTTCTTCAAGCAGATCCTGACATTTTATTAAAATGTGTCTTACCCCAATCCATATCTTTCTTGCCACCTTTCTATTGCTGCTTCAGATTTGGCAAGCTCTCTCATCCTACAATCAAATTTAGAATAAATAATTCATTCACATTAAGCCTAACCATTCCTTTACGATCATACCACTATTTTGTTTAACGTGACAAGTTCAAGATCTACATCGTTTATAGTGCAATGGCATCCTGGAACCCAAGTTCCAATATTAAACAATATCTTACCTGTTGACCACTCCATTGACAGGCTTAAGGTTACTGCAGGGCTTTGTTGGTACAGATTCAGTTGATGTGGAACAAGATGTCACACTTTCTAGCAGGTCAATAGGGGGAATAACCTGGAAGTTAAACATAAAAGAAGTGGTGTAGCAGAGACTAACCATGCTTTTGATAATTCAACATGTTCATTCCGTTGTTGTACAACAAAATACCATCTTCTGCACAAGCAACTTTTTCTCCCAAAGATTCTTCTTTGCAGCATCACAACACCATTCCAGGATATGGCCTAGCCACGTATTGATGAATCTCAGTATTCCAGCATCCAGACTGCGGATCGGTGCATTTTCTTAGATTTTTAAAGTAATGCTCACTACATTACCTAGACATTGCCAGAAAAATTCCAAAGTTACTTCCAGACTTAATCTCGATGTTTATTTCACAGTACAGTTTTAGAAAACTCATTATTTTGACTAGTGAGTTTTAGTAATGTTCCCCATACCTGATTTCTCAAAAGTTCGAACATGATAGCAATGGTCAGATGCAGTTACGATCTTGTGCAACTAAATGCAAGGGATTTATTATAAACTTTTAGAACATGTGCTGTCAACTGTTCCATTTTTGAGGGTAAGTCAGGTCAAGAAAGTTAGAGATTTTTTCAACTACCTTTTCTGCTTGTTGCAGAAAGCATCAGCCTAAAAAACGAGCACCAAGTATTTCCAGTCTACCCAGAGTGCGAATAAACTGTCTCTTCAACCAGGTGCTGGAGCCATGCCTTCTGAAGATATGAGGAAGGCAAGATAATGATAGGAGGCAGTCCACAATATAAGTAAAAAATCTAAATGCATAATTAGTCTACCTTGCTCACCCACAGGAAAACAGTAACAACTGTGCAGATATTCGTAAGCTTTTAGTATCAACTACTGACAGACAATAATTTGAGAAACTCCTGTTTTGTTAACATCATCTGTTTATCAGTTAAAGGTCTGCATCGAAATATGGAAACAGTTGATCTATCCAATATACTAGTGTAAATTCATTGTCAATGTTGCAAGATATTACATATAGCAGCAATTTAAAAAGGTTGAGCATGAACAAGGGGACGAAAGAAAATCATCACCTGTGGAAATTTATTAAAATGAAGTTGAAAGAAGGATATAGTTAATGTCAAAATTTATATAGATGGACACAATAGAAGTCAAAAAAATAAACAAAAACAAGAACAAGAGACTGCTGTTAAAAAGTTCAAAAAGAGAAAGTTTGGCAAATGGACTTGAAGAACGGAACAATAACAAAACCATCTTCAGGTGTGGAAGTGTATTGATTACATCAGAAGATAGAAATAATAAGCAGGGATTAAAGCATCAGTGCTGAGGAACAGGGTATGGTGTTTGCCCCAAAGTTGAGTTCTATACATGAATACAGAGTACAGCAATAAATTACTTGAGTGGCAGGCACAAATTGAAATTGCAGATCATCATAGAGTAGCTATTACTGAGACATAGATGCAAGACAACTAAAGCTAGGAACTAAACATACCAGGTTATAAGATTTCAAGGATGGACAGGAAAAATAGCAGAGTTGAAACAGCCTTACTGATTAGAAACAAAACTACTTCAACGATGCAGATATAATGAGGCAAAAATCAGTCAGTAGAGACATACGGGTGAAACTGAGGAACAGTAAAGGATCTAAACGTGTGATAGGTGTTGTGCACAAATCTTTGTGTACACAAAGTGTTGTAGTCAGTGTGGATGACAGCACAAATGAATGGGCAAAATTGGAGCAGTTGGATTCAATGTGAGCCAGTTTAAAAGCAGAAAGGATAGATTGGGGTGCTTTCCTGATGGTATGAAGATAAATACAGTGGGCACCCGGAGTCTGGGAATTTGGGTGCATAGATCAATAGATTATAAAGATGAAATCTACAGATTGTATAGATTCCACAGATTTAAAACAGTTGCAGAAAATAATCAACAAAACTAACGGAATGCTGGCCTTGATAACTAGAGGACAGAAGTGTATGGATGCAGATGTTATGCTGTAGTTACACGAAATCCTAGTTAGATCCCACTTGAAGTACTGACAGCAGATCTGGGCACCATAACTTAGGATGGACACACTGGCCGGGGAGGGAGTCCAGGGTAAATTTACAACAATGACACTTCGGCTTCAGGAGTTAAGTTATGGGGCAAAACTGTACAAATCTGGCCTGTTTTCTCTAGAATTTAGGAAGTTAGGGAGTGACCCGATTGAAGTCTTCAAGATATTAACAGAAAAGACAGTGCAGCTAATGATAAACTATCTTCCCTGGTTGGGATTCTAAACTAGGGGATATAGTCTGAGATTTATGGCTAGACTATTCTGGAGAGATGTGAGGGAGTACTTCCAAACAGGATGGTAGTTGCTTGGAGCTGTCTTACATAAATGGCAATGGATGCTGGATCAATTGTTGCTTTTAAATCTAAGATAAAACTTTTGCGAAACAAACATATTAATGGATATGGGCCAAAGGTAGGTAAGGAGTGTTAGGCTACAGATCCCAGTGAGTGGTGGAGCAGGCTCATGGGGCTGAATGGCCCACTCCTGTTCCTATGGGCACACTATAAGCATGTTTACCAGGGTTTCCCACGTCCAGTTGCAAATGAGAAGAAAAATTCCACATTTGGAGAGCGAACGAAGGTATTTTGGTTTCAGAATTTAGACTAATCACTACATATGCATCATAATTACCCTGTTCATTTACTGAGCATTGAAATTAAACATTTTGGTCTAGTAACATGTGCTGTGTATGATATGTAACATATGCTGTGTCCAGTAGACAATGGACAAAGCAACAGCTCTCTGCTGCAAACACCAAATCTCAACATAAATTACAGAGATTTTGTGCGGGGCTAAGCATGCCCCCTATCAAAGTTCAATGATAGTAGTGTGGTATAATTCACAGAAAAATTAAAAAATATAGTTATGTTCATATTTTCAATGTGTTAGTTCTTTCTAAAACTTCTGGTGGTATGCTGGCTAAGTGTTGGGCACAGGACACTCGTTTGTATCAGGGACAAATTTTGCCTTTTCACAGACAAAGAATTAGGTTTCTGTTTTACGTTTGGTTTTTAAACATTTAGATCATCTGCTCTGGTGCTGCCACATAAGGCATTGACAGATTACCAAAAAATTGTTTGTTGTGTTAAGCAACATAGAAAGGAGTATACATGAAGAAGTTGGAGGTGGGCATGATTAGGAGTAGTCCACCATGCACATATAGCTCATATTCCCAACAGTCTCTGGTCTGCTATTAAGACTGCCACATCAATGCCGGCAAAAACTCGTTCGCCACTCAAACAGGAAACACTTGATGAAAATGATAATGAGATCTGGGAAGTATTCAGCCACAAGTGCATTGTATTTTTGAGTGTGAAACAACTCAAGAGAACCGGAAGACTTACAGATGGCTGAAGGCAGAGGCACAAAATCAAAACCAATGTCATAAAAAAAAGGTGAGATAACAAGGTGTAGAGTTGGATGAACACAGCAGGCCAAGCAGCATCATTGGAGCACGAAAGTTGACGTTTCAGGCCTAGACCCTTCTTCAAAGGGTCAGCTTTCGTGCTCCGATGATGCTGCTCGGCCTGCTGTGCTCATCCAGCTCTACACCTTGTTATCGCAGATTCTCCAGCATCTGCAGTTTCCACTATCTCAAAGAACACGTGGTGGGCAGAGAAAGCACTGGTGACCCAACAAATGGCCAACAACCAAGACATGCATGTTCTCTTCTGTGCTATCAAGACCACGTATGGACCAAACACCCAAGGCTCCACACCATTGCTGGCCAAGGACCGGTGGCTCACAAAGATAAAGAAGTCATTAAAAAAAAACACTGGTGGAACACTTTGGAGACCTCAACCAGGGCTCAATTGTTGATCCGGGCGTTCTTGAACGTACAATGCAGCACACTTCATGCCATGAGCTCAACAATTCCCCAACCTTGTACAAAGTAAAAAAGATTGCCTCTGCTGGCTTAATAACAAGGCTGCTGGACAAGATGGTATCCTTGCTGATACAATGAAGTGTGGATGCAACGAGCTCCTGCTGTGGGCACACACCCTTGTCTGCCTTATCTCGGGGGAGGAGAGCATTCTAGGAGAGCTCTGAAATAACACAGTTGAGAGTATTTTCAAAAAAGGGAACAAAATCAGACTGTGGTAACTTAAGGAGAATCTCCCTGCTGTCAACTGTTGCTAAAGTTATCGCCAATGTCCTTCTCAAACGTCTCTTCCCTGGGGGCTGTGCATGGCCTTCAGCAACCTTATAAAGGCCTTTGACACTGAATCGGAAGCATTATGGAATGTCTTTCTCCGCTTTGGTTGCACCATGGAGTTTGTCACCATCCTTCACCCACTCCATGACAACATGGAAATCATGGTTAAAGGAAATAGTTCCATCACTGGCCCATTTCCTGTTTGGACTAGTATCAAGTAGGGCTGTGTCACCATCCCACACTATTCTTGTATTACCGTATGGAAGAACTTCACCTCACCATTGACAAGCTCCCCACTGGAGTAGAGTAACTTACAGAACCTGTGGGAAATTATTCAGTTCTGCTGCCTTCAAGCCAAAACCACTCACCCAACGAGCGTCATGCAGCTCCATTACACAGATGATGCTTGTGTATGAGCAATCTCTGGAGAACATGCTCCAGGCCACTGTCAGCACTTTTATGGAGGCATATGAAAGCACGGATCTCATCCTGAACATCTGCAAGACGAAGCTCTTTCATCAACCTGGCCTAACATTGTGGAAAAAACCCCTGATCTTCAAAATGCATGGAAGAGTGGGGCAGGGGTGAAGAGCACTTGGGGAACATTGACCACTTCCAAGATCTCAGAATTGTCTTGTCAACCAAAGTAGCTGTTGAAGAGGAGATCCAGCATCAACTCTAGCATGCTAGCGCAGACCTCGCCTGCCTGAGGAAAAGGGTGTTCGAGAGCAACATCAGATCTAACATCAAGATCTCAAGAGCTGTGATGATTCCCACTTTCCTATACGGCTCTGAAATGTGGACTGTCTACAGCAGACACCACAAGGCACTGGAGCATTACCACCAATGCACGATTCCTCAAATCTGCTGGGAAGAAAGATGCATCAGCACCAGTGTCTTCTACCAGGTCAATATCGAGGCACTGGCCACTCTTGATCAGCTGTGATGGGCTGGCTCATTGTCCACCAACTTACACAATACTCTCCAAGGACGTGTTCTACTCCCAGCTTCGAAACAGATAAGCCCCAAGTGGAGAGAGAAAATGCTTCAGTGATACCCTCAAGGCCTCGCTAGCAGAATGCAGCATTCCCACGGACACCTGGGAAACACTGGCCCAAGACAGGCCCCAAGTGGAGGAGCTGCATCCAGGAAGCATCAAGCACCTTGAGACTTGTCATCGGGAAGCAAAAGGAAACCAGGTGAAAACAGCATAAGGATCACGCTGCCACACCAATGCCCTACCCCCCCCTTCCTGTGACCACTACCTGCCCCAAGTATACAGAGCCTGCGGTAGCCATATCGGTCTGTACAGTCACGTATGGATCCACCATGAGAGTGGATGAGACTTATCCTCATCAGTGAAGGACCAACGATGATGATAGTTCATATTATTTCAAATGTAACGATGGAACACGAAAGTAAACACGCTAAAAAGCAAAAAACCAGACAGTACTATAAAAGTGGAAAAAACAAATTTCAGTAAATCTCGTTTGCTCAATAATTACTTTTGGAAGCAATCACTGTGATGACATTCTTTAATGTTTCACCAATCCCACTGTATAACAACTATTGTGTTGGCTGCTGACAGATTAAACAGCAAACACTACAGGTATCTCAGCATTAATCTCAGAAGAAAATTAGCCTTATGAGTTAAGTTCAAAAAGAAGGGTCTAGGCCCGAAACGTCAGCTTTTGTGCTCCTGAGATGCTGCTGGGCCTGCTGAGTTCATCCAGCTTCACATTTTATTATCTAAAGAATCATACCTGTTTACCCAGAATCTTTGGCAGTGAATAACTGCAGACTGGCATCTCAAGCTTGACACCAGCGCCACTGGCTTTCACTTCAGTTTGAGGTGGAGAAGCACCACTCTCTGGGGAGCTTACTTGCAGCCGACTTAAATCTTCTGAGGCTGGAGAATCTCCAAGAACAACTGAACCCTGTTGGTAAATGGTACAAGTCAGTAAAATACTTGGTCAATCACATTTATTTACAAAAATTTAAAGTCATTCTTTTACGTTGCAAAATATATTGCAAGGATAACAACGCCACCATAAACATTTTCTGATGTACTGAAGAAAAGCAAACATAGTTCCTCGCACCAAATCTACAACTAGTGGCAGTTATCTTCCATTTTAGTTGGTTAGTTCACATCAGCTCAAAATGCTCTTTTCAGACTGTCAAACTTGGAACCATAAAACATTGAACACATTTTTTTGAACAGACAGCACTTGTTATCCAACCATTTCACAATGATGAACTCATTGATGAAAAGCTACTTTAAACCATAAACATGCATTTCAGTACAACGTAACATTAAGGCTGAAATACCAAATACAAACATTGGTATTCAGTTTAACCATATATATTTCCATCAAATGCATCATTCAGCTGGTTGTTCCTGCATCAGGTATCAGAGGGTTGACTTTTCGGAAACAACATATAAACAATAGATGAGAGATTGTATCAACAAGAATATGATAACAAGCAAGAGGACAGGCCCAGCAACATTTCAGCAATTAGTTCAAGATCACAGCAAAATGAAGATGTTTAACATTAGCCACTGAAATTAAAACAAGTTTTACTGTCTTTATGGTAGTGATCTTTCACTGTGCAGTGCAGAACCAAGTGTATTGTGTGCAGGCCCTTTTATATCTAGTGTAGGTAATACATCATCCATCAACAAAACTAAAACTAAGAAAACTTCATATGGTCTGTTCAAGCTATTGTCCATAAAGAGCTCTACTCCACATAATAGGCAAACTGGAAATTCATGCAAGTTTTCCTTTTCTCTGAATGCATGGTGAGACAGTGTTTAGTGATATCAATACTAAGGAGTTTTATCTCTAATTATTTCAAAGTTAATCGAGAATGTTTGATATTCTACTCCTCCTTCCTCTTCCTGATGGCCATCAATTTATGGTCCTGAACTCTGCGTTTGAAACCTCCTGAAATGTACACTCTAGTCAACTTTTCCAGTTCCTAATGGGCTCATTATTCTAGCTACCCCTCAAGCTTAGGAATTCTGAATGAATTCAGCAAACTGTAGACAATTCAAACACATAACCCCATAACATACGATGAAATTCCCACATGACAGTAACTGCAAGCATAGTTTGCAGATGTCATTCTCCTTTGTTTTGTTTCATAATGACTTTTATCATTTAAATAGGCTAAGCCTTTGTTTTGACCACAGAATTGTCATTTTGTTTCTTGCCCAGTGTCTGTACTGAATTATGTCCGGTTTTCACTTTCACTTTCTCTCTCCCCACACATGGGTTACTTCATCTATTGGATTATTCCATTATTTTCTAGTTTACAGACTAGTTAGGCCAAATGGCCTACCTCTGTGCTATATATTCAATGCTTGCATGTCAATTATGGGGATGGGCAAATGGAAGCTGATGCAGACTGAGATATCACTTTTGGTTTTGGAAGAGGACAGGGAGGAGAACCTTGAAATTGGTCAGCCCAAGAAGTTTAACGAAAAAAGAATGATGGTTTTGGAAGCAGAGCTAGGGTCAAGGCAGATGATGCTTTCGAAGGAGAGTAATACTGCACACAAACAGGCCCTCTGGCCCACTAGTAACTGACATGTCTAGTCCGGGAGAAAGACTGACTATCTAGGCCTCTCATAATTTTGTACACTTCCATCAGATTACCCTTCAACCTTTAAGTGAGAACAAGTCAAGTTTGTCCAATCTCTCCTCATAGCTAATAGCCTTCAAACCGGCAACAAGGTAAACTGTTTCTGCACCCTCTCCAAAGCTTGCACATCCTTCTTGTTGTGTGGCAACCAGAACTGTACACAATATTCCAAATGTGGTGTATCTAAGGCTCTACACCTTTGCAACATGACTTGTCAATTTTTATACTCTAACCCTCCATTTGAAGGCAAATGTGTTATACGCCTTCTTGACCACCTTATCCACATGCCATTTTCAGGGAACTGTGGACCCGTGTGCGTGGATCTCTCTGTATGTTGATACAACTAAGGGTTCTGCCACTTATTATATACTTTCCTCCTATATTAGATCTTGCAAATTGTATCAACCTCGCAGCTGTCTGGGTTAAACTCCATCTACCATTTCTCTGTCCAAGTTTCCAGTCTATCGTTATCCTATTGTATCCCCTAGCAATTCTCCTCACTTTCCCAGCTCCTCCAATGTTTGTATCATCCGTAAACTTACTAACCAGGGCACCTATATTTGCCTCCAAAATTATATCTATGCATTACAAACAAATGGGGGTCCCAGCACTGATCCTTGTGGATCACCACCAATCACAGACCTCTAGTCAGAAAAATATCCGTCCACCACTACTCTCTCTCTTGTCTAATTCAGTTCTGTATTCATCTTAGCAGCTCAGAGCAGATCTCACATGACCACTTTTTGTATCAGCCTGCTGTGAAGATCAAAGGCTTTGCTAAAATCCATCTAAACAACATCTGCTGCCCATCCCACATCCTCAAAAAACTCAACCAAGTTTGTGAGATATGCTGCATGTTGCTAATAAGTCCAGATTTTTCAAAACATGAGTAAATCCTATCCTAAAGGACCTTCTCCAATAATTCTCTACCACTGTCATAAGACTCACCAGTCTGTAATTTCCTGGATTATCCCATTTCCCTTCTTAAACAGAGGCACAATGTTGGCCATTCTCCAGTCCTCTGGGACCATTCTAGTGACTAAGGAAGATACTAAGATTCTGTACAAGATCTCAGCAATTCCCCTACTTGCCAACTCAGCATTCTAGGACAGATGCCATCAGGTCCCCAGACTTGTCAACCTCAAGGCTTTTCAA